>NC_064908.1:10983071-11287957 GCF_929443795.1 Astur gentilis
TGCTAAACAGTATTATGATATGGTGCAGCCTATATCTTAACCTGTAGTTCATTTTGTTGTCTTAAAGCAACAGATGAGCACTATTATTGTTTTTTTTTTTTTAAACTGCCAAAGGGAGGATTATCAAACTAGCAGAACAACAGCACACCAAGCTTTCCCACAAGGAGTCTGTTCAAAGCCTGGCCAGGGCCAGCTCTACATTTGGCATGTTGGTGGATGGCCAAAAATGTGAAATGAAGCAGAGAGCTTGCCTTCTATTGGGGAGATGGCGCAATATGCTCTTGTGTAGCTGTGAGGCTTGGAGAACCCATTGCAGTCACATCTGGATGTTTCATCCTTTCTATGGGTGCTGTGTTTGATGTTATTGCAGGATGAAACAGGGTGAGATTCCCACCCCTTCTAAGTGTTGAAATGTAAGTGAGCACACTCAAAAATTTGGCTGCTGCAGTCAGAACACTTTGTTCGTGTAACTCAGCCATCTCCAACAACAGCCCATGCAAGTCATTTGCTCTCACGGTGCTTGGTCCAAGACAGGACAGTGTGTGTCCTGTGTCCTGGTCAGCCCTACCCGCGGGGAGGCTCTGTCCCATGATGGGGAAGGGTAATAGCATATTATCTTGCTACAAACCATCTTGAAACAAGGTTCGCTAGCAGTTTCTGAGGGGTGCCAGCACAGCATGAAACAGGTAGTGGACAGCCTGCAGCAATCACGATTTTCCCTGCTTGCAACAGTGTCTGTGGCTGTTGCAGAGGAACTTCAACAGATGCATGTATTTATTACTAACGTGTGCTGATTTCTCCTGCCTCAGCACTGGCCAGAGATTGCCTTTTCATCATTCGTTTGAACAGTGCCTGCTACCACATGGGGAGAGCTTACATTAGAAATCATTTCTTCCATCAGCTTCCTATTGTTAAAACATTTGACTGTTTTCCGGTGTTTCAAACCAGAGTTGAAATGTAGCTGATATAGGCAGAATTGACAAAAATGAGTAGCTGAGCCCAAAATATGATGCACGGAGGCAGATTGAGCCCTCTGCTGTAGAAATACATGAAGTCAGAGAGCAAAATAAGGAGACTTTACTCAGTTCAGTAGTAAGGTCTGGGTCTTTGCCTTGTCCTTGAAGCAGGGGAAATAGGGACCAGCTTTCCTGTTGCCAGCTACCCAGCTCAAAGAGGATGTGCTCCACACCACAGGCAGAAATACCACTGTGCCTGGTACTTTCTGTCCCTCCATTCAACTGGGAACCCAAAAGTTATGAGTTAAACTGACACAATCAAGATTGCTTCAAAGGGTTGGAAACCCAGTTTCTTTAGATGGTGGAGCTGGGCATTCATTCATGAAGTTTTAAAATCCCAGCCTTCATCCCTCACTATGTCATTGCAAGCAAAACACCCTTGCTCAGCCCATAGTTAATGTGCCCAGCTTTCTGCTCAGCTGTGTTTCTGGTGCTTGGGAGAGGGTCTGTGTGCCCGGGAACGTCCTCTGGCCTTTCACCTGCTGGAATGTGGTGTGGTGACTCTTCTTTCTGTCCCAGGGTCTCCTTTTGCTCGTGCCAGTTTGAAGAGTGGGAAGAATGAGAGCTCATCCTACTTCAGAAGGAAAGAGAAAATGTTCCGGTTCTTCATCCGGCGCATGGTGAAGGCTCAGAGCTTCTACTGGATTGTCCTCTGTGTGGTCGCCCTCAACACACTCTGCGTTGCGATGGTGCACTATGACCAGCCGGAGAAGCTCACCACTGCGCTGTGTGAGTACCGGGGACTGCACCTTTCCTCTAACGAGGTCTTGCATTTTTGATCACTCTAAGCACTGCTGTCACATCCCCATGAGGTCTGGTCTTTTAGCTTCCTATACCTCCCTTAGAGGAGGGTCAGAAATTCATTAATGAGTGGTTCTAGTAACTCAGGAGTAGCTGAGTCATACAATGAAAAAAAAATCCACCAGGACATGATACTGTTTTGAGGTGGGAATGTGATCCTAAATATTATCTGAAACTTCAGATTCAAACGCATTTACATCTTGTAACACTGCAGAAGGATTTGTTCTGTAGCAGGCTTTATGAAAGGAGGGGGAGTGACTCACTACTTGGGTAAAGGCAGTTTTCTCTGTCTAATCAGCATCTGCCCAGAGAACTGCAGAATTCATGCCACTTTGCAGCTGATCTGCATAGGTGATTTTTCTGTTGTGCACATACTTAAAGCTCTGCCAGCACTGATGTCCCAGGGATAACAGCACGTGCAATGGCCGATGCTACTTGGGAGATAAAAATGTCGATCTGTGCTTATAGAATCATACAGTAATTCACTACAGTTGTAGCTATTATTGTCGTATTCTTTAAAAGGTTGCAACTTTACAGAAGGTCTTTTTTGATAGTCATGTCTTCCTTAGTAACAGTGTGTGATCAGGTGGGATAAATGTCATGATGCCCTTCTGTGAAAATATGTGCATTTGTGACAGAAATAATACCGTACAGAAGATTATACTATATTTGTGCAAAAGCTTTTATTTTAGCTTAGTTCCTGTGGTCATCTATCAGATTAGGCTTCAGATAGTCTATAAGTACTTTTGAAGTATGATTTTTTTTTTTTAAATTGCATATTGTTCTGTTCTATGATGAATAATCAATGGAGGCAGCTTTCTGCAGTTGGTACCTTTACACAGCACAGCATTACATGGAGGTTGCAGACTTGCTCACAAAGCCTGTTTTAAAAAAATGTGGAATGTAAAGGAGAGTGCTTGTTTTCATTTATTTTAATGAAGGTTGTAGGCTGTGACTCCTAGAGCTTGAAAACTTTTAGGAATATGGTGACACTGAAAATGGGACACTGCAAGTTTTTCCTTCTGAAGGGAAGGGATGGAGAGCTTGTTTCTGGGAGACAGAGCCATTGCACTGGCCACTTCTGAATCTATAAAATGGCCAGGAACAAATCTTTTGTTCAGTACTTGATGTTCAGATGAGTCTAGTTCAGAATTTGCTAAGTAAAACTTCTGAAGCAAGAGAACAGAAGACTAGGAAAAAAACCTAAAATATTTCAAACAGTCTGACTTAATAACCGTGGCTTAGATCACTAAAGATACTTATCTACCTAATTTTCATTGATTTCTATATAAATTAAATACTTAAATATATCTATCTCCAGATCCTCAGCTCTTACCTTATTATAAGAAAGCAAACTTTTGAAGTTTTTTTTTTATAGACCTAAAAGGTCAAGAATACTAGCTGCTCTGACTTCAAAAAACCTCTCTATTAATGGTTGCTGAAATATTTAATACCACCAGGTAACTGGAGCTATAATGAGAGTTGTATAAGAAGGACAGAAACTTCTTTCAACTCTTTTTTTTTTTGTTTGGGTTTTTTTTTTCAAGATTTAGACTGAAAAGAGAGAGAGACTACACAGAGAAGTCAGTCTTGCTTATTCATTTCCTAAATATAACATAAATAATAAGCTAGATTGGCAGAGTAATTAAAAGTTTGAGGCTTAGGATTTCCTCTTGAATTAAGAATAAATGTCTAGAAAAAACCCACCACTTTAAGTCTTTCAACTCAAAAAAGAAGGCTGAGATTTCCAAACTCAGTTCTGGGAATACCTTAGGCAGTAACTTTTCTAAGAGAACATTAAGAAATCCGTGAGCCAGCAACTTCTACTTACTATTCATATGAGAGCTGGAAGGGATGTTTCTGTTAATTAGAATTAAAGGTTCACCTCTGTGTGGGAAATGTATCTGGGACAGAGGCCATAAATTAGGTTCCCAATCTTCAGCCTTAGCTGAAGACAAAAATTAGGGAAGGTTGAAATTGTGTTGTGCCTGGGATCAAGGATTGGGGTGGATCCTTCTTTCAGAAGCTTTGGATGTGTCCGTAACACCCAGTATTGTGAATTAGTTTCCAAAAAACTTGGGTAGCGTATTTTAATTTCTTGGTGCTAAGGTACTACCTAGCTAAGAACAAGTGATTCCATTTAGTTATTTTTAATGGGTAAGTCAGAAAAACACCAAGGAACAATGTGTTCTTGGGAGTTAAATCCTCAGCATCCTCCCAGCCATAGGTACTTTCCTGTGTCTCATCTACCCTTTATATATCTTTGCATCATTGCACTGCCATTTACTGTAAGACTTGAGTATGTCCCTTGTCAATAAAGAAACACCTGAGCAGGTGTTTCGCAAATCAATCTCTTAGATTCACTAAAAGACATACTAGTGGCTACACATAAACACTGTTAGAAACAACACTGTAATTGGTGAGGGCAACACAGAGCTGGGTCACAGGCAAAACCAGAATATCTGAGGAATCAGGTTTTGTGGATGTTCTTGTACAGGTATAAGCATTGGGTCTTTAAGCGGAGTGGTACAAGATTAGCCACCATGACATAGAGAATAAAAGCCAGAATGAATGGTTGTCGTGGAAATTCTAAGATACTCTAGGTAATTTTATCTTGGTTTTTTTTGTTTGGTTGGTTTTTTGGTTTGTTTTGTTTTTTCTACCCCAAAAATAGTTTTCTCCAAGACAAGAAGCAGAGGTGCTATGGGTTCATTTTGGGGAGAATTGTCTCTGGTCTGTCTTACAGCACAGTGTAACAGAAGCTCTGGGAACAAACCTTTTTTAACATGATTTTAGAACAAAGAGCTTCTGAGAATTGTCCACTGAAAAGGCTTACAAGTTCAACCTCTTAAATTACAAGAGTCCTGCACCTCCAAACGCTCCCAGCTTTTCAGGATGATGAGCTGTAGTATTATATTCATGCCTGTCTTTGCATTGGTAATGAACTAAAGGTTTCTGCCTGCTTTCCTGGGGGATGGTATAGTTTTCATACCATAATTTTTCCTACTAATCCAAAGTTTAACATTGAATGCAGGGAATATTTTACACCTTAAGATACGTGGGACTTTGCGTGGACTAACTGGTTGTTTGTTACTGCAATCACGGTAAGACTGGGCTTGGCCCCCTCACTCCTGCGTGCACTAAACTGCAGCCAGCCTGGTTAACCCTGCAGCAAATGCATTTGTGAACAAGCCCAGATGTGGTTTAGCCCTTGAGGAGTGCTCCTTGAAAGCCCTGTTCTGACCAAGATTCGTGCGCAAATCATTAGATATAGGCAGAACAAGGTATTACAAGACCAGGGAATTTTAAAGAGCTCCTGGAAATACTTGGCAAAATCCTTTAACTGTAAGTGACAGAGTTTAAAAATGGCTTTAAAGTTTATCCGTGATGAGTGAATTTCACTACAGAAGAGCAGGACTTGGCTAGTCTGATGTATAGCAAGAGAGAAGTAGCCAATTCTAATTATGTTGTTTCATGGAAGGTGCTTAGAAATGAACCGGTGAGGAGTTTTGTGAACTGTAGCAGTGGGAGAGGAGTGTGGTAAAGTCTAGGAGGATCTGCTAAACCCTGAAACTCTACCAGGCACCTCTAATTCAATTATACCTGTCCCTCCGGGGAAAAGTATAATTACATTACAAATTAATTTTACTTAAAGAACAGTTGGTAAAAGCCTATGGGTCTGCACTGATTTATTTTTCCCTTGGTCTTTACTTTTAACTTTCCTGCTGTTGAATTGTTCTGATTAGCTTTCTCCACTTGATATTCCATATTGCTGCAACTGCTTTGAAAAAAGGAACTGTAGGAGCTTTAGAAAGGGGCTTGGGATTTCTTTAGTCTTATTGAAAGAGCTGATGAGAAATTCTTTGAATTCTTGGGGTATGGTGAAGAACGGGACATACTTTATGCCCCTGTAATTATCCCCAAATTAGATCAGAGATTTTCTTTCTCTGCGTGGAAAGGGTTTCAGTGCCGCATAGCAACAGGAGTTTTCTGATACTGCACACGGACACAAGGCATGTTCTGCTTAACCGAAGCATGAACCTTCAATTAAGTAAGTTGCAGTTCCCTATAAAAGTATATATTTCATGCAGCCACCCATGATTGTCATCAGTTTGTGGTAATTTGCACCATTGCTGGCATTCTCAGAAAAAAAAAGAGACTTCTGTCAGAAGAAAACTCTGTAATCTAGCCTAGAAAATCATTGCTGACACCTAGTAGCAGCAAAGATGCATCTTCAGCTGTGAGGGCAACAAACCAACAAACTCCATAATGTGGGCACACAGGTACAGTGTTAAAGGTTTTTCAGTCAGGACTGTGCCTTTTAAAAATATATGCTGTAGCTCGAGCAGAAGTTGCAAGCCCGATGTGGAAACAGGTGAATGCATTTCCATGCCCTGTGCTGTGCAGGAGGCCAGCAGAGATGGTGGTGGTGGTCTCCTCTTCCTCTGGTTAAAGCTGTGGAAGGAGGCTGGGACCATAGCTCTCTGGCTTCCCTGGGGCAGGCTTTAGGGACCATGGTGAGAAGGTTTTGGGGTTGGATCAGTAAGGTTTCACTTGGGAGCCCTCTCATCAGGCTTCCATTCCCCTGTGGCTGCCCTTCACGAAGCAGTTCTCTCCATGTTTCTCCAGATACCACTACAGTGATCCTTAACTTACTCCTAAATTTATATCTATTTAAAAACAAGATCCAGAATGTCTCCTTTCTGATAAATACTATATTTGAAAACAGTAGTTTAGCCATTATGGCCTGAGAACATCTTCCCTATGTGCTACATGATGCTGAACCATGTGTCTGGTGCAATTAGGCTTTTTTTGATGATGTTGTGTTTGCCTTTGAAGTAGATAGCCAGTTCCCTCCAGATATAAATATACAGCATTTGCAATTGTGAGGAAAAGGCTTTCTGAAGTGAGCATATTTGTTTATGTCTGCTGAACATTTCATATCTGCTGTGTCAAAGAGAAGGAAGCTGTACTTTGCTGAGGTTCTCCTGGTTGGTGTAATGTACAAGGAGGATGAGCAGAGGAAACCTAAGTGGCAGGCTTGGCACCTGCTCCTAATGACATCGGACTTGGAGACGTGGCAGAAATGGAATTAATCCATGGGTGATTGACAAAAAAGAGCTGCTAACTATCTAATTCAAACTTATGGGGCAAAAAGATGCTAGCAAGGCCTTTGCCAATAGCACAAAGTTGAAATTAAATAAGAGTATTTGTATCAAACTTTTTTTCCTTAAATCACGTTACAAAATGCTTCTGCTTAACACAGATTAAATTACATGTGGGATCTGAATACCAGGAGGTCCAAACAATGAAATTGCATTTTCAATTATACGGGCAGGGCTATGTCAGAAGAAGTTGTGTTTCTGATCCATCTGCTGGAGAAGCTGATTCACTTTGAGTCAATTCCTTCTGCCCAAGGAGTTCACTATGTTCATATTCCCTCCGTCCCCTGTCCTCATAGCACTATGATCTGTAGCACCTGGTATCTGCTGAAATATAGCTATTGCTGCCTGTTTGAACTCCACCTAGATGGAAGTCATCAGCTGTGAAAGGACAAGTTGGTTGGTTCTTTCAAGAACAGAAGGAAGTGGTTACTTGAATGTTCTGAGTTTCTAATGTTTCCTGTTGTTTTTTTTTAAATTTATTTTTCTTTTTAATAAAATATTTCTTGATTCTATTTTACTTAGAGACAGCATTTGCTAGCTTTTTTTCCTCCTATGATATTCTGGTTTTGCATGTGTGTTTGCAGGATGTGTCAGTCCAATGATAGAACATTGAACTGGTTGATACCTGGGTTTTTTTCATGCTTCTGATGGATGGGTGACTGAACATTTATCTTTGTTTCTTTCCTCCTTTTTCTTCTTTTGAAATGATGGTAATTGTCTTGGCAAAGTGTACTGAGATCTGTTGGTGAAAATTACAGTACACCCTCCCCCCCAGTATTATTCTTATTCTGTGAAAGAATACGGAGTGTACCTGAAATGTAACTCTTAAAGGTGAGTCTGGCCGACAGAGAGGAGGATAAAAATCTCCCTGCCAGCATGAGAGATGAAGCAGGTGGAGGCTGTGCAATGCTTTCTGTAGGTCTGATCTACAACCCTTCCCTACAATTTTAAGTTTTGTCTGCTAACTGAGCAAGGCCACCGGTTTCAAAGCATTGGTTTGATATCAATCCTTGTGATAGGGAGACTTTATATTGAAGACATTCCAATAAGCACTGTCAGGCTTGCTGAGCTCTGCTGAGTGTGAAACTGAAGATGGGAGTGGTAACTGCCCAGCAAGGGAGAGACTCTTGTCAGCACAAACACTGGTGCAAGCTTTCCCTCTGGGCTAAGGACTGAAATAGGTGACAGGAGCAGCACAAATTCTTCCACACCCAGAGAAGATGCATCTGCTTTATTGGGGGAATTTTACCTTCTGTTTCTTAACTACTTCCAAAGTATGTAGGGTGCAGAATGGAAGTTCAGGATCTGGCCTGGAAGCTAGTTTAAGCTTCTGATTTACAGGGCCAGCTATTAATAATTAAGGATTTTAACATTCTTGCTAATTCACAATTGTGATCTTTTTAATTATGTGCAAGGAAATTCAATACCACTGAACACGTGGTTTTTAAAAAGTCTGTATTTTTATATTATTGGCCTTGTCAGCCATCTCATTTTATGCCTGACATTGGTTCACCTGGTCCCTTTCTCATACCCTCTGCACTTGTATAATGAAATGGATTGCCAGTGTAACTGTGGATAACTCCCTACTCTGGGGTCCCTGGTGTTGGAAACAACTGTTTGCTCACTGAGCTGTTGTGTCTGATGTCAGAAAGGAGAGAAAAGTTGTAGCATGGTGCAGGTGTGAACAAGCTTCTCCTAGCAAGTTCCAGCCTCAAAGGGAGATGGAGGTGTGCTGCTCCTCCTTGTGACCAAGCTTTCCCCTGAGCACTGAGATCCAGTGGGTGGAGCCTGCCTCTTGGTAGGAAAAAGGCTGAGAAGTCTCCAGACCTCAAACTTTGTCATCTTATTTCTCAAATGTGAACACTTTGCCTTTGATAGTCTCCTTGAATGATATTGCTCTTATGTTCAAGGAGAGTAGGTTACATGGTATAATTAATACACTCCTGGTATTTCCTCCCCTACTGCAAATGTTGGTAGAAATGTCCTTGTAGGCTCCTCACAGAAGTGCTAATAAAACCTTTCTCATCTGGTTAATGCTTCCTGGATTCCAGTTAACATGATGCCCATGATATTTCATGACTGTCTTTCATTTAAAATTTAAAACCCCTTTTTATTTTTTGATAATTGAGGCTGTATTTTTCAAGCCATTTCAAAAGACAATCAGCAATGTGAGATGGACCTGGGCCAACTGCACTCACTCAATATGAATGTGCAAGGCAGTGAAGGGAGTGAAAGCCATGTGGTTTGAAAGGACCCTCATTCCCTCCTCTCTCTTTGCCCACGTTCGTTAGCTGAAGCCCCTTATTGCAGGAGGTGTACAAAGCACCTGGGGTTCAGGATTATCCAGCTGAAATTTTCCTTGTTGCAACCTGTATCTGTTGCCCCTTGTCTGTCCCTGTGCACCTTTGAGAAAAGTTTGGCACCATCTTGTCTTTATCATTCCCAGAATCATAAAAGCGAAATTACAGAAGATGACTTTCCTGTTGCATCTGCGCTGCTACAGCATCCGAAAACCTTCTGTACTGCACTAAGCAATGTGATTAATCTCCACCCTTTGAAGTTTGATTCTTTTCCTCATCTCTCTAGAGAGAGAGGTTTGACTTATACTATTTGATTTGTTTTGGTAGTCTAGAGGGTTTTTGCCCTTTTTATGTTTGTTGCTGTTGCTTACTGGCCTCCAGATCTAAACTTGCGTGACTTAAAATGCCAAAGGCAGTGTTTTCTGTAGCTTCAAGTCCTAAAAACTTGATCTGGAAATTGCAGTCTCCAGCTATGTTCTTTCTGCCCTTTGTTTCATCATAGGTGATAAATTTTCCCATCAAAAGCTTCACAGCCTATTTGCCTGTGATATGTGAAACAGGAGGAAACAGAACTTGCTCTTCCATAATTATATGGTTATACAGGCCATAATAAAAATAAATGTGGCTATGTGCTAACAGTAGACACAACACCTCTGAATATAAGCTCTCTGAGGCAGCAGTTCTGTTGGGTATGAAGGTATTTTTATCATGAGAGGATGTTACAAAAGCTTACACTCCACTCCCAAAAGTACCCGTCTCCTGTAGGTACAGAAGTCCCAAACATACATTTGCAAAACATTATCTGTGCAATGAAATTAGACCTTTAGAAATATTAGATCCAGAGCTTTCTTTTGAAATTCCTTTACAGAGATGATGAGAATATTATTTAATGCTCATACCAGCCTTCCCACAGTACACATGAAACATTGCCTTCATAGTTCCTGAAGGTTGAATACAGCCCATGTGCCTATAGAAATAATTATGTGAAACTGTCATTGGGGTCTTGTTTGCCATTGCAAAGGGATTTCCTTCTGGCAGGAGGCAGTCTCTGTTGCAAAACCTTACTGTTGTTCCCCACATGAAGAGATCTGCCTACTAAGGTCTTGTGGACTAATTTAATCTCTTTTCCTGTTTCCAGACTTTGCAGAGTTTGTTTTTCTGGGTCTGTTCCTTACTGAGATGTCTTTGAAGATGTATGGACTAGGGCCAAGAAATTACTTTCACTCTTCATTCAACTGCTTTGACTTTGGGGTGAGTAGGCTTCAGCTGTGTGGATGAAGTGTATGGCTCTGTCGTTATTCAATGGGGTTCGGCGTTTAAGGGTGGGAATCCATGGGAAATGGTGCTGTAAGTGTAGAAGTCATTGTATAAATTAGCTGCAGTGAAACACATTAAGCTTCCCCTAGTTATCATCCTTTTTGAAGAAATGTGACAGCTGGGGATTTCATTTCCTCGGCAAGCTACAGGGTGTTCGCAGCATCAGCACCAGTAAATGCTCTGATTACTGCGAGATTCTCTCTCCCATTTAAATGAGGTGATTGAAAGACAAAAACCCCACACATCTTATTGCTCATCTCCCCTATCATCCATTTAATGGTCTTTACCTCAAGATACATTGGCAGCACTTTTCAGACATGAGTGCCCAGAAGTAGAAGTCTAAACACATGATGAGGTGACAGAAAGGCAATAGCTCACATCCTTTTATTGCAGAGGTACAGGCTCTCCCCTTCATGCTAAAACTATAGCTTTGAAATGTGAATAGTGGGGCCAGTTTTGACTCTGTCTAACGAAGAACATTGCATGCAGATATTAATGTATTCATTGAAAGCTATTAGGCTGTAATCTGTCCTCACAGAGTTTAACTCAGCTTCTCTTACCTTTAGCGTGGGCTGAGCACTGCATCCCAGAGGCAGAATCGGTCTGTAAGGTTTCTTTAACAAACCAGATACGAAGCTTGTGATACAGCCACGGGCAAGGGGAAAACAATCCAGGTCATTGTACACATCATCCAGCCCTTCTCTCCAAGATTCAGTCTATTGTTTCTAGTCTTTATCTGCCAAAATGCTGGGAGTTTCTTCTCCCCTGTGGAGCAAAATTCCCTGCTTTCAGCTGTGCTCCTGCAAGGGAGGAGGAGGAGGTATTCTTACCTTTGTTAACTGACCGCTCCTAAATCCAAGACTACAGGTAGAGCCAACTTCTCTTTTTGGCAGTGTCAGCAGGAAAGCTCAGAGCTAAATAGACTTTGAGATTAAGCCATCCAGCCCCAGAATCACCAGACTGAGGGGTTCCATCAGGCTGCACTAAGTGTGGGGGTCCCCCTTCTGGGGTGTTCATCAGAGCTGGTGGTGGCTCAGAGCATTGAAATGCATTGTGCCGCTCTTTCTGGCTGCATAGCGCAAAGGATATTGCACAGACTCTAACTGTCATGAGAGCAAACCAGAGCACAAATAACACAGATAATGTAAGATAACTGGATGTCTGCATATTCAGAGTTGGTGCCTAAACTGAGGGGCAGAGAGGGTCCCCTCAGCTGAAGGCAGCCAACCCATGGCAAGGTTTAACTACTGGCGAGATGTCCTGCAAAGGCTGGGATGAAGACTGCGCGCACAGAATACAAGGGGGCTGACACTCAGCTTTCATTAAGTTCAGTGCATGCCCAAAGACCCCAGCTTCTGTAAGCTGAGTCAAAGATGTTTGATGGCCAAGCAATATTGCCTAACTAGTCTTCTAAGGCTATCATTGCTTTGTTTGCATTGTCTAGTGACAGACAGTAGATCGATGTCCTTCACCAATGGATTTGGTGGGTTCAGAGCTGCAGCCAGCTTGCCCCCATGCTGGCTGCCAGTTTCACTGGATCATTGTATCCAGGATGCTCCTTCCACAACAAGAAGAACTTGTACCTGATGATCAGGGAGAGGTGATTTAGGAGCTTGCACTAAGCAAGAGATAAACCTACTGGGTGTCTCTGGTTTGTGTCTCTGCTTTGTGTCATGCTATGGTGAGTGCAGCACTGGCTATAAGCTTTGCTGAGTGTTTCCCAGGAGGTAAAGCTGTTGATCTGTTTCTAATTCTTCCTTCTTTAGAGAATCCACAGGGATCCTACTTCTGTCTATGTTTTTTCCTCCTCACCCACCTTCCAGCCCCCAGAATCAGTTCAGCCACTTCACCCCCACTGGAACATCGCACAGATCTGTAGTCAGTTTAGTTTGACAAACCATCAAGATGAAATGCAAAAAGTGAAACAACAAATCAGAGCAACATCAGTCTTGGGAGAAACAGTCCAGTGGGGTGTCATGTGAAACAAGCTCCCAGGAGGCCCTGCTGAGATGCCAGGAAAATTAATTATCAGTGTTACATGTGGAAGGTCTAAGGAAAGGTTTTTGCTGATTCATGAGGGATTCCCAAGAGTGATAGAGTGTGGGAGAGAAGTTTTAGTTCCTTCTTTTCCTGATGGGAGAAACTGGATGAGCAACTGTTGTGTATCTCCCTTTCCCACTGCATTTTCTTGAAGCTCAGGGTATAGCATTTCTTGCAGAGCAGCTCTAAGCAATGCTGTAGTTTTCAAAAGACATCCAGGTTTCTATTTATGAAAGGGGTTCCCAAGCTGCTGAGTCTCCCAGCACTGCTCAGGTACTCAGACAGCTCTACTGGCCCTGACTTCCCATTAACACTCCCTCTCACAACATGAAACAACTGCTCGCTGGGGTCCAGTGATAATGTGTTTATGGTGTGCTTCGCACAACCGGGGACCATGGTCCATGGGAGCTCTGAAATGCTAGGTTAATGCAAGTAATAACAGCAATTGGCAGTGAAATGCCTGTCTTCTCCTATTAACTGTGCAGTAACCTGTGTGGATATAATTGCCCTTTCCATTTGTGCTTAACCCATTACTATTTTGCTCATTTTGTAATACAGGATCGCAGGGAAGATTTCTCTATCACTTGAGATTAATTCTCTTCCAACCTTAAAGCAAGCAAACAGACAAAAAAAACCTTAAAACCCCACCTTGATTGGGGATAATTTTTCAATAACCTGAGGCTGAGGGCCTGGCAGACTACTGGATGTGCATGCTAGAGGCTTTGCAGGATCTCTTAATAGCTATTACCTTAATGGCTCTCCTAAAGACCGTCAGTTGCCAGAAGTTTCTGGTGGATCTTGCCCAGAGCTGATGCTTCACTGTTCCGCAGTGCTGTGGGTGAAGACTTTTGGTGCTTCTGATGGGAAGGGGAGGATAGAGCAGTGTTCCCCTAAGTCTTTGCAGGCTGTGCAGACCAACTGCATGAGGTGGGAAAATGAAGTGTAGGCATTTGCAGTTGAGCCAGTGTAAAAAAAAACCAAACCAAAACAAAACCAGTGTCTTTCAAAACAGGTTATTTTAATGCAGTTTGCTTGCTAGAGAAGAAAGAAACATGTTCCTATCTGTGATCTCTGATGCATCTCTCCTGCTTCTAGGTATTGTCCTATTTTAGAATGGACTGCAGAAAGTTGGAACAAGTTTTTTTAGTGCTGTTAGCTAATTCATGATTTTGCTGAAGCCTTCATAAGAAAACCATCACAGCCCAAGCTCTGATTCTTATTCTGTCCTCAGAATAGGACAGAATAAGAAGCATGCTCTCTAGAAGCATGACAAAGAACTAAGCAGAAGTTTTGCCTTATGTAAAATGGACTCTTCTTGCAGGTCATCGTGGGAAGTATATTTGAAGTTATTTGGGCTGCAGTGAAACCAGGTACCTCATTTGGCATCAGTGTATTGAGAGCACTTCGACTGCTGAGGATTTTCAAAGTAACAAAGTAAGTCCAGCTCCCTTTCCACTCACATTAGTCTTTTAGCACCATATGAAATCTGTATCACCAGCCCCACAGCAAGTAGTAGTGCTCTCCACACTTGTTTAAAAAAAAAAGGGGTGAAAACAAAAAAACAACCCCCAAAAACCCAGTACTAGCTGGCACAAAGGTCTTGTCTGTCCTAACATCTTATGTCTGCGCTGGCACTAATGGGGTATGGGAGCAGAAGAGAACTGCAGATGCAGAATTGCCCTTTCCTTGGCTGGGCAATCAGAGTTTCTGGCAGTTGAAAGTTTAGGGAGTTCCTGAGCCTGTATTTGCATCCACAAGGACTTTAAACAGCCCTTTCCCCAGCCTCATGTGCAGGTTTTTCTACCCTTGTGCAGAGCTCTCCATGAGGCTGCATGAGAGCATCTTTCTTTTCTTTGTTTTTAAGCTTGCTTAAAACAAAAATCTCGGAGGGTGATCCCTTATTTCTTGTGGTAAGAGAAAAAAGTTTCTTATTTACTTTCTAAGCCCCATCAACTGCCCACTGTCCTTATCTGCTGTTGATCTGGTGATAGCTCCATAATTATTTAGGAACTGGAAAACTGAGCTGCCCTTGTTATTGTTAGTTACTAAATCCTGGTGCCTGAACCACTGTGCTGACACGCACATAAAGTGTGTTGCTGCTGCCTGTGCTATGTGTGGTCTGGGAATGTCTGAGGTTTTCAGTCTTGACCTATGAAGTTGAGTTTTCACTAGAGTTGGGTTGCCACAGCTTTTCCATTATTTCCATGCTCATGCGTTGCATTAATGTGTGCTGGCATTAGCAAACAGCTACTGTGCAACTTGTAAATCCATCTAGAGCAATTTCTGCAGGATTTCAAAATTGTGGTGTGGAAATTGATGACGCATTTAGGTGCTCCTGCTGTAGTTTTCCACATTATTTTTTTTTTACACCATTACCTCCTCATATCTCCTCTCTTTCCATCACTCTCTTACTTGTGCTTGGCTTGAAGTAAAAAAAGAAGGAATAGCACCTCCCTCCAAAAAACCCCCAACCACCTCAAATAGATAAAGCACAGGTTGTCACATTTGAGCAAAACAGTCAGTTGAAGTAACCGGGTACTTTTGCAGCTATTCAGACACACAGGTTTTGTTAGCGCTGTAGGGTTTGCTGATTTGTATCTGCTAATCATTATGCACATCCAAGATTCGTGTGTGATACTGTGTCGTTTGTTGTATTGTGGGACAAAGGGGTTGGAAACATTAAGTTCTGAAAACATCCAGCAAAATAGGTGGGTGCCTGCCCCAGAAAATGTCACTATAGTCTACCTTTGCACTAATCTTATTTATGGAAAACTCCAGGTTTTGTAGCAAATCCATAGCAATTAATTGTCAGCAGTTAATTTTATCCAGAGCTGCTGAGATTTAGTGTATGTGATTGTGTGTTGTACTTTTGAAAAATTTTGGACATTTTTGTGAGTTAGAATGATCTTTTTGTGAGTTTTGACTATTCAGGATTTTAGCCAACACAATAAAGGGATGAAGCCTGAGATTTAACTTAACAAAGCATATTGTGGAGCAAGCAGAGTGCTCTCCCCCTTCTCAGTTCAGCAAGTGAAATTCTCACCCTACTGATGCTGAAGTTGCCTTGACCTAATTGCGTGGATTTTTCACCTGACATGACAGAAATGCATTAATTGCATTACCAGAAGCCAGGTCCCCCCCAGCTCACATGGGGGGATCTCAAGTGTGCTGGGCCACATTATCCCAGTGCTGGAGCTGCACAGCTCAGTCCTAGCATAACTCGTGGAGAGGAACCAAAGCGATGGCACCAGGCACAGATTGCTACCCACCCGCTCTCATTACAGTCTTTACTGTGCAAACATCCTGACCCTCAGTCATTTTCTTTTTTCCTCTTTTTCCATTTCTTTCATAGCATTTTTTCTCTGAAGCTTCCTGCCCTGTTTGGTTTTTTTTTATTATTTATTTTTTGCCTCTGTGTTTAACAGAAGCCAGTTGCAGTCCACCTGCTTTGAATAATCAATGGTGTAAGACCTTTTGATTCATATGTCCCAAATCAGTGTGACTGCAGAGAGCAGAGTGATGCAATAGTTAAAAAGTTAAATTACAGCTGGCCTGAAAGGTGACAGCGGGATGCGCTATGAGGGGAAGCAGCCTAAGAGGGGCTAAAATTCAGCAAGGAGGACAAGGAGAAAACAGCTTCACATGTTTTCCTCTTTGTCATAACAAAACCGGATGGGTACTGACATCTGTAGAAATGCAACTCCTCATTATATCTTGGTGCTCTGTAGTCAGGGAGGGTTTGGTGCTGAGCTATTTCAGGACAAGACAGAGCCTCCACATGTATTTTGTGTCTGGTTGAGAGGTGTGAACCCATTGCTTGTGGCAGATTTTGCCTGAAGCCATTGTGTTGAGCAGGGGAGAGCCATGCGATCAGCAAACCCTTCCTCCTTCTCCAAAGAGAGCAGCTCAGCCCCTTTTGCTTAGGGGCTAACCCTGAGTAGGTTTGGTTGCAACTTTTCAATTGAAGATATTGTCCCAAGAGGTCAAAGTTTCCCCTGAAACCTCTGTTGCTGTATTATGGGCATAACTTTTCTTGGAATGGGTGCAATGAGTGCAATGGGAGTGCAAGATCCTGCTTCTCCTGAGGTGGATGTGCCTGTATCATCCTCAGTACAGAGAAACATGGGCTGGTTCAGTCCTCCCAGCTACGCCTGGGGGAAGGAAGAGGAGGAAAATGAAGACAAAGAGAAGAGAAAAGATGTTTCTGCTCTTCTGACTCAAGCTCTGAGCTTCTCTCCCCACCAGCAGATCAGAAAAATCCGTGGGCTTCCTTCTGTGGATACCCACAGCTGCACTGCAGGAAGGAGCTCAGTGCATGGATCTGTCCCCAAAACTGCCGCCGGAGGACATACATGGCAGGATGGGAGAGCATGCTGCCGTGGAGAGTCACCTCTGGATGGCAGCTCCCAGTGCCAGGCAGTGGAAATGAGAGAAGCCACTGGAGAAAACAAGAGAAAAACTTCTCCCCATGATCTCAGACTCAAAACTTTTAACAGAGGACATGTGAAATGGCTCTAAATCACTCCTTTCCTACTGCCTGCTCCAGCCCCGTTGTTCCGCATGCTGATCTGTCCAAAAGGAGATTGTCAAAGAGCTCCTCTGCTTAATAGCTCTTTCTGCATTTTCTGATTCATTAGTTTTCCTAATATAAATGCTCCCTGCCTGTTCTCAGCGGGGCAATAAAGCCAGGAAAGAGAGCTGTTTCTGAGCACCCTCCCTGGCATGCTGTCACTTGACATGCCTGCCTGCGAGTGTGCCAGGAGCCATCTCAGGGGACAGGGGAGATAATGGCAAACTAAATTCAGTATCTGGCCAGATGCGACTTGGATGGGTCAGTCAGGACTTGGGCTGAGCCATTCCCTCTTGTCATGTTGGAGTTAATGTCCCAGATTTGTTTTCATCCTCTGAGGCAGTTGCTTGGTCCTGGATGCTTAAACTGTGTGGCTGAATCACCCCACACTGAAGGAATCGCTGTGCATGAATGTGTGTGTTAAATGTCTACAGAAATGTTTAAACATGGGAGTTTAAGTCCACTTGTGGATACTGGCATTTGGTGGGTTGGAAGGACGCACCACAAAGACATCCTGGTGGAAATGAGCTGTTTATTCCTGATTCGTGTCTTACAAAGAGAGGGCTTCACTGTCCCCATGTTCAGTGTCACCTTGGTAATACTGACACATCCCTGCTGACTGCCATGCCAGATAAGAAGGTGCAGAAAGGTTGAAATCTATACCAGGAAAAGGGTTGCTGAGAAACTAAATGGAACGCTTTCGCTGCAGATGACTATTCTGCATGGGTACACATGCACCGAGGTGACCATCTCTGCCCTCACGAGGCTATGGAGAGATTCTGCCGCTCGGTGAGATGTATTTTCCAGTCACAGAAGGGAGTTCAAAGATGCTGATATTCCTTGTCATTCTTTTCCTTCTTTATAATAAGAAAATAGATCATATTAGTTTCTCACCAAAGGCTCTTCTCCCACTCATGTTCTCTCTTGGCTGCTCTGATCTCCAATGCAGGTACTGGAATTCCCTGAGGAATCTGGTGGTCTCCCTGCTGAACTCCATGAAGTCCATCATCAGTTTGCTCTTCCTGCTGTTCCTGTTCATTGTGGTGTTTGCTTTGCTGGGCATGCAGCTCTTTGGAGGGCAGTAAGTCTAATTAATCATTGTCCTTTCAGGGGTAATCTGAAAGGAGTCACCTGGAATACCTAAGGGAGAGAGGGGCTGCAGGGCTTGAAAGATGCACGTTGTGGGTGTGGATGTCAGTCTTTCTGGGCTGCTGAAAAGTGGTCTCTGGTTTATAGGAAAATAGTTCCTGTTCTGGTGTTTTACCTGGAGCTGAATTTTTTCTAATTACCCTAATTCAAAGCTCCTTTGTCATTCTGTGGTCCCTATGTATACCCCGACCTCTGAAATAGGAGTTGGGGGGGCAGCACTTTTTCTGCTCTTAGGGGAAAGGCAAATTCTTTCCCCGATAGTCAGGGTGACAGTATATTTATGCACTTGGAATATTTTTCTGCTGGAAAACATGGTTTTGTTGAATCTTATTTTTCTCATTAGAAATGCCAGTTGTGATGAATTTTGCAGTGAGAAATATCACAATATTACCATTTAAACTCCAGCATAAATTTTGAAATGAAATAACATGGGTTTGGTGGTTTTTGGTTTGGTTGGTTTTTTTCTTTTTTCAATCAATCACTACCTTATCTTTAAAATATTAAAATGAAATGACGTACTAAGAGGTCAATTTCAATGTTGACAATTTACACTTGAGGACAAAAACTTCTTGGAATGGTTTGTTCTACAAAATGATTTGAGATTTTGATTGTTCATTTTAATTGTGGGTGAAAATTAATTTCAAAGCATCAGAATTTTCTCCAGGAATAAAATTGAGTTTCTGCTAATAGTTCTGTTAAGCATCTCCTCAGAGATGCTGTGTTGCCTGCTGTGGTTGCCTGGGGTGTAATTGCCAGGTGGAACAGATGTTGCTCTCTGACTTGGGTTACAGGGTATTATGAGACTGCATGAGAGCTGCTTGTCCCTTACTGCTCTTGTTTTTATTCTTACTTCTCTTTAGATTCAATTTCCAAGATGAAACACCAACCACGAATTTTGATACCTTCCCGGCCGCCATACTCACAGTATTCCAGGTAAAGCCGTACCTTGTCCTGGGTGAGCATTAGAAGATAAAGTCCTGTTTATGGGGTGCAAAGAGGTCCTCCCAAATCTGTGGAATTTAGGAAAGGGGAAGTCCTTCCTTCTCATATTTTGCCACAATGACCAATCAATGCATCATTAAAAATCAATGCTATGAAATTAAGGAAAAGTAGAACAAAAGATTTTTTGCTAGGAAAAAAATATTGATAAAATAGGCATTTCTGTGATGAGTTTAAAGTCTGTTCTTCTGAGGCCCCTGCCCAGGGTTGCACCCTGCAATGGCAGAACTGGTACATGCCCCGCTGCATGAATAGTCCTGTCTGAAATCCTAGACAGCGAGTGAGTGGTTGACCTGTTTCACTTTCTCCTGTCGTTGCCATAATTTAATGAGGAGAGAGGCCTGAGCTAGCTCCAGGCAGTAAGGAAATAATGTTGCATTTTGCATGGTAATAGCTCAAGACCAAGATAATGCTGGATAAGAATTACAATTGATGGGGGAGCATAGAAAGAGGCGTCAGCCTTGGGCAAATTCGTGTGATGGCAGGAAGAAGTCGCAGTTCTAGAAGATGCAATGCTCAGATTTAAGAGCCTAATTTTGCAGCTGTTCTCTGCATGCATTTTTAAAACACTTATTTCAGGTGTTTCAGGAGAGAGCTGGGGATGCTGCACCCTGCTCCATGTACAGGTAGCACTCACAGGTCTGTGGAGGACTGCCCTGCATTTAGTGTTGCCCTACACAAATTGTTGATGTGGGCTCAAGCTGAGACTTGACCCTGGATCTGAACTTTTGTAGATCTCAGCAAGGCTTGGCTTATGTATTTCAGTGTCATGTCCCAAAAAGGGAGGGGGGGAAGTGTTGATGACAATTTTCAGATTAAAACAGAAAAAGAGTCTAAACCAAAGTATGTCCTGTAACCTCTGCATAAGCAGCTTCGTATGGGTATTGCTTGTCTCCAGATGTGAAGCAGGTTCAGTAGTACTTACGTCGCAGGATATTGCAAATCATGGTAGATTAATATTTGCATAGTATTTTAGTACTCATCAAAGAAAGGGCTTAAAGCAACATAAAGGTATTGCTACAGAGCCGGAACTGAGCCCGAGTCAGGCTCCGGATATGAGCATCTGGAAATTTTGATGTTATTTTCTTTGGGACTATAGCTGTCTTTTGAGAATACTTAGCTGAAATATTTTCTTTCTATTCCTGAGATAAATATCCCTGTAACATAGCGGCTGTGGGATGAAGGAAAACACTGTTGATTTTATGACATTTGTCTAGGACATCAGACCGAATTAAACCCAACAAAACCCATCAGCACTGAGTTAACTCAGTGCAGCCTCGCAGAGGCATTTTGATAACCTCTGCTCCCAGTCAGTCCCCTCTTCTCCCCTGAATTGCAAATACTGGGTCAATGTTTCTTCAATACAGGCTTTGGATTCTCTTCTAACCTCGTCTTCCATACACTCAGGCAAGCCAGCAGGCTTGTTTCATTGCTGCTCTAATGAGCAGAGTAGCATTATTCAGTGAATGTATTTGATGTGTTGAACAAATAGACTAAAGCCAGATACACCCTGTCCATCCCTAACCCCTTTGGAAATTCTTTGTTTAAGAAGAGGTCTCAAACAAAGTCTTCTGCAGCCTGCCTTAGTCCATTTTATTTCAGCAGACCTGGCTGGATCATGGTCCTCTGTTATGTGACTCCCAGGACCTGTTTCATCCTCCTGGCAGCTGGCTGAACTCTGTCTTGGGTGCAACTGAGCCCCGCTCTCCCTAAATTCCCTTTGAAGAGTATCACATGCTTTTCTCCAGCTCCTGGCTCCCAAGAAGGTCTTTGTGAGCTGAATGCCAAGCTGTATATATACAAAATACAAACACAAACTATATCTATATATATTCATATATATCTATATACACATGAAAAATAACTAATTGTGTCTCCCTATTCCAGCAATCATTGAGCTGGAAGTGTGTACAACATCCATAAGCGCAGAGACTATAAAGCAGAAAGACATGTGTTAACTATACATGCTCTGCTCCCTGAGACCTGCTACCTAAATAATTACATGCTGCTGGCTGCTAAGAAGCAGAGCACTGCTGACCACTGGAGGAGATGAGGAGTTGCAGTGGCAGGATGGGACCAAGCCTTAGCTCTGCTAATGGGTGCTGTGCTGAGGCTTGGGAAGCAGAGCTGGATTCGGTTTGATGCCCTCACTGACCTGCCTGCGAGATATGACAGTGAGCTGACGAGATTTTGCGTTTACTCAGGCCCTTCTTCAGGAAAGCATCTCACTTTCAGGACAGCCCTTTGAAATGCTGTGGTACCGTTCCTCTGCAGCTGAATGTCTCCTACTGTTAAGGTGCTCATTAATCCATTAAGATTTCACAACAGCTCTTGGTAGCTGTTTTTATTCCTCCTTCACCTGATGGCTCCTCAGCCAAGCCTAAGTATTAAATGCTGAGATGCACTGGACAAAATGTTCATTTGGGGCGGCCAAAAGCAGTTTTGGGCCCAGAGAAAACCAAAATGTTTGGGCTTCCCCTTACTCCAAAGTCCTCATTGCTTGTGCCCCTCCCTCTGCAATGCTGTCCTTTTCTCTCCTATAGCAAGAATTTCTTATAGCATCCATAAACAGACACTTTATAGAGCAGACAGACTTGTATTTACTGCATGTACTCTGCTCCTTGAGGACTGCTACCTAGCTGCTTAAGCTCCTCCAGGTGATGGGTAATGGCTCAAACAGTGGGAAGAACACCAGGTCAAAGTGTCTGTCCTCCTGCCAAGGCCTCAGAGAGCATCCTCAGCTCTGCCCATGCAGGCTGGTTATTTTAGACTTTTATCTCTCTCTAAAAGTTCCATAAACCATTTTTTTTTCCCCTTTAAGTTTTTATGCCACTTCTAAATTAATCCAGTTGGATTTTTGACCCAGACCCCAACCTGCTGGACTTGTTTATGTGCAGCCTGTAATTTGCGATGCCTGCGACTCCTGGTTTTCTGCAGGGCAGAGAAGTGTTCCCACTGGTTTCCCTTTCCACGAATGTTTGTGTGAACAGAAGTCACTTTATGGTTATTCCCAGAAAGCAGGAACAGTTGTGAATTCATGGAAATGATGAATGTGAACAGTGCTTTGCATAATTGAGTGCAAGAGTTGAAAGCCTAATGCCCTGGTTCGTGTTCTCTGGTGTAAATTCAGAGTGACTCCAATGGTGTGGGTTAGGCTTGGGCTCTGAATTCTGGGCTCTGAATTGAGAACAGATTCTGCATTTAGGAAACAAGTTTGTGTATGCGCTGTATGTCCTTGTGTCTAAACTTGCTCTTAGCATATTGCTGTCATCAGCATCAACCCTGCAGCAAGAAATTTTCTGTCTATTGGCAGCTGACCACTAGTCTGGAATTTGCAATTGTTTTGAGCACACTGTATGCACATGGGACTTGATTACTACAACATGGATCATGCTTTGGGCTTTTTTTTAGTTTTTTCTTCTACTAAACACAAAGTCAACTTCCAATTTAGGAATTTGAGCTTCACATCCCAGTGGACGTGTTTCAATGTACTAAAAGTAACTATTGTTCGACTCTGCCATGGCAGGCAGAGGAAGTGCTGATCTGCCCAAAATGTTGCTATGTTACAGTCATTGGTGGAGAACAGGAATGGCAGGTAATTCAGACTGTGATGCAAAATTAGCATCTAGCATGACAAGGCTTATTTGAGTCTTAGGTGTTTTCAGTTATTGTGATTAGTTTTTCTTTTATTCATGGGTTTGCTAATTAGCCTCAGGTCAGTATCCAGAGCCTGCGGGCAGGACAGCTCTGCAGAGTCAGGCTGCGGTTGTGCTCGCCTTGTACAAGGACAGAGGAGGAACAGATTCCCCTTCAAGCTACCCTCATCTGTTCTCACTCTTAGACATTTGGTTATTGCTTCTGCTTAGGGGTTTTTTTTGTGGTTTGTCTCCATCTGGGTGGCTGGGGGTCCTGGTGGCCTTGGCAAGCAGGAAACCTGGAGAAGAACCTGTTGCAGTGCAGCTCCCTGGCAAACCTTCCAGTGGTTGTGCTGCCTGGTGCCTGGCATTTGGAGTAACATTCGCGCATGCACCAGCTGCAGCAAAGCTGTCAGGAGTCCTGAGGAACAGAGGAATAGTGGGAAGGGGGTTGCAAGAATTTCTCCTCCTGTTACGCAGTCACTCGGTGTGTACAGTGTGTGTGGGTTAGCAGGGAGATGAGCAAACTCTTTCCGTATGAAGTGAATGAAAGCAGTTGATGCTGGCAGAAGTCCAGCTCAGGGCACTGGGCTTAGAGGTCAGGGTTTTTTTAGCTCTGTGGGAAATGCCATGCAGGGAGCTGTTGAAAGGTGGTATCTCTGCATGAGTTAAAAATGGAGAGGGGGGAGAAATTTTGCTGGGGTGAAGCACTGGAGTGTGGCTTTTACTGCCTCCGCCTGCACGAGACCCTTCGGTCAGAGGTGGGCAGCAGGCACGTAACCAAGAGGGGACAGGGATGGGGCGACAGCCCTCCCTCACTAGCGGTCCTCACTCCTCCGCCGCCTCTGCCAGAGGAGAAAGCTGCATCCAGCCCAGGGTGAGACCATCCAGAGCTGGGGGTTTGATGTCTAACACTGCAGTCTGCCACACTAATGCGCCTATCCATTTTACCCCCAGAGACCAGTCCTGGATTGCATCAAGCTGCCTTGCTCCCCCAGACCTTACCTACTGTGTCTTTCCTTTGAGTCACCCTTTCTTCTTCTTTCTTGAATTTCGCTGGGCAGATCCTGACGGGGGAAGACTGGAACGCAGTGATGTACCACGGGATAGAGTCGCAGGGTGGTGTCCGCTCGGGGATGTTCTCCTCCATTTACTTCATCGTCCTGACGTTGTTTGGTAACTGTATCCTTACACGTTGCCTTGTGTTCATGGCACAGTGTGCCATGCACCCTTCCTGGGGTGCTAGAAATACCTAGTTTTGTTTAAATTCTCACACCCTTACTTAGAGTTTTTAAAATCAAATCATTGCTATAACTTTGTTCCTTACAGCACCTGGGGTAAGAGGCGTAGCTAAGTTGTCCATGTTGGTGTCACTTTTCTGATGACAATGTGAGCATTGTCTTCATTAATTTTAATTTTCATGTTTTAACTTAAGAATGTCCTATTATGAGTTAATTTATATTGTGGGAAGAATGACTGAAGTCAAGTCAGAGCA
The DNA here is from genome assembly GCF_929443795.1 of Astur gentilis. Lineage (NCBI taxonomy): Eukaryota > Metazoa > Chordata > Aves > Accipitriformes > Accipitridae > Astur > Astur gentilis. Next base: position 11,007,559 of record NC_064908.1, read on the forward strand.
GGACCTCTGTACCTTGAATATCTTCACAGATAATTTGCACTAGGTCAGGGAAAGGAAGAGTTGAAATTGGTTTGGTGCGTAGAGCAGGCTCCAATCTCTTGGTGCCTTTGTCTACATGGCAGCTTAACGAACTATGCTATTGCAAATGCTCGAAATTGTCTTGTCTCCACCTAATGCTTAAAACTTAAGTCCTGATCTTGGGTTTCAGGCTCTGGGACTATTCGGTCATGTTCCAAGGCCTGACACATGAAGTCTCTGAGGATATTTTGTTCTGCTTAATAATGAGAATATCTTGAGGGCAACAGGCAACTGGGAGCTTGCATCCCCCCAAAATGTCCCAGGGTGTCTGCTGGGGAGCCAGCAGCACTCTGATGTGTGTTACGCCCCCAAAAATAGGGATGATAGCACTGAGCATCGCTGCTCTGCTTGAGAGCTCTCTGGAGGGTTTCCCAGCAGTATGGACCTTCTTGCTAGTTACAGTCCCAGCTTTTGTCTTTTCCTAGGAGTCCTGTTTGGGCTGGCATCATCAGCTGGGTACCTAGGAGAAAGGGAAGGGTACATGTGGGGCAATGCTTGTGCTAAAGACGTACAGTTGTTATAGACATAGACCCCTTCAGCTGGTGGTCAAGGTGACAAGAGATGAGACATCAGCACCCATGGACTGTGTGGCAGGGCTCTGGGCCTTTGCTTTGTCTGAAATCTCTCCATTAGCATGAGGAACTGAGACAGGGAGCAGTGGAGCAGACGGTGTGCGAGCTGTTCTTGTCACACAAGTGTGTCTCTGTGGGATTTATCCCATTAATGTGCGCTGTCAGAGCCGGAGCAGCCGTGATGCCTGGGCTGGCTCGGCAGCTATGCTCAGACATCTGCCTCGTGGCAGGCAACATGCCCCCTTCCAGAAACACAAGGCTTTGGAAAACTGGGTCAATGGAGAGCTGGGAGGGAGGGAGATCTCTAAATCCTCAGGGCTTGGCATTTGAAAATGAGATTAAGCTATAATCAGGCTTGACAGCAGAGCTGAGAGAGAGACCTTTAACCTTACAGCAGCTAAGATCCAGCATTTTTGAGGAACAGAATATAAATTCTCTTCTTGCACCTTTAATTCAGAGGGGGCTTCTCCCGTGCCCTTTACTTTTCATTAAAAGGGAAGGAGCAGGGGTTGTTCAAGAGGAGGGAATAAGGACCTGGTTCACCTATTGCCACTGCCATGAATTTGGTATTTGCCTCTGCTTGCCCCTGGCAGAACGGTGAGCTGAAACCTTGCCCACATTTTCACCAAATAGCATCCTGGCAAAGGGCAGCTGTCTTGCTTTCCCTTCTGTTGTCTTGCTGAGGAGATCCAGGAGATGGCTTTCCTGGCTGCCTCCCTGGGACCATCTTCAGTGCCTCTCTCATCCCCTTCACCCACAGTCGCGTGCTGGTGGTACACCTTTAGCACAGCCAGAGTGCTCCTCGGGGCACTATCTGTGCATTTAGCAACAAAGGTATGTGAGGAGTGATTCTTTAATTCTCCATGAGTCCTGCAGATGGGGATGACTTTGCTGTAGATGAGTTTCTATGAACACAAAGTACAGAGAGAGGGGAGAGTTGGCTGACAAAGAGTAACAATACTCAGAAACCCTTTTATAATGTTCTAGAAGACTTCTTTCACCAGTTTCTACTGATCAGAGTTATAAACCTGAAGCAAATCTATTAATTTCTATGGAGTTTTACATTGCTGTTGGAGAATTAGAGAACTGGCCCAGATTGTCTCTGTAGAAACTTAGTCTGAGAGCATCAGCTGCTTTCACAGAGAGCTCATAAGAGCCTTTCTGCATTGCACACAGACCTGTTTGCCTTTAAGCACTGTGTGCAGGAGGGGAGAACTAGGCTGGACTGTGTGGTGGAGGATGAGGGGTTAAATCTTTTCCTTGTCTGTTTACTGTGGGAATTGTAGCAGTAAGCCCACTAATGCTTGCACTGATATTTGAAACAGTAGTTCTGTAAGGTCAGTGCTACCCTTGCTTTTCACTAGCTACAGTTTTGATGCTGAGAGCAAGCAGCAGGCAGTCATTTATCTCTGAGGGAAAGCTGAACTGTATGACTTACCAGGGACTTAAGTTATCATTAACTGTCAAAACATAACCAGGAACATGTGAAAATAAAGTTTAGTTTGCCAGAAAAGAACAGTCCTACATTTTTGCGGGAAGTAAGATAGTCATTAATGTCAATGGTGCTGCAGTGCCCCAGCGACGTTAAGGTCAGGCAAGTGTACAGGGTGAGGTAGTGAGGTACATGTCTGAGCCTCAGGTTCACCTTCCCAAGGAGAGCCCCACAGCCCAGCAAACACCACGAGGACACCCTGTAGAGAGCAGTCCAAGCTGTTGATTAGCTTACTTGTAGATTAATGTGAACTGTCTTTTCTGCTCTAACTTGGGACTTTACAAAGATCTCCCCCCTCTGCCTTACAGAACTCCCTCCAAAAAGCTTTAAAAATGTACTTCTTTTATGTAGTGGATTTTTTTCATTTGTCAAGTGTGGATTTGCCACCAGCCCTCCCCACACAGACGTTTACTGCGACTGAATTTCTTAAGGGGGACTTTTTGTTTTTATTTTCTTGTATCACTCCATTGAAATCAGTCTAAGCCCTTCTGGATGCTGATCAGCAAAAGGCACTTTGGTTCCTCTGCTGGGAGGGGTTTTGTCTTTGGTTTTTGAACATTGACATTTGGTGAGTCCATTTTTAAGAGTTTAGGCAGACTGGATCAAACCTTGTTAGAGAATTGGCATTGGCGATTTTGAGTCAGCTTGCAAAACCTGCTCTTTTTAAACATGAGGGGCTCCTTTCTTCTCCCAGAGCTGCTCAGGGCATTGTGATTACTCTTTTTCATGAAGAAGAAAGATGGATGGGTGCCGGCTTCCCCTGCTTCTCACTGCAGCTCAGTTGTTTCTTTGAATCCATTTACGTTTTCAAGGGACTATTGCAAGGAAAAGATCCAGAAACTGTTTTTGTAAGTCAGAAGTCTCTCACATTACTTTCCCAGTTCCAGAAAGTCTGTGTAGAGCCAGACCTCCGCATCTGATATGGTTTAATGAAAGTAGTATGATTAATATAACAGCAGGATTTGGCCCATTTTCTAGGAAATTACACCATGCCTGTATTCATTGTTACCCAGTTAATTGATAAATTGATGCATCTGTTAGGGAAAAAAATATGAAAAAAACCCATGAAAAGCTGCAGAGGAGCCTGAAATGAAAAGTAGCAAATGCCTGGAGCATGCTGCCCTTTCCCCTTGCCCTTAGCTTCCATGCAGGCGGGCTGTACTCGGCACCAGCTGCTGGCTCAGCTGGCCAGCGAGGTCCACAGGTCTGCCCATGTTATACAGCCTGGACCACAGGCTGGAGTTTGGGTAATATTTGGGAATCCCCATGCTCTGCAGAAAGGGCTGAGGGACCTTTTGGGGGGCAAAAATACCCAAGTCTGCCAGCTTGTGTCTGCTTAGAGATGGATCAGAACAGCCTGATCTGTAAAAAAAAAAAAAATAAAAAAAATTAATTATATTTCCAGTGGTTGATTATGTTACATGAAACATTTTCAGCATGTGTGTGTAGGAGGCAGGGGTAGGAAGACAGTTTTATTACCGAGACATTTATTCCCAGAGCAGGAGGCTTGGAAGCATTTCCAAAGTATTGGAAGCACCCCAGAGGAAGAAACCCAAACAGCTGGCACCCCGGCAGTGCTGTGGGCAGCGGTACCTCAGGCAGCGATGCCTCAGCCTTCCTGCCTGCACCCGCAGCCTGCAAGTGACAGGCTTGCCCCCTCTTGCCAACCCTCGGCTAAAAGGAAATGGGGAAATTAGTATCTTTGCAAATGAAAAGTTGATTGAGTTCTGACTTCAGTGTGGGAGGTGATCATTTCAGCATCATCTTTCCCTTTTTCTTGTTCTTTATCTGCTGGGCTCACGGGGATTGAGGTGCCCCCTCTCCTCACACTCCTCACTGTCCTGCTGGAACAGAGGAAGGAGAAATTGATGGGCATCACATTTCAAACCTCTGTCTGTCCCAGAGGAATCATCTTCACATGATAAAAACCTCCATCCTGTGTTACATGACGTGGAGAAAACCTGATGGATGGCCTGGCCTTCACCTGGAGATACCCCAGGCCTCTGTGTCCCATCCCTTGCAGGGTTTGGCAGTCAGGATGCAAATGCATCTGAGAGATTAAATACTACTGCTTTCCACCAGCACAAGCAGAGGCTCCAGTTTTGATAGGCTTTCAGGCTCTGGAGACACTCATCTCAATGGGAATTAGACGTGAGCATCTGAAGTCTTGCTGGAATTATGTTGGGTAAAAGCTCTGGAGAGGGAAAGCAAAGAGGCTTTGAGCTGGTTGTTTGGGCCAACTTTGGTCCGTAGCTGCCCTGGGAAGCCTCCTGATGCAACACCAACATGGGGCAACGGCTCCACAGCTGGCAGTGCCTGCAGCCAGCGTGCTGCCTGGCGACTGCTGGAGTACAGGGATTTCTGGGCACACTTGTGTTTGGCAGAGATGACTGTGGCCGATGAATCAGCCTTGCACCACTCCTGGCTCCTCTGTTTATAGACAAACCTCAGATGCCTCCTCCAGGCATCCTTGTGAGGAATGGAAAGCAATCAGAGGGGCACAGAGGCCAGGTTTTCCCAAGATCTCATTGCAGGTTTGCCAGCAACCTGAGAGCCCATGCCTCACCTCTCCTCCCCTAGCTAGAGCGATTGCCTCGCTCCCCCCAGCACGCTGCCCTCAGCCCTGCCTTCACTGTGCCATTGCTTTGGGCATTGCTTCCAACTCAAAGTCCAAAACAGGGTACCCATTAACCCAACAGAAAATAACTGGATTAGTTGTCTAAAACTGCTGCAGTCATTTCATTCAGCTTATGGGGACCTGCATCTGGTCCCAGGATCCTATTTGGCTCTGATGAGGGCAGTACAATACAAACACAGTAGCAGTGCGTTGCTGTTAAGGCCTTGGTGAATCTCCAGAGGGTAAATACTCATGAGATCAACTTCATTCTCATGTACATTCATATTTAGAGGAGCAATCATAGCTTTACACAGCTATGGAGTGAGCGACTGTCCTGTCACCAGGTAATGTGCAAGAACAAAGTGCATTTTCTTCTTTGAGAGTAGTTTAGACTTGGTTTTGCTTTGCTTGCTCTCCTTTCATATGCAAAGGTATCTGATTTACAGTTGTTTTGGGGCTGTTTTGCAGACGCATAGCTGGAATAACAGCAATAAAATATATGAAGGGAGAAGTAATAGCCGAAATCATTAAGTGGAAAAACAAAAATAAAATATGAATAAATAATTATAGGGAAATTTTATGTCTTAGTGATATAATGCAGTGCTCTTCAGAGAGACCCAGGCTAGCGTGGGCACTGGTGGTATTTTAGCTGGGCTACACGTAATTTGGCCTGGACTAACGGCCCATTTCCCGGCAGAGCTCATTACCTCGGGCTGGGTGTCCTGCTAGCAGGCTCTTCTGTAGCTGTGCTCTGCGTGATGCTGCAGCATTCAGGATAGAGGATGTCCGAGGCAGTCTAATTGTCATATTGACTTCAGTGTGATAAGTCATGATAGTTTCCTCCCACCAGTATGTAATGCAGCAGTGACCTAAGCTTAACTTTTTCATGGTACCGAATACCTTTATATAGCTCTGTGTATATATTATGCAAATGTTGGCTTTCAAATGACCGATTTCCAGGTGCTCTACCGGTTGTCCTTTTAAACAAGATGGAAAAATTGAAGGTGAAATCCTCTGTGTGTGTATGGGCAGGAGTGTAGGTGTGGGTTTTCTGGAATGAAAAAACAGGGGCTGTTGTGTCTCTAGGACCACCCTGTGGTCCCATACCAGTTGCAGCTCTAGTGTTGTAAAGCCCCCCTGCTCAGCTCCTGTGTGTATCCTCACCAGGGATGTGTGCTGGGCAAGAGACAAATAGGTGTCCAGCACCTGCTGTGCTGCAGAGCTGGCTCCCAGCAGAAGTGGGTGAGTTAGAAATGAAGACAAAACAGTGGTGCAAGGGGTCAATCCATAATATACTGGTGATTGTAAGTAGGGAAAGAAGGGTAGTGGCAGCAGAAGGGGAACAGTTTGCTGTATCTGCTGTGTGAAGATTTTTTTCTTAGCTCCCCAAAAGATACGCTCCTGAATGTCTTCTTGGCTATTGCTGTTGACAATCTGGCAAATGCCCAAGAGCTGACCAAGGTATGTATGAAATTTCTGTTTCTTCAAACTTAGACCACAGCTGCTGGATGTAAAGCACACATTACCGAACCTTCCAGAGACCCTGAGATTTCCTCTAGAGCCTGTTTGTGCGGTATCTCTGTTTACCAGTTTGCATTGCAGAGAGGGACCTGGAGGTTTATTCTTGTTCAGGTTTGTTTCATTTCAGGCTTGTTTCAGTGAACTATGTCATGTTCTTTAGTTTTGTTTTATCACAGAGTGGGCAGTGGGCATTGCTCATCTCACTGCTGCATGGAGGTGCACAGGCATTCATAACATTTGCTGTTTTCAAGAGCAGAGGCAAAGCCATTACCGGGTTTTGGCTGACTTGAAGCTTAGACATGGAGAAACGCAGGTGTTGTATTGCTGCTTTTGCTGTCTCATACTAATGTTTCATACCTTGCTGAGTTTTGGGATGAATCAAAGAAATAATGTTCTCCGATCAACTCCCTGGAAAACAACTTGCAGAGGCTATTGTGAATACTCAGTGAAGATGTTATAATCTTACTGCCTCTCACCGGGTGCAAGAGAAATCGGAAATCTGAGACACCAGCCCAAGTGCAGGCAGAAAGCCAGGTCCTGGCAAGAGATGGAAATGACACCGATGTAACGTTACTGTATGCACAGATTTATATTGGAGCATTTCCTATAGAGAAAAACTTACAGCCTCAGTATTGAGCAGGAAGGATTGCAAGTGCTGTAGTTTGTATTTCTATTATTACATACTTTTGATTTCTCATTGTAGCATACTCAGTTGTATTTATGAGGCAGCATTAGATTTTTTTTGCATGTTTCTAGCTTGTTCTTGCCGAGTGGATAAAAACATGCACACCCTATTGCTGTGCTGCTGCCATCACCATAAGTCACAGTGACCTGCCAGTGGCAAAAGCAGCACTGTACCCACCTTAGCAGTTGTATTCTACAAGTTTTAGCTTACATAGTCCTTATAGGGTATGAGGATCATTAACCATGTGCTTATGCGGCAGCGGGCAAGGATGTTTACTGTTTTTAGAGTTGTAGAAAGATGCAGTAGTTCATGGATACACGATGCAACTCCACAGTTCGGGGACACAGAGATTTCTAGGAGTTTACTACTGCACTCCAGCTGCTGAAGACCAAAGCAGCCAACCATTCCCAGTTCAAATCCAAATCTCTGTTGCAGCTGAGCTTGTCTTTACCAGCTCTCCTTTTCTGCTGTGGAGCTGCGTGACTGGCTTCATCTTCCAGCTTTGACTGGAGCCTTGTTTTTCTGACAGCTGATATCCAGCGCAGACCGTACAAGAAGGCTGGTGGCTCTCAGGTGTATAATAAATGTTCCTGTGTCTCTGAGACCATGTTCTGCATCTCTCCTCTCTTATAATGCAGCTCAGGGCTGTGTTTAACGGCTCTCAGTGGTTTTTTTCTGGGAAGTTTTTCTCTTGCAGCAGCTCAGCTGTTTCTATTCTTTCTAAAGCCCACAGAAATCTCCAGCCTGGAGGCATGCATCCTCCCAGCCTGTTCAGCAGATTTACGGGCATCCCTTGCATGTGCTAAGAGAGAGGATCAAGCCCAGCACAATTCTTGGATAATGAAGCTCATCCTACTTCTTTTTTAATCCTTTTAGTGCTTTCTTGTGAATATTTCAGCAGCTGACTGGGGTGGTTAGAAACCTGACTTTGTTGATGTTTATAAAGTATAATTAAATATTGATGGATTCAGCAGCATTGCCAAATCATAAAGCTTTTTGAGAAACTCTTCTTTGCTTTAATTTTATTTATGATCCCCCAAAATCACTAGGGCTTTCAAAAGAAGAGGAAAAAGATAAAAGTGATTCAATTATATAGTATACCTGGAGAATGAGGGATTTATTGCTGAGTAAATATGATCATTCAAAACCAAAAATGGCCTGGAGATATAATTAAGTTAATCAGGAGTCAGTTGATCTCAGGAGACTTTTTTGACATTTACACTGTAAAAAGAATTGAGATCAGTGCTGCATATAACGTGGGAAAACCATAAGCAGTTCGCAACTACCTCTGTTCTGGAAAGACAGAAAGCTTTCCAGCTAACCTTCAGGACTGAAACATTTAAACCAACATTTCCACTTCCGGATGCCAATTTGGACTTATTTTATCATGGCATTTTAACATTTCTTGGTAGCCTTAGCTGGGCCTTATGACCTGTAACAGAAGTTATCCAAATTGTAACTGTATTTAACTTAAGCTTGATCATCCTATGTCTGTTGGAAAACTCACCAGTACTTTGGAATGACTCATTTGGGGGCGCGGGGGAATCACCTTCTTTGCTTTGAATATGTAAAGAATCTGTTCTCTGGCTTCCGCCTCTCCCTCCCCAGGTCTCTTTCCTCCTCTTCCTGTGCTGGCTCTCCCTTACCACTGACTTAAACGTTGCCAACTTAATTTCTAGTGATTTCTCAGAGCTGTCCTGAACCTCTTTGGGTTGCCTACCCTCCAGTTTTTCCCATATATTGGGAAGTTTTTCATCCTGTTCACTTATTCAGAGTGGAATCTAAAATTGCCCCCAAAATTTGCTTTTAAAAATCTTCTTCCTGCTGATCATCCCACAATGTCTCCGGTGACACATGGCAGTTCGTTCTTCATCCTCATTAAACTGCCATTTTACTGCCATACTTTCATACTGCTACAAGTAAGCCTTTATTTTCCTAAATATCCTAAAGTACAAAGTGTGTTCTTTAATCTCTGTGCACTGCCAGCAATCCCTGAGAAAGCAGTACAAAAGCATGCAATGTGAGGTAGGAGGGATGTGTGAATTTTACATAAAAATATATAAATATATATAAAAATACATAAAAGCAGTTGAGAAATCCCCAGAAATAATGGGCTGAAGTGAGCAGCAAAACCAAGAGTGTAACAGCCATGAAGACCTGTCCTCCTCCTTCCCAGTGGAGAGGGCTTTAATTGGGTGAACTTAATAAAGAACAGTCAATGTTAACTATGCACATCATTATGGGGTAGCACCGAAAATGGGGTTTGCCATGTGATAAATTGTGTGGTTGTTGTGGTTTAACCCCAGCCAGCAACTAAGCACCACACAGCTGCTCACTTACCACCACCTCCCCCCCGCCAACCCCAAGTAGGATGAAGGAGACAAACAGGGAGAAAAAAGTAAAACTCGTGGGTTGAGATAAGAACGTTTTAATAGAATATAGAATAGAAAGGAAGAAAATAATAATGATAGTAATAACAATAACAAAATCACAATAATAATAATAATAATAATAAAAGGATTGGAATATACAAAACAAGTGATGCACGATGCAATTGCTCACTACCCACCGACCAATGCCCAGTTAGTTCCTGAGCAGCAATCCACCCCCCCGGCCAACTCCCCCCAGTTTATATACTGGGCATGATGTCACAGGGTATGGAATATCCCTTTGGCCAGTTTGGGTCACCTGTCCTGGCTGTGTCCCCTCCCAAATTCTTGTGCCCTTCCAGCCTTCTTGCTGGCTGGGCATTTGAAGCTGAGAAATCCTTGACTTGGTATTAACACTACTTGGCAACAACTGGAAACATCAGTGTGCTATCAACATTCTTCTCATACTGAACCCAAAACATAACACTATACCAGCTACTAGAAAGAAAATGAACTCTGTGCCAATTGAAACCAGGACGGTGGTTTAAATGAAGATGTAGAGCTCTAGAAAACAGAAAGGAAACATGAAAGATAGATGTCCTTAGAGGCAGGGCCTTTACATGCACTTGCCCGATATAATGATGGTGACAGTCTGGGCTGTTGGTGGGAGGTGGGATGGACAGATGTTGCCATCACAGCTCAGAGCTGGCTTGTCATGCACTGTCACACCTCTGCATGCTTCGAGCAGAACAAGATGAGCCTGTGCCCCAGTGAGACCTGGCAGTGTAAGTATCAGGCAAAAAATTAAATAATTCTTGTAGTGATCTACAATCTCTGGGTGGAAGATGCTACAGAAATATTATTAAGCAGTCATCTGCTAAAGAGTGTGCTTGTTCTGAGTAAGGGACAGCTGTGTTTATAGTGACAATGGATATTTTCTGCTATTACCTTAAGATATAGAATCCAGCAGAATTACTAATGCACCAGGGAGAATGTAGTTGAAACTACAAATTTTAAAGAGATAGTCAAACCTGCACCTGGTGCTTTAGGCGCACAGAAAGAAAAATTAAGAGCCTTTGAATGTATGTGATTTTAACACTGTTAGACAGTCCTCAAGAGAAGAAACAACTTGAAGATATCTATGGAATGAAAGGAAAACCTTAAAAGCCTTCTTATTTAGGGGTCTTATTCCTCCAAAGATTCATATTCTGCAGATACCCTTGATTTACAACAAGCTTTCAAACCACTGATAAATTCACTGGAAGTTGGCAGTTGAGAAATATTGTCTTTTTATAATCTTTCAGCAGGGCTTTTTTCATGGCCTGTTTCGGGTTCTTCAATCACTACAGTAAGAATTTACTTATTAGAGATTTGCTAATATTCAGAAAGGAAAAAAAATTTGAAACTTTAATGGTAACAAATTTTTTTGATAAATTTTCCATCATTTCTTTTTCCTTCTAAGGGAGAAAAGGAAAACAGTTTCAAAATTAATTCAGTTTAAGCAAATAACACCAAAGTCAGAGCAAGGAATTGCTTATGCATATGGTATTCAGAATGGATAAATCTTTATGACTTCCTATTTCAAAGCTAGATGTCTTACTGTCTGGTCTCATTATTTTAAGCATAACTCTTTCACAGCATTACCTTTGAAGAGCAGAGGTAAACCTGTGGCATTTCATAAAGTTTGACAGAAGAGCCTGTGACTGCTCTCATTTGACGTGTGGTTATTCCCTGAATATGTGTGAAGCTGACATCGTCATCAGAGGGTCTGTGTTTATCCTGCCATGATTTTGCTATCTAAATTGACTGGCTAGAAAGTTCAAAGGAAGTTTAACCTAGATGACCATTGAAAATGAATCAGGCTGTTCCTTTGCCTTTTGCCCTCATCTCATTGCTTAAGATCCTGTAGTTTGAATTTGAGCAGTATTTCTCTTGTCATTACACCAGGTAGGAGGAAATAAATCACAGTTATGCTCTGCGGGAACTTGCAATACCAATAGAGGTTAACAATCCACATGATTTAGGGGGTATACAGAAAGCATCTTTCTGATCTATGCATGAATCCACAGACTGTGCTTTAATATGGCTCCTCCTTTCTGTTTTCACCCTGTAAGTCTGCAGTGATTCAGCTGAAATAAGTGGAAATGTCTGGAGTAAAACTGGTGTGAGCAGGACCAGTCAAATCCAGTGTTGTTTATAGGACTTATTGTTTCTGGAAAGTTGCATTGGCAAGAAGTCTTGAAGGATTTAGGAGTCCGTCTCATCCATTTCAGTAGGTTGTAAGCTTTAGAGTGTTTTTACACGGGCAGGTCTGACATGAAAGGGGCTCACTTCACCCCAGAAACGTCACACTTGTGGTCATGTCTCTCCCTGCCCTGCCATAGTCTCTTACCCGAATGCTAAGCGATAAGAGGAGACCCAAGAAAGGTAAGAAAGGTTTGTGAGAGAGATGTAATCTTGGTAAAAATCCACTGAGCGCTTGACTAAACCTTGCGTTTCTCATCTTGACCAGCTGTTGTTGGCACTAAGACCCTATCCAGGAATCTTTGCAAGAAATTGTGAAATTCTGCCTTATTTTAATGAGTTTCCACTGTTCTCACAGTGTGGCGGTGACAGTCACATATGACTTGTGCCTTGGGGAGCTCTGGTTATTGTCGTTACATGACGCATGCTCTGATTTCTCTTGATTTTCTTCACCAGGACGAGGAGGAGATGGAGGAAGCCACCAATCAAAAGCTCGCCCTGCAAAAGGCCAAGGAAGTGGCAGAAGTCAGCCCCATGTCTGCAGCTAACATTTCCATAGCCGCGTAAGCACTATTTTATTATTTGGAAACTTTATCATTTGGTTTCTGTTTTTCAGTGTTGATATATGTCTGTTCAAGTGGAGCATCCCACAGCGCTCTGTGAGCCCTTTTCTGCCATCTCTGTTACTGACAGGGCTTTACGTTGACTGAATACTTCAGCGCTGATCACTTAACCATGAATTTAATTAAGTATTTCTTTTAGTTTGTTTTTCTTTGTAATGCCTCATCTTTTGCCTTGTTATAAATAACTGTATTTTAGAAGGGATTTTTTAATCTGTACTAGGATAGATTTCACCAGGTGAAGTGTTAACGTTTCACTTTGGATTTTTAATTACAAGAGGTGTGTGTGCACATAACTTATTAACTGTTCTTTAATGATCTCTGCTTCAAGAATTTAAGTGTAAAGGCATCCTCCTGAATATCAGACAGAAACATATGTTTGAATGCTCTTTCTTTGCTGTTTGAAAGAGTGCTGGGTTGAATAACATAATGTATGTGAACAGTTAGTGCTTTGTAGCTAGAAACATCAATTTGCATTTTCAGATGCAGGCTTTTCTGCATGAATGTGGACATATGCACAGATTCTGTGATACCAGAATCCTTAGAAAACATTGCCTTGGGGCCCACCTTTTCATATATACTGATCTAAATGGAAGTGAAAAAACTATATGTAGGTGGAAATACTTGTCCAGATGTTGCTGAGGTCAGTGCAGAGTTCTGCCTGTGTGGGATTATGGGCTTGTGTTTGAGACGTGCCTACCTTACATGGATTTACTGAAAAGTATGTTCTTCTTAAAGGTTCATTTACCTCTTCTGGAATTTTAGCATCAGGGCTACCAGCATGAAAAAAATTGGTCATGCATTTTACTCAGAGCTGCTGATGTTTTCCAGACCCCTTTTGCAGGGGAGACCTCCAAAGGCTGGAGAAGTTCAAGCATAGAAAAAGAAATTTCCTGTTAAATTTTATTGCAAAGTATCTGAAACGCAGCAGGATTCCTGTTTGTTCCTTCAGTGTAAATCTCTTGAGACCCCTGTTACTGGGAGTTTAATCCACTTCATCAAAGTCAGTAGGCCAAACAGAGCCAGTTCATTATATGTGAAGGAAAAGAATATTATTTAATTTGACTATTTTATTCTTCTTACCATTTTATTTTGCTATTACTGCTTTAATCAGCTTCTATTTATGCTGTGTCTGTTGGTTTTAAATTTAATCTTTTTCTTACAATGATTGCCTGTCCAGTCTTGAAAAGAAGTCAAATGAGGATATTTGCTCTTGTTCTTTGATGAATTTCCTGGTAGAGTTATTTTAAAATGCAAGATGCTGCTGCTTATTTTCTTCTTCTTTAATCAAAAGTATAGTGCATGTGAAGATTTCTTAGAAATCAGAAAAAAACCCAAACCCACTTTAATGGAGCTAAGATTTCACACCACATTGTTAGTTGCTTAAAATAACCTTATTCCATGATTTTTCACCAGGCTTTCACCTGGTTTTCAATATCACAGGGCCAGTTTTGTGACCACCATTGAAAGTGAGTACAAAATTGTGGATTTCTGCTTATTTTGCCTCAAATTGTATCTTCCCAGATCCCTACCTGCCACATTTGTACAGGCAGGTAATTAGGCTTACAAATGAGCACATTTGAAAGTGCAGTTGATTGCTTCTACATCTACTAACCACGGCAACATCGTGCATGCTGTGTGGGAGCCATCATCTAGCAACTGTCGCGTGACTTCTCGTTATCTCTGCTTTAGTGCCAGTGAGATGCTTACAAAGCCACTCACAAAACTCACAGGGCTTTAGTTTGGGAAAAAAAAATATGCATTAAAGTCAATAGGTTGATGACCAAATGGATAATGACATAGAGGAGAAGGCAAGGGAGAAATTAGGTGTTTTGTGAGACAGAAATAGTTGTATGGATGGATTGCTGGCTCATGATCCAAAAGATATTTAATGAATGCATGTCAAAGCAGTTTGTTTAATACATAAATACATCCATCGTGAACTCCAAAGGGGCTTAGCAGCTACAGCTTTCAGGTTTGCAGCACCTATCCCTTAGATATCTCTATCCAATCCGGTGGGGCTCCTGATAGGGACCCATGGTTGACAGCAAAGTGTACCCCATTGCTTCATTTCTTATGCTCTTAAGGTACTCAGAGGTCCTGAAGATGGAGCAGATGACATGTTGGTGGCAAGACTTGTCAGATCAAGCCTCTGATGCAATTCAGAGCTGAACATGATGAGAATGAAAAAGTGCTGGGCATGCTTGGAAATGGGATTTTTGGTGTATGGAAATATCACTGCAAAAAACAAACACCTGTAGAGCTTGGGTACCCCTAAGTGGGTGGTGAGCAGGGGCTGGGAAAAACTGGGACTGAACTACCAAAGGCCTGCTGCAGAGGTGGGTCTACCCTATCAGTTTATAATTTTATTTTCTCCTAAAGAATAATTTTTTAGTTTTATAATTCGATTTTATTTTCAAAACATATGAAAATGAATTTCTATAACAACAGGTATCTATAGCATGGATCAATGTTCTGAAAACATCAACATTTTCTCTACCTGCATCAATCAACACAGGTCAGGTGTTAGTAGAGGGCTCTATGGCTTCAATTTCCTTAGCCATGATGTTTATGTTCCCAGTGTGCTTGTCCACCTCCCACGGAGGTGATAAATCCATCCCGGGGATAAGTCTGATGAAAAGTCATATCGGTTGTTCTGTTGTTTCACCAACGAGTTGCTGTGCTTGCTCTTTTACTTCTTTCCCTTGTCAGTCCTACATCAAGGACTGAGAGCGTTTATCTTCCCCTAAGCCTCCTTCCAGGCCATTCCCTACTCTGTAGTGTTGTACCTGCTCTACCACCTCTGGCATTTTTCCTGTGCAAACACAGTGTGCACTCATGGTTTGTCTGCTCCTTTGCCTGTAGTTTATCTGCACCGGTTCTTCTGCTCTGCTCTGCCATTCAAGCCTCTCTTCATAACTGAGCTCCAAGAAATGTTCAATTTATTGCACCAGTTGCAAAATGTCATTTCCTAGGCATAAGAAACTGGTTGCTTATTTAGCATGTCAGCCTGCTTGGAGGGTCCAAAGAAGTACCTTCACCTTTACACAAGCAGTAGGCTGCTGTGTGAGCCACAAATTGTGGTTGATAGATGGTGAAGCACTACGGTGTCATGGGGATCTGTTTTAATAATATACTCATTATATTACAGTGGCGCCGAGATACCGTCTGTCTTGCAACTTACTCAGAGTGCTTTATTCTAATATTCTACCCACACTTGGTTTGTAGCTCCTGCTTCATCGATCTCCCAGGATTTCTGTGGTTTATCTTCTGCTCCACCAAAGGGACTTAACGTGAACAGATTTGTCTGACTGCAGTTTGTTTTTTCACCTGGTGAACTCTATCGTGAATGGGCCTTTTTGTTTTGTGTTTTTTCAGGATTAAAAACTAGGATGGCACGTTGTTTTTGTCATTGTTGCAATGTTTGGTTTAAAACAGAATATCTGTTTAATATGTGTTATTGTGTTTTAATTTGAGCCCATTGTTTCATTCTTATTTTTGTGATTTTTTTTTTTGTTGTTTTGTTTTCTGTTTAGCATTTTCCTTGCTTTGTTGTTTCTGGAGGTGAGTTTCTGGGTTTGTTCAGTTTGCCCAGCATTGTCTTTAAGATCCTCTGTTTAGTACAACATTTAAACCACTCAGCCTCTTGAACTGAGCGACTGTACAGACTGATGGGTCTTTAGAGCAAACCATTGGTGCAGTTTCCTTGGTGGCCAGAATGGAGGAGGAGGAAAAGGGAGCAATTACACAGGCAGTGAATGTGCGAAGCACTTTGCAATGCTACTGTAAAGATGCCAGTGGAAGGGAGAACCATCAGGCTCATTCCTGTGGGTCACATGAAGACCCCAATGCAAACGTGGTTTTATTTTCTGTATTTGCCTAACCTGAAGCCTGAACTCCCTGCATTTGTGTTCCTCCTCCACCTTTTCTATTCCAGCCAGAGGTGCACCAATGGCACGTACAAAAGGGGCTGTGATTAAACACACCCAGCCCGGCGTGGGCCAGCAGACCAGCCGGAGAGGACATGCTGTGGCTCACCTGGCACCCAGAGCCCATGTATTTTCCAATGGCCTCTCTTCACCTTTTCTTGGGAAAAGTCTTAAAATAGCAATCACAACAGCAAGCAATGCTAAATTTTTAGGAACCTGCTAGGTAGTTATGCTGAAGTCATGCTGAGTGAAACTTTTTGCATTTTGTTACTTACAGGTTTTTTTTAATTCCATGTGGTAATGGGTTACAGTTGTAGCCAGATCCAAGGAAATTCTTTAAGCACAGATATAGGGTATGAGTTCTGGATGGGAGGAGAACTTCCCAGATGCAGTGGATGAAACTTTGCTGACAGTGGCAGAGACACTCAGGCAGTGTGGGTACCAGACCAAAACACGAGCTATAGAATTGCCCACTACTGTTTTTCAAAGTTACACATGCTTCCCAGGACAGCCTGCCAACCTCTAAAGACGTCTTCCTCCCTCCAGGCTCTGACTGATTTCTGCTGGTCCCTCACATGGTTGTTCAAAGCAGTTTACATTTTAATTGCATGCCCACAGGTGGATACTGCCTGTTAATGTGAGCAAGTTGACTATTCATTAGAAAAGTGCCAAGAGCAAATACCAGTGGCACATCATTTCACAGTGACTTCTCAGAGTTGTCTGTCCCTTTTGTACAGGTCTGGGGATGAAGGGTGGGATGTTGCTCTGTTTCTCCAGGACATTTTCCATCTCATAGGCTCCCTATTTTCCTTTTGTCTTGGGAATACTGTGGTCTGTTTCCAAATTCCTGTTGGGCTGTTGGTACCCAACAGGACCCAGCAAGAAGTGTGCCTGAACACCCAGCTCATAAAATGTCCTGTGCTGGGTGATGTGTAGACTAGGAGAGGTGTTCTTTTTCTCTTGCTGGCTTGTGATTTCCTCCCTTTCTTTTCTCCCCTGAAGTGTGTTGATGTGTGAGGTACTGTGATTCCTCCTGTTAGCTTACCTTTTTGCCCTTGTTGTTGGTGTAACAGTGACTCAGCTGCACCTAAAGCCTCTCACTTGTACTCTGTCCCTCACGGATGGTAAGTAGCATTGAGCAAGGCTCAAGTACTTCTGTTACTTTGATTTGGAATAGGAGGCTGTCTTTGCTTCATGGCTTTACATCCTGCAGTTCCAGCACAAATTTAGTCAAATTTATGGTTTCAAAAAAGCAGACTCCAGCAATGGGAGCAGAGGAGTCAACCTGGAATGCTGCAGGACTTGCATAATGTTGGCTGGCCAGGTTACAAGGATACTTGGCAGGTTCAGAGCATGGCCTCCATCCTGCACTGCACCAAACGAGGCAGGGATAAATCCAAAGGTTTGTTCAAGCTTACACTGAGGGATGTTGAGATCTGCTTTCAGCAATTAGAAGCAAAATTTCCACAGGTATTGCACAGTGTTGGTGCTGACTTTCAGAGCAGCCCAGTACATTCTCCTCCATCATGAGTTCTCTACCTGTTTTGCGCAAGAAATTTCTTACCTACGCTTCAGGCATTCATGCAGGGCTTGTTCTCTGCAGGTTTTAGCTGACATCCTGGGGATTCAGCACCCAGCCAAAGAGGGGTCCCCAGCTTGAGTAACCTGGAAACAATAATTTTCTTGGCAAGTAAGCAGGTCGTGCCAACCCTACTTTGACTCCTGTTCCCATTTCATTTGGCACAGTACAAATGTAGAAATACTGAAGTTTAGGCAAAATACTTTACCTGACTGTTCAGCAGATTATTGCTCCAAGCAAAACTTTTATGATGCCTTTCATAATTTCTTTTATATTCATTCCAGGTTTCTTGACCTCTGGATTGTTGTGTTATACAGTTTACCTGGTCCAACATTTCTGTTCAGAATAATCCATTAATTTTAATAAATGTATATTTAAAACTCTACTTATATGATATCCAAAGAACATTAGATTTTAACTGGACCTTCTGGTTTGCTAGTATTGATTGTTAACAGATTAAAACTCTCATGGAAGCAGGAGAAAAAATGCTGCAACTGAAAAGGCAAATTCAGGAGGTGAAGGGATTTATTTTTACTCTTGAGGAGAGTTCTTTGGATGATGTAGATTTATAAAAATTATTGTTCATAACTATGAAAAAATCAGCGCCTCAAGCCAAGATCTATCAAGATATTTAGAATCCTGTTTTTCTGTAGATTCCCTGCCAAGGAAGAATATACTCTTTTTCTGTGTAACTCAGCGGTTTCCATATTTAGAACCCCCACATTAACGGTGTTTATAGAAACACTGGATGGAGGAGAATCTACAAAATTAATTGTGAACTGAAGCAAGCTCCTTTCAATAATGTGTAATGCCCTGCCTAAGCTGCAGCAGACCTATGGTTTTTAGACACGGTGAGCTGTTTTCGGACAGTCTGAGCTCAGGCACATCCCCGCGCCTGTCAGACAAGAGAGGTAGGTGCCTCTGAAGAGCAAATCCAAGGCAGGGACCAAGGAGAAGCAGCCTGGCATCAGCTGCTGGGGCTCTGGTGGATTTTGGTTCTCTGGATGTGGCCCAGGGTTCTCCTTCCAGCCCATGCTCTTCTCCGTGCTAGGGCTTCTTCCTCGTGCCATGAGGCCAGAGTGGGAATTAGTATCCTGCTCCCACTTCAAAATAATTATTTGCAACACAGCTGTAAAAGCAATCACCACCTGCTTCTACAAAGACCTCTACCCTGAGGTCCTAAAGATGACTTCTGCGGAGGACTTTCATTGTGTGAGTATAGCATATGGAGGCATAAAGTCCTAATATCATCATGTGGCTTTTGGTTCACCTTTTAATTTTTTTCCATTTTGGTTCTGTTTTTGATTCTTTGGTTGTTTCCCTATTAACTAGAAGGTGGTCTGTCTGTGGCTTCCACACTTTCTGAAGCTTGCCTGGTCTCCTACCAAGATGCACGCTGCAGTCTGCATTCGATAGGACACAGCCTGTATGAGTCTCCTCCCGATGTCTTTTATGGTTTCTCTTATATTCTTTTTTTTTTTTCTTTTCTCACTTTTTGTTTTCTTTGTTTGTTTTGTTTTTGCATGTGCAGTTTTGTAAAGCAAACTCGAGGTACTGTATCTCGCAGCTCGTCAGTCTCCAGCGTAAACTCACCGTGAGTTGCTCTCTGTTACAATATTCAGTAAATGGATTTATGATATATCTCGCTATATTTATAAACCTCCCTCTTTCCCCTTCTCCTGATGCCTTCACTCCCCCCTTGTTTTTTCCAAAAATCATTCCCATCATTGTGGAAAGCCTCCAGACCAATGTACGGTGGAAGGACTGGAAGGTGTGCGACATTGCCATATAATGCTTGTGATTTGATCGTGAGCAACTCTGTAGTGTTTCATACATTAACTGTGATTTTTTTCCCCCCTTCCTTCCTTCATTTTTCTCCATACCCTTAGTTATTTTCCTTTGTTTCTTCCTTAACTATTTTCCCTTTCCTCCTGTCTGCCCTCATTTGATGGTTTGTCTTGTTCTTACTTGTATTTTTGTTCTCTGTGTTCATTATGCACTGGGCTGATGGCTTTGATCTTCCACCAGTGTTTGCACTTACGTTCAATAGGAGAACAGGGGCCCACTGTGAGTGTGCTCTTTAAATGAAAGCTGAAGGGGGACTTTAAAAGAAACTTCTGGAAATGGGTCCCAAGTGAGACCAAATTGGAAAACTCTGCCTAAATATCCTTGGGAAACTTACACTCATGAGAGCACTGTTATGCCTGTGCTCTCTAATCTTCTCAAGTTGGAGCTTAAAGCTACAGATAGTGTAAAAATGAGGCACTCGGCAAGCTCCTATGTACCCGTGGTTGAGCGAACACAGTGGTAGACCTTCCATTCACTCCACGCACTTCCTAACAAACAAATCTTGCTGGCTTTGCTGTGAATCACGGGTGCGCTTTGACACCTATGCAGGTTTGTAGAAAATTCCATTGTTCCCTGCCGACTAATACAATAAAACTCGTCATCAGCTTCTCATCAGCCCATCATAGTGTCTTTGCTTTGGGTTATACTTTTACCGTTTGATGTTATCTTTATTCTTTAATGCTTTTGGAGAGACAAGTAAGTGCAATTCAAACAGGCGTGGGTTTATCCTTATATGCACCATAGCAGGTATCAAAGGCACGGTGAAGCAAAGGAGGATGTCCACCAGCTTCCTGACATCTTCCTTTCGCCCCTGGGTGTTTTGGGGGTCCTTGTCCACTGGTGGATCTTAGACATGTGTGTATTAAAAATATGTTGATATGATGTGTGAGTTTAGCTTCTGTGACCAAGATTGAACTTTTGCAACTAGCAAAAGTAGTGTGACGTGTCCGTGCTAAGGTCTGAGATCTCACAGGGTTGGGACAGTCAAAATTAGGGGAATAAAATAGACCAAGGCAGATTCTGGCTCATTTCTTCCCTGGCTGCTGGGAGTCTTGACAGGCAGAAAGGTGCAGAGAGAGGTCTGCTGCCCTTTGGGTCTCTCACCCTGCCTTACACCTGGCAGGAGGCAGGGGATGGTTAAAGGTGGTGATGGAGGAGAGGTGCTGCTGAGATGCCTTCTCCCCAACACTTGAATTCGCTCCAGTAGAAGTTGTACCAAACCAGTCTGAGGCAAGGTTTGCACAATTAGGAATAAAGACTCGAAAGAATGAAGAATTTGGCCCCTTCTCCAAACTTATGAAGACAGAGCTGCCTTTTAAAAGGATGAAATCGAACTGTAGGTACTAGAATCCACTTGGAAGGAGGATTTGCCCACGTTTGGAGGTGTTTGCCATTGAGGTCTGTTGCTAACTTCCTACCAGCAATACAGACAGTATAATAGAGGCTTCTTTTTCTGATATGACTCACATCTGTTCTGTGAACAGAATAGATTTTTACTGCAAAGAACTGTGACTGAGGATTCTCATCCTCTTTAACATTTCTATGCACTGTCTGAGCAGTAATTTGTAATTTCCTATGCAAACCAGGGCCGGTTTTGACAGATGAGCTGAGTGCGCATTTTCTTCTCTGTGGGTATCTGAAGAGCATTTCCCCAGCAAAACCCCTTGTTATGATTAAATAAATGACAAGACCACATAACAGTGTGCAATGTATAAATGTACCAACCATTACAGAACATCAGTAGAGCCCCCCTGAAGTGTAAAGACATCTGAAGGTCTTATTTACTAGATATAAATGTCATGGTTAGAAATGCGATTTTTATTTTGCATTCAAATAGATAAACTGGAACAACTCTTTTTAGGGCCACGCAGGTGCTGTGGACTCCCATTCCCTGGGTGAATATTAGTATATGTGCAGGATGCCTTTATATCACTTTGTTTCTACCCACTGTGAGTGCTGTTCCTGTAATTATACTGAATAGATAAGTGGTCTAATTTTTGTGCACAGATGGAAGTTGAACAGTAATCTACTAATCGAAAAGAGCTTTTAAAAGGTGCAAAGAAATCCCTGTTCCTTTTTCTCCCTTAGGTTACTCAAACAGCATAAAATACCATGTGCCTTTAATATCAGTAAGAACCAGGATCTGCAAAACCATCGTCATCTGTTCTGAAAGAACAAAACTTATTCAAAAATCTTTCAAGATACAGAGGGTTGGGTTTTTCCCATGTTCTTTCTTTGATTATTTTTAAAAAATAATATAAATTGGTGAGAAACTAAAGACAAAATACTGGACCTAGTTTCTTAAAAAAAAAAAAAAAAAAAAAATCAAGGTGAGTCATTTTCTTGTGCTAATTCCAGCCTTTTGTGTTATAACAAATTTATGATACAAGCAATGCAAGCAGTACAAAATACATTTTTAATTCACTGAGGAGAGGTAATTAAATACAGATATGCTCTATTTCTTTAAGTAGATCAGCATTTATCTAAAATACATACTGAAATGGGCAACTACTTTATACGTACATATGCAGTGACATACAGCTAAGTGAATAATTATGTTGTATTTTTCCAATGGTATGTATTCAAGAGTGATGGCATGCTGAACTTTCATATGAATCTTTACATTGCAGTGGCTAATGAAATCCAAAATAGTGCATTTAGTAACTTGAGGTTTTCTTTGTATTGGTATTGTTTATCATTTATTTCTCATAGGATTCAGAGGTGTCAGTCATTGTTTGGACATGAAAAATGGCATGTTCTTAAGGCATTTTCTAGAATGGTAAATAAAGCAAAAGCCAGTGCTTCACAAGTTGGGGATTTTCTTTCCAGAAGTGCTGAACACCCGCACCTGCCACAGATATTATTTTTTTCTAGAACAAAACTTGGTTTTCTTTGAGCAGCTCTTTCTTTCCCACCCCAGCCATCACAGCATGTCTCTGCTGCATCCATCCAGCTGTAGACAAGCTGATAGCGTACAGAGGGAAATGAAGAAGCTTAAATATCTTCTACTGGGATGAATTTGTCATTTGCCATCCAAAACCCCAAATTGTTCTTGATCTCTCTCACTTACTTTTTGTATATTCACTGTCTGGGCCATCTGCTTTATTTCCATCCTCATAGTGCAAAAAAAGGAGGCTGTGACTTCATTCCCTGATGTGTTTTGTCTTGGTTTTTATCAAAAGTCTGGAGCTCATGGTGAGACTTTGGCCATAAGATTCTGGTCTGTTCCATGGTAGTGTATTTGCCAGAATGTCTTCGTGAGAGTATGGCTTGAGCACTTCAGAGGAAAAAAAAAAATTAAAGTAAACGCAATTTGACTGGATTTTAGGAGAACCTAATGGTTCCACATATTTAACCTCAGTGTGTTTTTTATTAAATCAGACCATAGTGATGTGGCTTTTAACTTGCAATTTTTGTTTTGTTTTACTTTTGACTCTCTCACCCTGTTATTTGTTACTGAGGATGCAATTATTTGATCAGAATTCATAACTGAAATACCAAACAAGTCGAGGTCTGAAAAGGGATCTCATGCCTAATGATAGCAATATAACTTGAGACAGAATAATTTCTGGCATTTTCTTAAGATCAGAATGTGCATAAAGCTAAGCCTCATATTTATACTTCTGGGATTAGTATGTGATGTAGTTTTACCAAAAACAATTAGAAAAATTCTTCTTATTAGAGCAATAGGGAGCAGCATGCAAGATGGTGAGTTATGGTTGAGCGAAATCATTCTGTTATGAAAAAAATTAAGCTGAAAGCAGTAAAACTTTTGCTATGTTAACACCAGGAAGCTTTGGCTTGGATGAACTTTGCATCACTGCAGAGCTGCACAAAGCCAAGTGGAGCAGCTGTCTTCAAACTCTAAGCAGCAGCATCTAATGATTTCTGCTCCTTGTAGGAAATCATGGCCATGGACACCTCATGGGACTGGTAGCAAAGTGCTAGATCTTTCCTGAATTTTGTTTTGATACGTACCTTGGAAACTTTCTGCCTCTACACTGGCCAAAGGCACCAGCTGAAGGGCTTGCAGCCGCCGAGCTGTGCATGCCCATGCGCTCAGCGGCTCCCAAAAGACCTGCAGTGGTGCTCAGCTCTGTCCCTTTCTGGCACCTCAGCTTCTTCCTCCTGCTGAGACTGATTACCAGTGGTCAGCACGTCCTGCATCTGCAGTTCTCTGAATTGTCTAAAAGGGCAGGTAAAGGGAGTGGAAATTCAATCTGAGGATGAGAATATTGAAGAAAATCAAAACGTTACATTTAGTGAACTTTCTTGATCCAAGAAGCTGGCATCTATGATAGTTTGAAAGGCATTTCAAATTTCAGTAGCAAGTTTCTGAACATAGGGGTGCAATGTATGGCCAGTATTATATTAGGCTTAGACTGCATTCAAAATTTAGAGTTTCTAGCTAATAGACATTAGGAGAAATATTATAAAAGAAAATGTTGGGGGGGGGGGGGGGTTCCTGGCAAACTGCAATATCAAAAATTCTAATATATAAAACCAAAATCAAATTCAGGACTAATATTGGAAGAGACTGGGCAGCATTTTCTGCAATAGTCCTTGGTAATGGCGTTTCTGTGATGCACACCGTTGCACCAGCTTGGTGGGAGAGCACAGTGCATCTCGCAAGAGAGCTCAGGCGGGAGTTGTAGCTCATAAAGAAGAAAAGGTGCTAAAGCATCCAAGCGGCAACTCCTGGGGTCACTGGCAAAGCAAATTTAAACACTAGTGGTGAGTTCATCTGAAAGAAAATTGTTTTATGAAGCCAGAGATAAAACATTCTGCTTTGTGCATGCCTAGCCCAAACTAAAATGCTTCCTTGTATTTTCCAAGTGGAAAATTGAAACCTGGAGAGAGCTTCTCCAAGTTTAGGAACAGAAAATATGATTTTAGTGGAAAGGTTTTTTGCATTGCATTTTTTGTTGAAACTGTATTTTAACAAGAAATTCCCTTTCATCTGTAATCAGAACATATTCTTTCATAGCCACAATCTCATCTGTAGGTATTTTTAGCATAAAATTATTATGTTCATAGCTTTCATTCATTATTTACTAAAGCAAAATTTTAAGGATTGCATTTATGTAGCTGATTAAACCAGTAGTTCTGGGAAGCAAAGTGCTGTTAACTGAAGCAGTGTTTTAAGAGGTTATGATAACAAAATCTTTAATCATTAAGGAATATCCTAAGATTAGAATATGACTAAAAATATGCTTTCCTTTCTTGAACATTTTACACGGTGACTGGTTACGGTTTTTATTTATACCAATATTAGTCACTGTTTCATTAATATGAATTTTATTTGATTCTACGTGAATTGTATGGTTTTCTTTCTAGCCACAGGCAGTTCTTTGGCTGCTGGTTTCTTAAAAACCACTGGAGCTACTCAGAGAAGCGTATTAGCAATAATAATATCTACTGCAACATTTCAAGCTTAAAGGACCTGAAAACTGAGTATATTGCCAGTACCCTTCAAAGAGTTTGAAATATTCTGTAGACAGAAAATAGGGATGGGAAGTAATTGTAAAGAAAGTGAGTTGACAGTAATCTTTGTACTATGTCTGTAAATCAGAAGTGAATATTGCAATTTTCTTAATGTATTCAGAAAGATTTTAAGAAGCAAACAGTGAACAGGATTTCAGATAAGGCGTTGGCTTCATAAATAGATAGTTTTCTCTTGTGGAAAAAATATTTGTTATCACAAAGGCTCATTTTTATCAGTTAGGACAAGTCATGCTACGCTATGGCATGTCATGCTTGTACTGTAGACGGTTTGTGTCTGCCCCAATTCATGCAGCCCTCAATAATTAACTGGACCAAATGCTGGAGGAAGCAGAGGAAATGATTTTTGCCCTGCCTATGTTTCCCCATCTCTTTTGCAATTCTTTGTGTTTTTGTGCAGAGGCACTGTATCCTCATAGGCAGGCAGTTATAATGAGACTGTGTTTTGTTTTAAGGTGACATTCCTGTTGTGCCATATATAAGTCCAAAAGCTCTCCTCTGTGAAGAATTGCAGCAGAGCAACAGGAGAGGAGAAGCTGTCACGTATGTCCATGTTCAGTTGCTGTGGGAACTTGTAGAAAACAAGAGTCGGATAAATTTATCTGGAGAAGCAGATGATGCATTCCCTCCAGTTGCTGCCACTTTGGCTCTGAAAACCCTAAACACTGTCCCCAGAGGGACCAACCTGCTTGGTTGCTTTACTTCCATTTCCTGCAGCAGACCTTATGCACACTGTCACTTGTCCCTGATGTTCTTGACTGGTTTGAATATGATAATGAGCTTGCAGGCAGGTTTCACATTTTCCTGACTGGGTTTTTAGTGTGCTTCATATGTTTTCTGATTTTACTTTTTGTGTCTGTGTGTGTGTCTTTTCATGTAGAAAGAAGAAAGGATGTAGTCATCACTTCTGAAACTCCTGCTCTTTGACTTGTTAGTAACCAAAGCCAGTGGATGGCTGAGTATTGTAGTCTTTTGGCAGTCACCTTTGCTACTTGTGTCAATGTTAAGGATACATCTCATTTCTAGATGCTGAGAAATTTGAGTCTGTAATGTCAGTGTCTGTTTTAAGGAAGGGATTTTAGCAAAATTGTCCTGGTTAATATGTGCATTACTTGGTTTCTCCAGATTCTTCATGATGTTTGTACCTGGCAGCACCTTTCAGTTAGCCATGAGTGAGTACAGTGGAAGCTTTAGCACCTCAGGGTGCTAAATTTAAAGGCTGATTTATGTTCATGGCGTTAACTGAAACACAACTACAGAAACACCTCCTGAAATGATACATCTTGTGTCAGAGCTAGCAGGTTCTGAGTGTCTCCCCTGCACTGTGCAATGAGTACCAGCCCTGCATCCTCAACCTTCCTCCTCACCACATCCAGTCTGATTTAGGAAATTTTCTGTGTATCTTGACTTTGATGGGCTCAGCACAGGCACTAACGGAGAGGCTGTGTCTGTGAAAGTTGCCTGATGATTTATTGTGTGTTTTACTTTGGAGAGTCTCTGTAGGGAGGCTTGGGCTTTGCATCCCACCCCTGTGCGGTGCCTGTCCCATGGAAATGGAGCACAGGATGGTGCATGGGGCGTAGGTGGTTGAGCTCTTCTCTGTGCTCTTGGTTTGTAGATAAATTGAAGGCTTCAGTCAGCATAAGGGCAGTTTCCCAACTCTTAACTCATTATTACTAGTTATGACTTCAGTGTTGACAGCTCACTCTGGGTGTTCAAAGCACAAAGCAGAAGCTGGTCACTGCCCCGAGGACTTTCATTATGAAGTGACAAGTGTCCCCTAAGAACAAATGAGTTTGGTGGTCTGCACCAAGGCGGCACTTGGGGAGCTCGGACATGCACATACACATCCCTAAGCTGTCTGTTTCCCTGAGCCTGTGTGCTAAAGAGGAGCTTCATTTCTGTAGCCCAGTTCAGTTTAGCAGAGCTAAATCGGGAACACTGCAGAGCAAAGCACCCCATCCATCCCAGACAACGCACAGGACATCCCAGGATGCCTGCCCCAGGCAGCTCCATCTCTCTGTGCCCATCTCTGCTGACTGTGGAAGGCTGCAAATGGGGAGCACATGGCTTGTTATGGGAAATCCTTGTATGGGGTGGCAGGTGTGGGCAGTCAGAGGCTTTGCATGTTACTCATTAATTCCTTCTAAAACCAAGTAAATCTGCTGATGAGTGATAGCATTTCAGTCTTTCGTAATGTTGATCTAAAAATATATGGCAAGTTATTGCCTGCTATGATGAGGCTGTTCATCCTTGTGCCAGGGATCACTAGGGCAGCTTGGTGAGTGCTCTCCCCTAAGGAGGAGTCTGCTCTCCCTTTCATGTGGGATTTTTGGTGAGTGGGGCTCTAAGCTGTGTCCCCAGTACCTTCTGGTATCATTTACATTTAGAACTGTGGTTTTTGTCACCTATTCTTCTGCTGTGGTGTAAATGGGGCACTCAGGTGCTGAAAATTAGTCCAGAATGTGCCTCTTGGGAATGGGGGATTGTCGTGGTTTAACTCCAGCCAGCAACTAAGTACCACGCAGCCGCTCACTCACTTCCCCCTTCCAGTGGGATGGGGGAGGAAATCGGGAAAAAAGGTAAAAGTTCTGGGTTGAGATAAGAACGGTTTAATAGAGCAGAAAAGAAGAGACTATAATGATAATGATAACACTAATAAAATGACAACAGTAGTAATAAAAGGATTGGAATGTACAAATGATGCACAGGGCAATAGCTCACCACCCGCCGAGCGACACCCCGCCAGTCCCCGAGCAGCGATTCCCTGCCCCCCCACTTCCCAGTTCCTAAACTAGATGGGACGTCACATGGTATGGGATACACCGTTGGCCAGTTTGGGTCAGGTGCCTTGGTTGTGTCCTGTGCCAACTTCTTGTGCCCTGGCTGGCCATGAGAAGCTGAAAAATCCTTGACTATAGTCTAAACAATGCTGAGCAACAACTGAAAACATCAGTGTTATCAACATTCTTCGCATGCTGAACCCAAAACATAGCACTGTACCAGCTACTAGGAAGACAGTTAGCTCTATCCCAGCTGAAACCAGGACAGGGATGTAGATTTTTAGTTTTGGTGATTAGCATTGCTCACTCTGATTTCTGGATTAAATCAGATTCCCTCACATCTGGCTGGGTGCCCTCATCTCATCTGCAGTGAGTGTTTAAGTAGGTTTTTGCCTCTTTAGCAGAACCAGGCAGCAGCATCCTCTGTAAGGAACTGATCCCCCAGCAGAGCTCAGAGATGCAAAGCCTTTCCGACAGCTCCCACTGTGCTACATGAGCCCATCTGAATTCTGTCTCCCCCAGGGTGTGAGCACGGCGACAGACCCTGACAGTCCAAATCAGCAGATACACACGCAAAAGCCTCTTTCTTCTATTGTCGGGGGAGCCCAGAAAGTATGTAAGGAAAATGCGACTGCTTCCCTTGTGAGCTGTGTGTTAAGTGCTGGAGGTCAGTGAGCCCCACGCGGTCCCTCTGCCTGCAGAGGTCGGACTAATGTGTGGCAAGTGGAGACATCTGAGCAGGCTGGTGGAAGGAAAATGATTTTCCTCTCCTTGTTAGAAGAAGTTTCATCAAGGAAGAAAACAGGTGCTGATCCTCC
Source organism: Astur gentilis (assembly GCF_929443795.1). Taxonomy (NCBI): domain Eukaryota; kingdom Metazoa; phylum Chordata; class Aves; order Accipitriformes; family Accipitridae; genus Astur; species Astur gentilis. The sequence goes on from NC_064908.1 coordinate 11,036,216, forward strand.
ACCAGGCTAAATCCAGAATTCCACCCTGGAAGCCAGTGGGTTTACTTTGATTTTATGCAAAAGCAGAATTTGACTTGCAGTCTTTAGGAGGAAATTTAAAAAGCTTTCCCTTCCTGCATTGGCTAGGTAGGTGACCCATTTGCATGTGGTGGTCAGAAACCAAGTGCTGTGCTGAAAAATCAAAGCATTAAGGCAATGCCAATGGAGGTATCCTCACCACAATAGATGACAGAGACAGAGAAGAGCAGGTCTCTCCAGGGGATAAAGGTGCTTTCATCACATCTGCATCTACATGTGACTCTCCCAGTCCCTAGGGTCTTTTCACGGTACACAGAACAGTTTTCCTTTCTTACTTGTACTTTTCCAGACTCCGGTGATGCTTGGGCTGCATGGTCCATCCTCACCTCGGAAGAATGCTGCGGGTTTAGAGCAACGGCTCTCCTGTGCCATTAGCAGATGAGGCAGTGCAGCCTGGAAAGTGACCCCTCTGGCTGGCTGTAAGGGGAAGGGGCTGGTGGCAGGGTGCTCAGGCTTGGGTCCTCAGGGGCAGATTTCATTTCCCCTCACTTCTCCTGCCAATCTAATTTCTCTTGCTCACTGCTAATTTGTTCATCCAGATGTTTCCGGGGAAAAAAGTGCTGTTAATTGTGGGGAAGCCTTGTAGGCTGTTTAAAAGCTCTGGCTGTGCTATATGATTTTTGTGCACAGAGACTTTAACCCTTCAGACCGTACCTGAGGCTTCCAAGGGGGATGGCCGCATTTTAGAAATCAAGATAACTCCTTTCCAGGGGGCCTGTTTCATAGTGCCTAACGCGTGTAGGCGCAGACTAACACTGATGATCCTGCTGGCTTTCCCTGCTCATGTTCTCCGCCAGCCATTCTCTCTTCATTCCTATAATTTCTTTGGCTCAACCCTCTAATCCCCCGTCTCAGCTGAAAATTTCCTCCTTTTTTTTGTTTTTTTTCTTTTGTTTTTTTTTGCTTTTTTAGGGAAATGGTGTAAAGTTGGATACTAACTTTTCACCTTCCTCCCCTCCTTAGCAAGCAGCAGAACTCCTCCAAATCCAAGTCTGTTTGGGAGCAGAGGACCAGCCAGATCCGAATGCACAATTTCCGAGCCAGCTGTGAGGCACTGTACAATGAGCTGGATCCAGAGGAGCGGGTGCGTTACGCTACCACCCTTCACATCAGGCCAGACATGAAGACTCATTTGGATCGGCCACTGGTGGTAGAGCCGAGGGGCGAAGGGAGGAACAACATTAGCAAGTTGAGCCCTGTGGACGTGCAGGAGGTGGAGCAGACCAAAGTCAGCTCTACTGATGGGGCAGAAGCTCCACGAAAGCACCACCGGCATCGGGATAAGGACAAACTGGGAGAGCAAGAAAAGGGTGATGTGACCAAGGATGAGAATGGGGAATCTGGTGCCAACAATAAGGAGGAGCGGCACCGGCAGCACAGGAGCCGCAGCAAGGAGGTGGAAGGGGGAAGTAAGGAAGGGAAAAGTGATCGCAACAGGAGTCAGGAAGGGGGAAAGAGGCACCATCGCCGAGGGTCAGTGGAAGAAGGTGCTGAGAAGGAGCACCGTAGGCATCGGACTCACCGGCACTCTGCTGAACGGCAAGGCAAGGAAGGCAACGGGACAATCAACGGGGCCAGGAGCGAGCGACGTTCCCGACACCGGGGAGGGTCAAGGTCTGGGAACCGGGAAGGAGAGCCTGGGTCTAAGGGTGAGAATGGAGAAGAGCCTCACAGACGGCACAGGTTCAGGAACAGGGCACTGTCAACGTACGATTCAGTGGAGAAGGAGAACGGGGAGAAGGAGGGGGAGGCTGGCGAGAAGGAGCACCGGAATCATCAGCCCAAGTAAGTGAGTGCTGTGTGGCCGGACTTGTCCCTGGGACAGCTCGGCAGGCATGAGACCCCAGACACATTTCAGGAAATTACTTATTCCCCTCCCCATGGTGTTCCCTGGTGTTCTTCCTGTACTCACACCAGCTACCACTGTAACTCGCAGTTCCATTTTGCTTAAATCAGTAATGACAGAGGGTGCCAAAGATGATTTTGGTCCATGATGGCCCATAGAATAACTCAGGTTTAAGGAAGGAGATATCCTTGATGTAAATACCAACAGACCGTCTAGGACATAACATGGAGCAGAGAATTTCACAGCCTCTGAAGGAAGTTTCTGAGGGACATATTTTTAAATGGCATCCAGTTTTGCTTATAGCCCTTTGGTTTTCTTTTTTTATGGGGAGCCTGTCAGCTGCATCACCAGTTGTTACAGCACGTGGCTTCTTCCATTAAGAACAATCATGTACCCCATTTGGTTTAATTCTTATGTAAGTCAAGTGAGAAAAATGGTACTCGTGAAGCATTTAGAGTAGTTAATAAAGAAGGATAGATTGCCTTTTCAGCTTTATTAGTCTGATGGAAAAGAAATTTCACTGGGATTCTTTAGAATAGAGTTCATGTCACCATGGAGAGCTGTGAGTGGCACTGAGATAATAATTTTCCTGCCTATATTATCTTCCTTTCAGATGGATTTCAAAACACTTTGCATACTGTTTAGTTTGATCATGTGCACAAACCCACTTTCCTCTTCACTGAAATATAGCCACTGCTGCAGAGGAATGCAGAAGCTATTTAGCTGCTTACAGCAACATTACAGAGTGGTTTAGGACTGGAAAAAGAGAATCATCAAATTTAAATAAGGCCTCAGGAGAATATTAAGAAACAGAACGTCAGACTTCATTCAGAAACCAGCTGATGCTGCAAAGCTAATGTCACTGTTAGACACAAGTGCCATGTCGTCCTTGCTTATGAACCTCACTTCCGAGTCTTGTTAAATTCAATAGAGTGACGTTCAGTAGCACAGTTGTTCTTCATGTTGTGTTTGGATGTTGGTTCAGAAGGTCACAGAGAAGAAGGTCACATACTGTGCTATCAGTAAGTTGTCCTGCAGTCTGTGACTTTTCTGCAAAGGACTTCCATGAAGAAAACAGTCTTATGAAACCTAGCAAGAAGTGCAGCATCAGGGTACATATGTTCTCTGAATCCTCCTTGGGCCGTGTTTAATAAAATATGCTTTTCTACCTTAGGGAGAACCAGTGTGAGATTGAGGCTAGTGGAAGTGTGAGTGTCCCTGTGCACACCCTTCCCAGCACCTATCTGCAGAAAGTGCCAGAGCAGCCAGAAGATGCTGACAACCAGAAGAATGTGACACGGATGATTCAGCCACCTCTGGACAAAACCACCACTGTGAACATCCCTGTCACTATCACTGCCCCACCGGGGGAAACCACTGTCATACCAAGTGAGTGCCTTTGTCCCCCTGCTTTTTTGCTGTGAAATTGCCAGGAAGGAGCTAACTTTCCAAGGAGCCAGCAGCACCCACTGCGTGATGGGGGCTCTCCTGGCCACCAGCATTCTTGCAATAGGTGGACAGGAGAACTTGTTGATATAGGCTCTACAGTTCATGCAGCCTGCAGGAACCCCAAATGGGTTCAGCAAAATAAGCAGCTTCTGCAGCAAACCGGTCAAGACCTTGTTGTGAGCATGAGAGTAGCTCCTCTGCTTTATCACCTTCCTCTGCTGCCGTGCTTTCAAGCTCCTGCTCCAGCAGTGCTGTGCTGTGGTTCCTCTGGTGTCTCAGGGGCCTGACTGGCCACAGACCCCTCAGCAAAGGACAGAATGGGTATTGCATTCAAGCCCACAGTCTGAATTCACACTTCTTGGCTTATTAGCTGACGCCACTGTGCAGCAGCAGGTCTTTGATGGCTGCACAGCCATCAACAGCATCCATCATGTGACCCTGGTGCTTTGGGTTCCTGCAGGCCATGTCATTTTAGAGCTTCTTGCAATCCTCTGCATCTCAGTTTCAGCAGATCCACCCCAGCTTGTCCTTTTCCAGAGCTCTGTGCCTTGGGTCTATCAGCATAGATTTACACTGTTTTGCAGACAGTCCCGAGCTCATTGTGCCCATGGTTTGCTCTGCAGCCACCCGGACACCAGCCTGTTCCGACCAGCTTGTGGCTCATCCCTGGCAGTGTTGGCACAGCCTCGAGAAGTCTTGAGAGATGGGGGTGCCAATGGGGATTGCAGTGTGAAATCTAAAAGGTCCACATTAGATTGCAGGCTGTCAGGACTCTGCTTTCCGAGAGGCACAGCCAAAAACTAGGGGTTTCTCTGCATGCTTTTTCACTGTGTTGTCAGTCACACAAGACTTGGTTGGGTTTTTTTTCTTTTCTTCTTTCTTCTTTTTTCTTAAATTGTAGTTTTACTGTATTGCAATACTGAATTCCTGTCAATCACAATTTATCAACCTCTCTCTTTCTTGACCATTTCCTGTGTTATCTGGCTTGAGATAAAATAAGGACTTTATTGAACATGTCACTCACAAAATAATGTCATTTTATTACAAAATAAAGCAAAAAGTAATAAAACCCTGCACCTAACACATTATAAGTGGGTGAGGTTTTTGCATTCTAGGTTCTGTGAATTAATAGACAAGTATATATATCTGTCTAAGAATTTGCAGCATAAAATGTTTTCTAGTTCATATAGTGGAAATTGTCTTAAGTACATTATCCTATAAACCCACTGCAAGTGAACGAAATTAGAGAATGTATTTCTAACCTTTGGGAGTGAAGTTCAGAACAGTCTTCTACAAGGGGGTCACTTGAGTTGAAAACCTGATGTGAGATGGAGTTCGACAACTTTATACATGGGGAGCCCTGCCAAAACTGGGATGCACTGTGCAGGCACAGAGCTAGGGGGTCCAAGAAGTCCCTTCCAAGTTTCTGTTCCTAATGCTGGGAAGTTCAGCAGTCTTAGCACCCAAATTATTAAAGCTTATCTATGAATTTGCTCTTTTACACATTCCAAAGCCAATTGTGCTACTGATCTATGGGAGAAGATACAGAATTATGCAGTTGGTTAGTCTTACTGTCTTTTTTTCTTTCCAAGGATCCCTAGCTGATCCTCTCTCCTTAATAATCTATGATATTTGGAATGGGATTTCCATCCCCAGTTTGGCAGCTCTTGTATAAATAAGTGTAAGGTTTCTTTGTTTGTCTGCATTGGGCATCTTCATTTCCTGTCCATTTCTGATATATTGCTCATCAGTGCAGCAGTTAAGGAGTATAATTGCAGTGTATAACATACTGTAGTAAATAGCAGTGATAATAATCAAATGATTGTTCATCACATTTAATCAACATATTCAAAGGCTGTTTGCTATCCCAGCTGCATTGTTTGCATATCCAGCTGTTGCAGGCAGCCTGCTGTGTGAAGGGTGCAGATACATTTTTAACTCTCTCATTTCTGTTTCCTTAAATTCACATTTCAGTGAACAACGTTGAATTTGAAAGTAAAGCAGAGGAGAAGAAAGACGTTGATGACTTGACGAAAAATGGGCCTAAACCAATCTTGCCTTACAGTTCCATGTTTATCCTAAGTCCTACAAATCCGTAAGTCCTCTGACTCTGTAATACCACTTATGGGTTACAGGTACTTCACGCATGGGTATTCAAAGCAATAACATTAGCTTGATCTTCAACTCTGCCAGTCAAACACATTGAGAAATTAAACAAAAGCTTAGGTAGGCTGTGGACCAGATGCTGCCTTTCAGCTGGGCTTTCCTGGCGGAATAGGTTGCCAGGACAGGGAAGAGATGATGCTTTAGGCAGACCCTTCCTAACTGCCCTGCTGACAGTCAGGTGGGCAGTTTTTTGCTCAGTCATAGACCAATAAAGGCTGGGAGTAGGGACTATCGCTGGAAGATGCAGCTTGGGGGCTGTTTTTTATGTCAGCAAATAATTGCAGGTTCCTCAGCTGGAATTCATGGTCTTTCTTTACTAGTACTGTCGCATCATTGAAAACTTAGAACTTCTGGGAAAAAGTGAATATTTTTCATTTGCTAAGGCTAAGAGTACAGCTTGTGGGATCTGTTGGGATTACAGCATTTCTTCCACTTCAGGCATCTCTGCCTCATGGGGAGCTTTGTACTCAAAGCCTGTAAATACTGAATGTGTCGCTCTAAAGGGCTGCAGGACTAGACAAGAGCAGCAGGGGTTGTAATAATTGTAGCATGAAGGCCTGTGAGTCATTTTAAGCAATAACTTAGGGCAACGGAGGGCGTTTGAAACTTCTGCCAACCCAGAGATCTGCTAGGAGCAGATGTGATCCTTTCTCTCTGGCTCAGGTAGGCTTGTTGTAGATCCTAGACGTTAATCTCTCAGGTTGTACTCTGCATGCTCAGATTCCTAAGGTGAACTCAGGCCCTTCCTTTGGCAACTTGATTGAAGAGAAGAATGAGTGCTTCCACACCTCCTGCTACTCAGGACTGTGACGTCATGGCTGCCTGTGCAGTCGGTGGAACAAAATGGGCTGCTCTGTGTACTCATCTTTGATATCAAAAATGCATCTGTGATGGAAGCCATGGTCTGGCACCCTGGGACAGTAGGCAGGCTGAATACTTTCTTTAAACACAAGTGCCACCTGTGTAGTTCAGGCTACAGCCCTGCATGCTCCAAGGTGATACAGCTATGAGCACAGAAGGAATTCATCAGTGGGAGAAGTCAGAGACTATCTCTCAATGCCAGCTGTGAGGGAGAATGACCCCAAACTACTGCTCATCTAATCCCATCTCCAAAGGAAATGAACTGAAGACTCAAGACATGCCCCTTCTGTCTCAAACCCACAAGAGAGGCACTTGTGTTTCCCCTTTGCCTTCTGCAGCCAGCTGCCAGGTAGACCTCAGGATGCTTTAGGGTAACTTAGCCAAAAGCCCAGAAAGTTTCCCCTTTTCAGAATACTGTGATAGCATTGTGCTATTTCAAATAAGGCAACATGTCCTTTGGATTCATGTAGAAGGCAGCTAAGGCAAGGGCAGAGCATTAGATGAGGTGCACTTATAATGTAATTATGCTTTCTGGGTCAAATTTGAATTATGGGGCTTGGACCCTGTCTGGTTGATAAGGAAACAGTATTTCCCTAATATTTGGTAGCTCAAGTCTTTTTTTTTTGTGGAGTGATCACCAAAAATGAGTGTTAGCTGCAAAATGTCTGCTAAAGGCAGTATTGCAGAGTGGAAAGCTAGATGGTCCCAAGCCCAGAAGGGTCTGAGCTGAGGAGTGCACTGGGCAGACAGAGAAGCAGCAACGCTTTTCTTTTTTTCATACGTATGCTTGTCTTCTCTCACCTCATCCTACAGTTATGACCTTCTGAGGCTCATACTCCAGGATTTGCTATGTTGTTTCAGTCATCTTACAGTTTTCTCCAGCACGCTCCCTCCTCCCCCCAAAACTGTACTAAAAGACCATTTTAAAAACAAAGTTCACTGGGAGAGATGTATTATAACACAGGGCCAAGAGGAAATAACAAGACGAAGACCAAACTCGAATGTCAGCAACTTGTTTTTCTTCCTCTGGGCAAGATGCAGACCCAGCTGGATCCCCTCAGGTGTTTTGGCTGGTGCTAATTCTCAAGAGAGGTCTTTCTGCTTTCTGGGGTATGAAGGTTTTCACCACATCTGTTGCTAACTATCTCCCTTCCAAGCCCCGCTGGGGATGCATGACCCGGCTGCTGCTAGTGGGCAAAACAGTTCTGAGAAGCATAAATGAAATGTATTACTTTCCAAGAGCCATCACCCTCTTAAAGCAGACATGCATTTAAAATGATTTCTCAGCACTACTGGCAGTTTACAAATGCTCCCACATCTCAGTGCTGGTTATGAATGATGAAGATTTAAAAATAGGGACTTATTTCTTTGATGAATTGAGTTTGATGCAAGAATTACAGTTACAAATGTTACTGAAAATGTTGCCTTTCACTTCTAGGGATTCATGGAGCACATAGATGATAATATTCTTCTGTCAGATTGATAACCAGAGTTAAGGGATCCACAAAAGCAGTTTTCTTCATCTTATTTTGTATCAAATATGTTTCCTTGCTATTTGTAACTCTTTTTCATTCTGAATCCACTAGCAATCCAGAGAAAAAGAATATATAAGTAGATGTGAAAAATAAATTTTAATTCTAACTGTTCAGATATTTGCTTAGAGAAAATGTGATATAGTAACTGAATTACGTTCTGAGATAACAAGGTTGTTGGCAAGTTACACGTATAATTTGATTCTCAGGCAGAACCTAAGTCTTTTATTCAGCTGACAAATATGGTGCAATTGTAGAGTTCTCTGTGCAGTTAAGTACTTGTGAATTGTGGTCAGATACAGTTATTGGCTGAAATTTCTGAATAGTTTTGCATTGCTTAGGAATTGAAGCATTTGTCACTTTTTTTGGACACAATTTGTGAAGAAAAAGATTAGGTTAAAGTAATCAAATATATTACTGTAAAGTATTTGTGCAGCTTATAAAGCATATCTTAGAATATAAGTGCAGACAGAGGTACTTGGCAAGAGAGAGACTGGTAGAAGTAATACTCATAGTTATGAAGCCAGTTTCAGCTAAGAGTCTCAAAGTGTATAGCATATATCTCAATTTTAAAGGGATTAGTTGATATTAAAAGGATTTCAAACCTAGTTTTGAACGCACAGGACTCCAGCCTATTAAGTTCAAAGTGAAAAGGATGGGGGAGTATATAAACATAATTTGTAGAATGGAGTCTGAATGCTTGAAAGCTCTCAATGCCCTTTTGACAGATAAATATATGTCATTGCTTTGCAGAGGGGGTAGAGACCACTGCAGAGATGTTAAATGTCTTTAAATCTCACCACAGATCTGTTGCAAACTGGAGTTTAAAGCCATTGATCCTGGTTCTTATTTTCTTACCATTATTGTAATAGGAATCCTAAAGGTGATATTCCTGATGAACGTTGTTCTTCTGCCAGTCTTTCATACCACTGCACATGACTTACAGGAACCTGCAATAGCCCTTCTATGTGCTTATGTTGCTTGCAGGATTCGGCGTCTGTTCCACTACATTGTCAACCTGCGCTATTTCGAGATGGTCATCCTCATAGTTATAGCCCTCAGCAGCATTGCCCTGGCTGCAGAAGACCCTGTCCAAGCCGAGTCACCGAGGAACGATGTGAGTACCAACCAACGTGGCTAGAATAAAGTTGTCCTACTTCTCCCAGAAGTTATGCACATGGCATGTCAGTTCCCATCTCCAAAGGATAACACGGTGCACTGGCAAGTACAAAACTGGAGCTTTCTTTAATAGCATCCTCAAATTAGCTGGTTTACTATGTCATGGTTTAACCCCAGCTGGCAACTAAGCCCCACACAGCTGCTCACTGACTCCCCCGCTATGGGATGGGGGAGACAATCGGAAGAGTAAAAGTGAGAAAGCTGGTGGGTTGAGATAAAGACAGTTTAATAAGTAAAGCAAAAGCCGCACGTGCAAGCAAAGGAAAACAAGGAATTCATTCCCCACTTCCCATGGGCAGGCAGGTGTTCAGCCATCTGCAGGAAAGCAGGGCTCCATCACACCTAACGGTGACTTGGGAAGACAAATGCCATCACTCTGAACATCTCCCCCTTCCTTCTTCTTCCCCCAGCTCTGTATGCTGAGCATGACGTCCTATGGTCTGGAATGTCCCTTGGGTCAGTTGGGGTCAGCTGTCCTGGCTGTGTCCCCTTCTGACTCCTTGTGCCCCCCCAGCCTGCTCGCTGGTGGGGTGGGGTGGGGAGCAGAAAAGGCCTTGACACTGTGTAAGCACTGCTCAGCAGTACCAAAAACATCCCTGCATTATCAACACAAGCACAAATCCAAAACATAGCCCCATACAAGCTACTATGAAGAAAACCCACTATCAAAATGCTCACAATTCCTGTCCCTTTCTTGTGCTTCAACCACATCCAAGTTTGAGAACGTGGGAATCACTGGTTGCTTGGCTGGTGTGACTTATGTGGAAGAAGCCTGCAAAGCTTACACACCATTCAGCAGTGGGAAAGGCTTCCCCAGTCACATGCCAGGGCTGACATTGTCCTAAGATCTCCTGCTCCTGCTAGAGCAGAGCCTGAGGAACTAAAACCAGGCTTTTTATCTTAGTGGGGCATGGTAGCAATCTCTTAGAATTAGTAGCAAATCTACTTATCTATGGCTGTCAAACCAAACTCGGAGACTTTATAGATGGGTGCTGTTAAGAGCAGAAGTAGGAGTGCGCAACCTTTTACATGAGAGCATGCAGCCCAGGAGAGTTCATGAAGCAGATAGCCGGGTGTCTATTTTCAAGCACATTCACATGAGGACATTGGCACAGAGCTGGTTACAGTTACGTGGACAACAGAGAGTCTACAGAACTGAAGATTATGTATAGAAATTGCAAGATGCAGTTGCCTAGTTTTGGACTCCTCAGTGTAGATAGTTGCAGTATGTGGATATCATGTGATATTTATATTGTCTTAATATTCGTTTGCTATATATAATCATATGAATCTGACTGTGAGTAGGTGCATCCCATCCACAGAATTATGTTAAAATTTAGGAGATCTATAGATATTTGAATGGACTGATATTGCATTTACCAGGACATGTACTGAGGGATCTGTGTTCATCCACCCCTTAAACAGATTAAGGAACTGAATTGCTTCAGAGCACAAGTCAGCAGACCAGGTTACAGCAGGAATTGCCTGGCCTGGCCTCCTGCTTCTGAACGTGGTCAGTATTAGCTTTTTCCAGAGGAGGATCCACAAATCCTTATATCAGTAATGAGCTGAAGTAGCTACGAGCAATCTCTCTTCCTCTTCCTTTAATAACTGTGGAATCAGTTTTACAAAAAGGATTTTATCACTCTCTTACTCTCCCAAGGTCTTTAATAATACTATCATCAGCTACAGCAGAAGAGAAACCCAGGCTGCTACACAGGTGCTGGCAAATAAGCTCTTTAGGAAAGGTTATTCAAATATTTCGATTTGAAATATCCATTTTCCCTTTTTAAACCTGCCATATATGCAGGTGCACTGAAGCAACGCATGGGCCTGCATACTGCAGTCTGGCAAGGACTGGAAAAAAAGTTGCCCTTTAAATCAGGTGATTCAAGCTTGTGCCTAAACTATTTGAAAGCCTCCCATCAGATGAACCTGTTGTAGCTAATAGACCATTGCTAGAAAAGACTTTTTACTCTTTGCTCATGTGCAGGTTATTTCAGTGTATACTCTCCCCTGATATGCATTTCTCTTTCCCATTTAGGCTCTGAAATACTTGGATTATATATTTACGGGTGTCTTTACCTTTGAGATGGTGATCAAGGTAAGAATTTTTCCAAGCGGAAAGGTTCACCTCCCCTTTCAGATTTACGCTCATCTGCTTCTGGGAAGCTGGAGGAAGAGGGTTGGAGCATGACAGAGCTCCCAGGGTGCCTGGGAAGGTGGTGGTGATGGAAAGCTTTAACTCAGGAGCAGCACTTAGAAGTAGCCAGTGCACAACGGATGCCTTTCTGTAGCGGCTCTCCTGGTTTCTTTAATCTCTCATTTTATGCAGGAAAATGAGGATATCTTTAGTAGCTGTGGTTGTGTAAGAGGATAAGAAATGTGAGTGCCTGATGCAGAAATGTCTGTGCATAACTAAGGACACAGGAGCTGATAGACCTTACTGAAACACATCCGATTCTTCCCTTTTCCTTTGATGCTGATCAGGAGTATTAATAGCAACTGATTCTTGGTCTGTCATGTTTCAAAAAGTTGAGGAGTTATCTTTTTACTTTACTCAGTAGAGTGATAGGTTTTGCTAAGACAGTGACTTTCCAGAAAGCACAGTTCTAATAAAGTCAGGATTTATTCTTGGGGAAATGATGGAGTTCTTTTTTAATGTCAGAGCAAGATGCAAAAGAGATGCAGAATAAAAACCAGATTTTCCGTTGTTTGTTCAGTAGAAGGATTTGAAGCTATGTGATGAAAGCAACCTTACATGGGCAGTTGTAGGCTCTCAGAAACGTAAAATGTCTAGCATGCACATTGAGACTCAACTGTAGAAGATCTTTAGCAGCATTGCAAGGAGAGGCTCAGTCTCGTGCAGAAGCAAGCCAGGCTGCTACACTGAGCAGCATCTTTCAGCAAGTGCTCCGGAGCAGGTGTATTTCTTTGACTGTTGCATTTTGCTGTGGGTCTTCCCATCCTCTCTTTGTGTTTTATTGTGTAATATCCTATGCCAGTTGTTAATTCCTACTAATCTGGTAGGATTGGAGTAGAATAAAATTAAACTATTTGGATGTTTCACACACAGATTGCTGTTGCCATAAATTAATGCATGTCTGTGCAAAGAATCCCATGTAGCGGCTAGTACTCTTGTCTTTCATGCTTTTGGTTACGGTTTATTGACTTCAGCTTCAGTTTTGACAGAGCTCTCTGTGCCTATTAGAGATGAGCAGCTTGACTAAGTATCTAGATGTTGCCTTGCTGCTGTGAAGCCCTGAAGAAGAATTTGTGAAGGATCATTTATCAAGGACACTCCTCTGTACCTTGGTCGTGTTGATTTGGTACTTGTTTTATTAAAACTCTTTCTTTTCACGTGTTTCATCTGAAGATGATTGACTTGGGGCTGTTACTCCACCCTGGCTCCTACTTCCGTGACCTGTGGAATATCCTGGACTTCATTGTGGTCAGTGGGGCCTTGGTGGCGTTTGCCTTCTCGTAAGTACATTTTCCTTAACATCCCAATTTCTAGGAAATAAGTTGCAGAGGAGGCAGCACCCTGGCACAGAGCTAGTTGAAGCGTAGTTTTTATGGCTCCATTTCTCAGCAAAATGTTCAATTTCTGCCCTTTATCATCTTATAGTTGGGGGAGGCGGGGGAAGTTCTCTAAATTTGTGTTGTAGAATCTCTTGAAAATTCTCCCAGCTTTAGGGAGACTCTGTTCACTGTTCATTCAAAGATTAAGCCAAGATTTTTGTGATCATTTGGCCAACTTCTTTTCAAGGGCACTTTGTAACAGTTTGTGGCAGTCCAGTGTCTTCAGGCAATTGTTTTAAAAATTGCTCTTCCTATGAAAAAATAGTTAATGAAATCAGCTGATAACTCAGTGAACTCTTTACAAAAGATTATTTATACAGTGATGGATATTTCTAGTTCAGATACCTTTGGTATTTCTCTCTCCTCCTCCTCTCTCATTCAGGGTACTTGCATTTCCAGAGAGTTTAACTTCTAAGGCTAATTGTTCCCTCCCTCAGTCACAGCTCTCTATTTATGACATTAAATAATGTTCCATGTGCTTCTTTAATGTCATGGAGAATTTTGAGCAAGAGATACAGAGGAACTGCTTTTTAAAAATGAAATGGTTAGCTTTTTATTTTTCTCAAAAGAGACCAGAGGAAGAGCAATGTGGGTTCTTCGGAACTTGGGGAGGTCAGAGTTGGATGATGGAAAGAAAATTTCCATGTGTAGCTCTGTGCCACAGAATAATTGTCTTACAAATGTTTTCCTGAGAAATTCTAGGAGATGACCTGGAAACAGGCTACAGGACTTGGTCAGTTTAATCTTCTGCTAAATTAGCCTTGAGTAATTACAGTGAACATTTAGCAGCTCATGCCCAAACTCCATTCACCTGTTTGTTGACATGATGATTAGAGAAGGTGCAGAAATTAGCAGTGTTTTACTTGCTAATGAGAAAAAGTATTCACCTTTGTCAAGGAACTGCAGAAGCGTGTCTTGTATATTTTAGACTGACAGTAATTTTTAGGCAGATGGCCATATCCATTGCTCCTCTTACGTGCACTGCTGATGAAAAATACTGCCATGTCCCTTGCAGCACAAAAAGTTACTGGGACCTTTCTGGTAACATTGGCCTGGAATATTTCTCAGGATTATTTCATTTTCTGAGGTGTCAAAATTCCTTTCACGTTCAGCCTGTGAGATTTGTATTTTAGATCTTCTGTTCTTCATAGTAAATGCTGGATAAAGATGTCTAAGCTAATTTGACCAAGGAGTGGATGGAACGAAGGAGATGGGATTGACATTGTTGGTAGGATTTTTTGAGCCAATTGAAGAGTGGCACTTGGCAATACTGGGGTCTGGGCTTTCTGTGCCCAATCCTATACCAAAGAATTTAGACCTTGGAGCAGGTCATGTCCAAGATAAATTTTTCAAAGGGACACTGTCCTGCCCTCTTTAAAGACTTTGTCCCTATTTATTAGAAATTTGTTTTTCAGAGTAGCTGAGTGCTCTGTTGTAAGCAAGGTTGCCTTGAAATGGAATTGCTGGTCTGGTCTGATGGATGTCTTGCTTACCTAAAATTTGACATCCAAAAGGAGGCTGCTTTTTAAGCTTGACTAATCATATGTGTGGCGTAGTTTCACACATGAAATATATTAGCATAACATCTTTCAGAACTGGATGTGGTCAGACTGAGTTAAGCAAAAACTGACTAAAAAAAAGGTTTATCAAGTAAACAGAGCTCCTCTGAATTGAAGAGAGGTATAAAAGTAAAATAATATTAGTCACAAGTATTAGTTTGCAAAACAATGTTACCCAAGCCTGTGGTTCACTGAGAATTTCCCTTTTCCATTCAGAATTCAAACTTTCAAGGCAGACTGGGAGAAGGGGCATTTTGTGAGCCCTTCAGAGCAACTCTGTGTGCTGTGAGGACAAACATCAGGGTTTGCCTTTAAAACATCTTCTCTTTGAACAAGATTTTTCCTTTGGACAAGTTATGGATTGAAATGAATAATTTTTAATCTTTCTGAGTCTGTGCTCAGGTTTTCTACTGCTCACATTGGGCCATGAATATCTAACAGCACCTCATCAGCCTCTAAATAAATTACTTGTACATCCCCTGACTGTGCTTCATAATAGTGTGCCCCAAGCTGCTTCTATTTTACATGCTCTTTGAGTAAGTATTGAGCAGGGATTTACAGAAATTGAATGCAAAGAAACCTGCCTGCCTATTTATTGTCTCCCAGATTAAAGTGAGTCAAACCTATTTCTGAGACTTGGAAAAATTTGAATTTCTTCTGTGATTTTTCTTATGACTTTAACCTCTGCTACGTGTCCATGTTTCAGCAGGCAGTGAGTGTCGATGTCCAATTCAGAGAATGCTTGCAGTATCTCCGGTCTAACTTGAGAGCAGGAAATCCAGTCATTTGTACGAGATGACTTGCTCTCTGTTCCTACTAGTCCAGTTATGAATGCTAACAAGTCTCAGACTGCTCATATGACAGTTGGGTAGATAGTCATGTCCTTAGCTCAGCTGCATTGTTTGGTTAAACCAGATGGACGCACCAAGCCTGCTGAATTTTGATAATCCTGAAAATGAGCTTTTGGAGAATAAACTCGATAATCTTTGTTGTTTTGTTAGTGGGCTTTTTCTAGCAAACACTACAGTCCTGTCACTCATCAGTGTCACTGTAAAAATGTATTTAATGTGGCTGTTACCAGTTTTTCTGTTTGCAAGAATATACGATTGCCACTCAGTGGGTGTGATTTAATTCATGCATGTTCTTAACCTCATTGGTGTCCAGTGAAGGTGATGTGAATCAACTTCTTGCTGAATAGACATATCACTGAAACCATAGGAAAAACAGAGCTCCCTGAAACGCTTCCATCTGGAATATTGCAACAGCCTATGTTTGTTTAGGCATACAAGATGGTATCAGTCATTGCTGCAAGGTTCATAAAATCCCTCTCAGCCTCTCCAACTAGCTATCAGTCTACTTTCTGCTTGTAGCTCTTTAGAAGCTATTCTGTGCTTGACTGTAGTTAAAAAAAAAAAAAATTCTTTTAAAACAAGGCTTCCAGTGAGATGCTAGAAACTTTAGTAATACTGATGGTGATATAATAATAAAATGTCTTCCATTTAGCAATGTATTTCAAAAAGAAATTCCTTGCTTTTTCTAGAGATAAACATGCCACAAACATACAGACATGTTTTAGTCTTTAGGGAAATAGAAGTAGAGGAGCTTAAAGCAAGCTAGCAAATTTGTCATCAAAATTTATCAGCCCCAGGTGTAAAATGTACTTGTTCAATAGAAATAGCTGATGAATAGCAGCAAAGAGATTGCATTTTAAAATTTTCAACAACAGAAAGGTGGCTGAGATGCACAGACTTTCACACTGCTCTTTGAAAAAGCAAACAGCATTTGCCAAACAATCAAGGTTATTATCTCCCTAAGTGTCAAGAGGATGAAGGTATATTTGCCCTGTCTGCTTGTCAGTCGAAAGGGCTGAGGCACCCTGGGGGGATGTGTGGGTATATGCTGTATAGCCAATCTGTTGCTTCCTTGCTTGTTTATTTTTATGAACATTGAGTTGGTGGGTGTGGGACAGGGGATGGGATTATCTGCCAGCACATATCTGTATGTGCATGGGGTGCACTGTATAGCCTTATGTTTCTGTTTGTCATTGACTCTGCTCTTTCTTTGTCTTCTTCTTGCTGGAATCTCTCTCTAGGAGTTTCATGGGGTAATATGTTATTCCTGTCTCTTGCTGCACTGTTATGCCTGTCAAATGTGTGTACACACACTTGCCACTGTGGAAACGAACCATGTTACACTCATTGCATCGACTTCTTTGTCCCTTTATTACTCATTATTCAGTGAAATGTATTTTCCCTTAACAGTCCTCATTCATCCTAATTTTGTTTAGGCAGAGGATAGAAGCAGACTAGAAAGCCGAGTAGACCAGAGAGTCAGAAACCATGATAAGCAGATATACGTGTACCAAAAAGATCTGAGGGGATGACTTAGTAGGTACATCATTAATGTGTGAGTTGCAATTCATGAAAACCTTAATAACTAGCTTTAAAGAAGCAGTTTTATTCTCATTCAGAGGATTGCACCTCTAAACTGCATTAGCGGTGCTGGAAGCTTCAGGACTAATTTTGTGCAGTCTGGACAACACGACCCAGCTGGGATTCAGGCTGTCGGCCTCTGACATTGGTAAAAAGTCTTTGACAT
Source organism: Astur gentilis (assembly GCF_929443795.1). Taxonomy (NCBI): domain Eukaryota; kingdom Metazoa; phylum Chordata; class Aves; order Accipitriformes; family Accipitridae; genus Astur; species Astur gentilis. Next base: position 11,053,066 of record NC_064908.1, read on the forward strand.
GAAAACAGGGTGTAGATACCTTTTGAGAGGTTGGCAGGGGCAACTTGTAAAGAAGGAGGTAGCAGAAGTTGCATTTAACCATCTGCAAGGAGGTGACAGTTTTGCCATTGGTGTGGTACAGCACAGCTTTGCTTTGGGGACAGAGGGGAGGCAGAGCTGCATCGTCTCACACCACAGTTTCAAGCAGGGTGGGAGCTCAGGTGGGATTCTCCACAGCAGATAACCCAGAGGTGCAATGAAAAGGACGTAAAGAAAGGTCTTTGATGTGGTCCAGGAAATTGGGTATTTGTTTCTTCTGTCTAGGAAGCCAGATCCTGTAGATCCTGGGAGAGGGCGGCTTTGTGCTTGGGCAGAGTTGCGTGAGCTCATTTACTCTTTGGTGGAGGAATTCACTTTCTGCCTTGGGGACTTCAGGCAATTGCAGAAGGCAGTGACTCCACCCTACTCTGAATATTTGATGACATGACTCTAAGAGGACCATGTTACGTGAAATCAGAGCTGCTGGCAGAAGCAACAGAAACAAGAAGCTTCCATTATAAAGAACTATTAATTTTTTAAAGGATCTTTTATTTATTAAAGGAAAAAAGACCATGCACAGCGCTTTTAAAATATTTTTGTTATTTTAAATAAATGAGCAGCAAACTCCCCCAGAAAAACAGAACTGGCCTAATGCAACCAGAATTGACCTAATACAACTTTTTCTTTGTGGTGGTGTTTTGGGGTTTTTTTAAGTCATTGGGCTTCTGTTCACTGTCTGTTTTTATCCTGCTTGCTCATCTGTACTTCTTCTGAATTTTATAGTTGTTATTCTGCAGTCGCCTAAGATCTTGTGCTTCCATAGCAATTTATTTTCGTTGTGACAAATACTCTGGTCAAATGTGTGCTTGTATACACCTTTTGACTGAATCCTAGTTCCATTAGGACCTTTTATTTTGTGGGACTTCTCATTTTGTATTAGTGATATAAAAACCAGTATTTCAGAGGGGGTTCTTAAAAACATCAAAAACAACCCTTAAGGTTTTATTTGACAGGCTGAAATAGTTGCAGAAGCTCCATTTAATTAAAATGCAATTTACATCATTCTAGTTTGGAGTACCAGTCTGTTGAAAAAGCTTTCTCCTATAGCAGGAACCTTACTGTGACAAGAAATAAGTATGATTTTTCAAGATTCTCTATACGACTTAGATCATAAATCCCATTAACATTTAATTGGCTCATACTCTTTGTTTGCTTAGGTGCCTGAAAGGAAAAAAAAAAAAATAAAAATCAATGCTTCTTAGTGTCCTTCATTCAGGCAGAAGGAATTTTGTAGGACTGGAGCTGTCTGCCCTTCACCTCCAAGCTCTCAGTGCAGTCATCCACACACCTCCCCGTGCAAGGGAAAACCAGCTGCTTCTCTCAGTCCCAGGAGGAAGGATTTGCTCTGCCCCACCTATTCACTAGTCCCCAGTAGGTCTGTTTAACCTTCCTAGAAATATTAAGTCCACAGAGGTTGTTGCTTCAGGCTTGTGAGACCTGAGCTAGGTCCTTCAGAGCCAAGAAGTTTCTCTGTTCTCATCTTGAACTTTCCTTCCAGGAGGCCTTATTAGTCCAGTTGTTATTTAGTGGAAATGCATGGCAGTGTAGTAAATAGGTGGTTAGGTCTCCTGGAATCAGGAACACTGGAAGACATCATGCAGAAATAGTCTGTGGTTCTGCTTGAACCCAGGTGAGGGCTGTTGAGATTTATTAGTTCAGCTGCTACCTGCCAGTGGCTGTGCAGCTAAGCTGGGCCGTGCGTGTTAATCTGCAAACCAGAAATGTGGCCACAAATGATTGAGAATTGAATACAGTTCTGGGCCAAGGTATCCCACCTCTTTTTTCCTCCTACTGCCCCAACCACATGTCCCTTAACCCTCTCACCTTCACTCTCCTCTCACCTCTACTTTCCTCAGCTCCTACCTCTTCACCCTCTCTGCTCTGGCTTTCTCATCTAGTTAAACCCCAAACGGCTGGGCAACCGTGGAGCAACCCGAGTGATTTGCTTGGCCTTCCAGAGGGGAGAGGGCCAAGGGAGAAGCAGGGGCAGCCAGGATGATGGGCATGTGCCGGGTGACCATCAGCCATGGGGACAGGCTGGCTGGCCAAGCCAGGTGTACCTCCGTCCCGGTAACCTATTTCCCCTACTACTTCCCTCCTGCCACTGACTGTCCTCCTCAAGAGGCTGAACAAAGTGTTGTACGGCCAGGCATTGCTAAGGATCAGACAAAGCTGCCTGGGGAGTAGGTGAGCTCCAGGTTGGGTGGCTCAGCTGGAGGCGATGGTGACAAGGAGAAGGCTGCAGTGACCATGGCAGGATTGTTGCTTGCTAAGAGTTGGTGATTTGAAAGCAAGAATGCAAAGCCAAACATGGGCCAGGTCTTCAGTTATGCTAAAACCTGAAGAGAAAGACGGTAAAAGCTATGTTGGCAGTGTCTGTTTCATCTTAACCAGATTAAAGTGTCCCTAATGAGAATAAAAAATAATTTCTTTTAAATATATAATAGTTATTTTGTGGCATTAAATCAGTCTGGTAACTCCATGAGTATTAGCTCAGTCACCTGGATTTACATCCATGCCAGCAGTCAGGATCCATCTGCAGCTGATTAAAATGGCCCTGAAGCAGCCCTGAAAGATGCGATAGGGAGAGGACAGGTAAGCCTCCATCCTGTTCCCCCTCTCCTCCATTTCTATTAAATCATGTGCAAAGGCAACTTGTGTTCAATGTATAAGTCATTGGGATACAACCCATGGCCTTCCAAAAATTCCTTGTGCCTCACTGCTTATTGCATTTCAGGACAAGTGCAGTGACTGGTAATTGGAGAAAGAGACTGGAGATGAGACAGGAATGCATGTTCTAGGTTGCAGATTCCAGTCCAGTGTTAGTATTGAGTAGTACAGTATTAGTACTGAGTTATTAGTCTTTTAGAAGTGGATAGATTGCAAAAAGATACCTTCCAGGGCTGAGCAAGGTCAGCCAGCCACGAAACTGGGTGGTTTCCTCTGCTCTTGGTGCTTATCCCTTAGCATAGTGCATAGGGCTGGCTGCTAGCAGGGTGGGGGGAGCTTTGCAATCCACTACCTGCACATACCTCTTGTGGGTCTCTCGCGTTACTTGTATTTCTGTTGTTTTCCTGTTGGAGAAAAGAAATGCTTAGTGAACTGGAAGAGCATAGAATAGGTATATCAGCATCTGTTCAATGTGTTACTCATTCACACCTGTGTTTCTTCAATACAGTCTCAGACCCAAACCTATAGTCATGAATAAAACTCTGTTACAAAGATTTTCATCCCATTTTTCACTTCATATGAAATGAAGGGGAATGTCATTGTTTTGCTATTGCGTTGGAAGAAGATGTAACCGTGTCTTTTTTTTATTTATTTTGGAAGTGCACGAGGAAAGGAACTCTGTCCTTCCCCTAAAAACCTCTTAATGGTAGCAAGAGGAACGGTCTCAAGTCTTGCACTCAGTTTTAACAAAAACTAAAACCAAAATGTGACTTACAGCACCTGCATGTGTAAGTGGGAAGTTGCCCTAGCACTGTTCCAGGCATGTAATATGCTGTCATATTACATGTTCCCGCATGGGTTTGGTAGCATGTCTTCCAAGAGAGACTCAAGGATGAGGGTGTGGGCATGGAGCTGCTCTGGTCCCCAGGGGAGCTCAGTCCCTCACCATGAAGGCTCCAGTTCCCTCTGGTCACTGTCTGCTTGTCTAGACACAACGCCCCTGCCAGAGAAGTGCAAGAAGCACGCAGAGAAACATCCTCCTGTCTCACCCAGGTGCCTGGGAGGGAGGAGAGCCAAGTGTGACTTTCTCACTTCTCCTGCCTGGGGCTGGGATGAATGTACTGAGCCTCCTCTCCTGGTGGCTGCAGCCGAGGTGTGCTGCTGCCCTGGCTTGGACCATTGCCTAGGTGGGAAGTTGGGGCAGGAAGGTCACCGGTTCCTGGCTGATGCTTGGTGAGTAGCTGGGAAGCGAGCGAAGGCTGGAGAGCATGTGTGGCTGAATGCTGCAAGGACCATATTCTGCCCACAGCCTTCCTCCTGTGCGGTGATTAACACGTCTCAAGTGGGCGTTCATCTGCAGTCCTCACTAGTACTGTCTGCATCCGTGGTGAGGATGACACCCAAAACCTGTAAAAAACCCCAAAACCAAATTATTCTACAACCAAAACCACACTGGGTACCTGTAGATATTCCAGTTAGTGACCTCAGGACCAAACTATTCCCTCTGTTGTTCTTGTGCCTTTTGTCCTTTGCAGAGGAACCAAAGGCAAGGACATCAACACAATCAAGTCCCTGCGAGTTCTGCGGGTCCTAAGACCACTGAAGACCATTAAACGGCTGCCAAAACTAAAGGTTAGAGAATAACCACAAATCTTTCCTTCTCTGGAGGTTTGCAACTGATCTGAGTGGAAGTTGATGGACTAAACTTAATCCAAGTTATTTGTGTTCCTTTTATTTTGTTGCAATTAATCTCTTTGCCAGATTTATAAAAATAGCTGTGCAGATGTTTAGCAAATGTCAAACACTTGTTTCTTTTGCAAACATTGTATGCAATATTATGAATTATTGTGAATCCATATTAAAATCAAACTTCTAAAAAAAAGATAAGAAAAAAATGCAAATAAATTACAGTTCATAAGTGTGATGCTCTTAGAAATGATATAAGTGAAAATAGGTTTTGGAGTGTTTGACTTTCCCTAGAGAACTTAAAATGAATATTGCAAGATTTTCCACAGTCTGTCTAAAGAGAAATGTCATTGCTGTATGAGGACTATTAATCTGTTCATCTTTTCTATTAAAGAATATATAGTGCAGGGTTTTATAGCAGTACCCTTTCATCTCTAGAATACTAAGTTACAAAGTAAAATAAATGTAATGGCCTGTGGTTACTTATTCAACACCATTTCACAAACGCTTTGAGATACAGCCAGCCCCTGGAAACAGAGAATGGAAGGAGTTACAAAATTTAATAATTTCTGAGTTTTGGGAACTCTTGAACACTTATTGTAGAACGTCTTCATGTGGCATCACTGCTTGCAGGCTCTTTTCTGTGAGAGATGGGGAAAAAGAAGCGATGGGTGCTTTTGCAATGGTGAAACTATGTCTGACAATTCCTGTTTTCACATAGTGGCATGTAAAAATCAGGGTCAGCTGTTACATAGTCTTGCTTTTGTCATTCCCCATAATTCATGCTTAAATAATTTTGATTTTATGCATTTTTATGCATACTAAATTTACCTCAAATGATAAGGAAGAGTAATGTTGAACAATGTAGAAAATGGTTTTTATTTGTTTAGAAATTTGAAATGTACAGCTCTTAGGTCATAAAACAGACAACAGTAGCTCAGTCCTACAGCAGGACGCTGAATGCTTGCTTTTTATTGAATGTCTTCCTTATTTTCAAGTCATTTTACAGAGTAATATTACCACCTCTAAAGAAGTATTCAGAACTCTTTATGTGAAGCAGAAGTCATAGTCATATGGTTTGTCTTCAAAGTTCTTTCAATTATTTTTTTCCTGGATGTGATGTTGTGTGCAACAATCAGCAAGATTAATGGGGTGATTAGAGATATTTCCAGTGTTTTAATTCAGGATTTCTGGGTTGCATCATGAGTGTAATTTTGTGAATTATTCACTTCCATTCAGAGAAACAGAAACAGTATTGTACAAACCCCATGCTTCAGCAGTAGGACTGTTCAATTTCTATTATTATGACAAACTTAGACTAAAATTAAACTGCAAATTACTTGTAACAATGAATCAGTGACTAATAACTGAATAATAAACGTATCTGAGAAGTTCTTTGCAGGGAGTTCAGAACTGACATATGCTGACTAGATTAGTCACACTTACTTTTGATAGACAGTTCACTAGAAAAATATTATTTGAAGCATTTGGTTGTTTTGTGTCTGGTATATTTTTCTTATTATTCAAACAGTTCAAATAATGGTCAACGAGTAACACATTTGATGAATTTTTACCTATCCACTGGGAATAAATTAAACGCAAGTACGTTTTTCATTTCATAATTGGCCATGGAAATGTTTGCTGAGGACTACTATTTATCAAAACGAGCTGCAATTATCTTTATAAATTTTATGGACAGCACCAGAAAATTCAGTGGCACAGCCAAACTCATTGAGAAAGCAGAAGATGTAGGAAGTCGGCATTATCTCTCACAGCTGGAGCATGACTCTTGGTCCAACACTTGGTGTGCAAGTCCATGAAACCATCCATGGGTTGTAGGTTGGGTAATTACTTCCAAGTGTAGTTGCTAGATGCCAAGATGTTAGATGCATTTTTCTTTCTTTCAACCCCTTAACATTGTTCTTACTCCATCCCCAGGCTGTCTTTGACTGCGTGGTGAATTCCCTGAAGAATGTCCTCAATATCCTCATAGTTTACATGCTCTTCATGTTCATTTTTGCCGTCATTGCTGTGCAGCTCTTCAAAGGCAGATTCTTCTACTGCACCGATGAGTCGAAGGAGCTGGAGAAGGACTGCAGGTATGGCCAGGGGCAGGGGCTGTCGGTGGGGAGCCCAACTTTCCTCTGGCAGCAGCAGCTCCCTTGACTGTCCCAGAACTGCATCAGTCAGGTATCTGCTGAGCTTGATGAGTCTCCTCTAAGGAAGAGCAATGCTTCAGCACATTTACCCTAGAGATGAATTTTCCCTTTTATTGTTTTAAGAGCTGCATCATTCTTGGGTCTGATCTAGCGAATGCTTACCCAAATGCTTAATGATACAGGGGAGCAGGCTCCTTTTCCCAGGGAGAGCTAACTATGATTTTAAGATGAAGGGTTTTTGAAGAGATGGTGTGACTCCTTTTTCTACCTGCTGCCTTTATTCTTAGGGCTTGTATGAATTAGGAAAACATAATGAATAAATAATCAGAAGTGAGTCAGTAGGAAGTTAAAGAGCTCCTAATTAGCTAGAAAAGGGGTCAGTATTTGAATATCTTAAAAACCCTGTCCTGCTTTGACCTTTACAGCAGACTGTCAAGGTGCTTTACTCACCACAACATGCGTCTTCCTCACTTGCCCTTTTTCTTGGCGCCCAAACCGCATTCTCAGCACTGTCCAGGTCTGCCCACGTTAGCCCTCTCCTGCCACCTTGCAAACGCAGGGCACAACCCTGGTGAGACCACATGCACACTGCAGCCACGGAGGCTGTCACTGAAGTTCTTCCTTGCAATAAAGCAGATATATTACAGAAAGAAATGTGTAATTATAGAAAAATGTAGGTTGGAGGGGAACTCTCCAGATGCCAGGTCCCTCGGCCCCTCAGAGCAGGACCCAGTTAGAAGTTAGATCCAATTCTGAAGTAGGAGTCAGAGACTTTTTCCCATCAAGCAGCACAGTTTTCTGTGGGGTCAGACAATCTGGGGGCCAGCATGCTGTTAATTGCTGGCTTTGCCTAATGGATGAATGTCCTGATTACAGTTTCTTTCATTTCTAGACCTCAGGTCCAGTTCCTGTGGCTCAAAATGGCTCAAAGAATGGTCTTTACTTCTGTTAACAAACCTAGGGGCTGTCTCTTTATTTGTCTTTAATACATAGCACAGTTGGACTCTGCTACTGGGGATTTTCAATGCTCCTTAGTGCTGATTTGGTTTAATTCTCTCATTTGGTGTGAATCTCTGTTTTTCCTAGGGGTCAGTACCTCGATTATGAAAAAAATGAGGTGGAGGCGCAGCCGAGGGAATGGAAAAAATACGAGTTCCACTATGACAACGTACTCTGGGCTCTGCTCACGCTCTTCACTGTCTCCACAGGCGAAGGGTGGCCAACGTGAGTACACGGGACTGGCAGGGTCAGTGATCGCGGAGGTAATGGCAGCTTTCCACAGCTCTGAGGGACATGTAAATGGCAGGTGAACTGTGAAATAAGAATAGTCTTTTATCAGCTAAGCTTTTACTTTCCCTTGTGTTATTATTGGGTAAATCAGCAAGCAGGGCTCTTCATTTTACTCCTTGTTCTTCTGAGCTTGCACAGGGATGCTTAGGCAGTTTTCAGTACTTAATAGCTTGCTTGCTCCAGTCTTTTGGACTTGCACGCCTTTCCCAGGTGTAAAATTGATAATGGGAATGTAAGAAACTGAGGGCAAAAGGTATTGTGACCTATGCTGAAAGTATGGTGGGTATGACAGTCCCAAAATTATATTTACTGTTCAGCATACGACTTTATTTTGGCACATTTTTCTGCTGGGACACATGGAGTACAATTCGCGGTCAAGGTTTCTCTATGGCAGGCCTTCCCTGTCCTCCACGTTCAGCTATTTCATAAAATAAAGAATAAAACATACAGCATCTATCTCCCTTCTCCAGTCCCTCACTGTGTTCCCCTACTTGGAGGTCATCAACACCTTTCTTTTCCCATCCTTACTTCATCCCTGTTGACCAGAGAAGAGAAGCCAGATCTAACTGTATCCTCTCCCCTTGGCCAGGGGGATAAGTGGATCTGTATGTAGCAAATCTCCATCATTCTGCAGAATGGTGAAAACAGCAAGGGTTTCCCTAAAAATATCCTCAAGGAAAACTTCTTCCCAGCCATAGAGATGGGAGAGAGTTTGACCTGAGCATATGTGGAAAACCCTCCACATGAGTGAAGGCCAGTGAGTGACTTTCAGGGTGTCATTGGTGCTTCACACTGATTTCATTGACTTTTCTTCTCTCTTTGCGCTTGATTGCAGTGTGCTGAAGCACTCAGTGGATGCTACCTACGAGGAACAGGGTCCCAGCCCTGGCTACCGAATGGAAATGTCTATCTTTTACGTGGTGTATTTTGTTGTCTTCCCTTTTTTCTTTGTGAACATCTTTGTGGCGTTAATCATCATCACCTTCCAAGAGCAAGGAGATAAAGTGATGTCAGAATGCAGCCTTGAGAAAAACGAGGTACCCATGTCTTCTGACTCTGGACTTAGCACCTGGGGGCTCAGAGCACCTCAATACTGGTGGAAGCCCACTCCTCGTCCCTCCCATGCCATGGGGGACTTTAGAGCAGTCGCTGCCCAAGGGTGTGTAGTATAGAGACCAAACAAATTACAGACTGTTTCAGCTTTTGCATAAAAACAAAACCAGGGAGAGCCCCTGAAATGCTACATGTTAGTAAGCACCGTCACATGTTCCTGTGGACCACACCTCCGCTTCAAAGCAAAGATAGGCTCGCACATTAGCTCAAGCATGTAGGTGTGAAAGGAGACACATCTTTGGCCTCTTAGAAGCCAGTCATCAGAAATCAAACTGAACTACAATTGCTACGGCTCTCTAAAGGAAAGGTCCTCTCACTAGGCTGGTTTTATGCCTGGCTGAGATGATGTCCTCCTGACAGCAGTGGAAAGTAGATGCCTTGGGAAGAGTGTAAGACCAGGACAAGCAGGTATGAGGCTTTTCTTTAATGCCCTAGCAAGTTCCATCGTTTTCAGCTCAGGAACCTCCTGAGTTGGACGTGGTTTTTCTTTAGTTCGTGGCATCTGTGTATCTTTCTTCCATGGATGTATCCAGCTTCCTCCTGAACCCATGCAGATTTTTAGCATCTGCAACATCCTTCGTCCGGGGTCCCACAGCCTCAATGACCTGTTGTGCAAGAACCATTTCTTTTCATTTATTTTGAAACTGGAAGGTGATTTTCATTGAAAAGAGATGAGTTCTTAATCAATTATTAATTAATGCATTGTTTGTCTATATGAACAAAAAGTCCAAAATAAAGCAGTATATTTAGAGATGCTTTACCCATTTTATTTTTCAACTGAGCAGAAAGTATTTTTGCAGTAATTAAGACTTTGAATTCTTATCTAAATCCAGGATGAGAAAATGCTCCAGAATCAAAACTTCTTGTGGGTAGAAACCAATTTTTAATGAACTTTTATACTTATAATAATGTGAACAGAAATAGCCAAGTAAAGGGGCTCTTTGAGAGTTCACCCAGTAATATTTGTTGGATAATTTATTGGTTGAGTTCAGTTCACATTTTATGAAATATTATTAGCTGTACAGGTTTTGCTGTGTGTGAGAACTTACCTGAGTTTCACAATACTTTTTTTAAAAATGCAGATAACATCTTTACCAATCCTCCAGTGTCTGTACTTACTTATCAGGAGGAATTGGCAGAGTATTTTCTGAAGAGAGCCTGTGGATTTATAACTCCCTTCCCTACATGGGAAGGGATTGGAACCTACTGGGAGCTGGGCTGGGATGGAGGGCTGCCTCCTAGGATTGCAGGGGACCATAAGCATGTTGTAGGGTTTAATATTTCAGTGAGTATCTGAAAGTGATCACAATTTGGGGATCCTGTGCTGCATTTTACAGGGGTAGCCAGTAGTTGCACCATGTGTGAGAAATACTTAGAAATACCATCCTCCACTAAATGCTCCACTCACCCTCCCAACAATATCCTGAGTGATAGAGACTGCCAGCCCTTTTTTTTTGTATTCTTTTCATCCCATTTTTGTTTTGTAGAGGGCCTGCATAGACTTCGCCATAAGTGCCAAGCCACTGACCCGGTACATGCCTCAGAACAAGCAATCTTTTCAGTACAAGATGTGGAAATTTGTGGTGTCCCCTCCCTTTGAGTATTTTATCATGGTCATGATTGCACTCAATACCATTGTCCTAATGATGAAGGTTAGTGGGCTGTTACTGAATCTTTGCAATTTCGGGCTTGCTAATGCAGTGTTTGCTGGAGAGGCTTTGTACTCTCGACCTGAGAGCTGGGAGGGGGATAGGCAGGAGCAACCACCACTTCTTATTTGCCTGTTGTCGTTTTTAGATGTCTTGTGGGATTCCTTTATTCCCCAAAGGGAGGTGGTTTAGTTGTGATGAGATACTGTGAATGGGATTCCCCTGCACAGCGCTGGTTTGGCTTATAGCCCCTTCAGCATATGGCCAGTGGGATGGGAACAGGGCTTCTCGGGTCCTGAGCTCCCAGCTCGGCTTCCTGCTGCAGAGCAGGGTCACTTCTTTGGGATGCTTGAAATCCAGCTGTGCCCGGGAAATTACTCAAATTTGCAGCAGCGTCAAACTTCTGGGACGTGATCCACAGTGCTTAGGAGGAAGAGATGCACGTGGCTCGATGTTGTGGATGATATCCCCTCCTATCTCTTGCCTAGCTTCAAGTATTTTCACAGTCAAGGCATCACCATATTCCTAGGGTTTGTTGGAATGAAACACAGTTCCGCACTTGTCCTCTAGTTTTGAAAATGCCCTTCCTCTCTCCTCGTCCATGTTGTGCTTACAGGCAGATGTGCACCAGCAACAGTCTCCCAGTCCTGGGGTTATGTCCAGCTGTCCCATTAGGATAGCATGTAGGCAACAGTGTGCTTCTGGAGTGGCACTGAATAACTGTGTTGTAACCCCCAGTCTTGCTTAAAGTGAGCACAAAATCTGGCACTAAAATGAGCAGGAGTCTTGCAGTTAGGCAAGTCAGCTGGGAAGGTTTTATTCTGTAAGTGATCTTCCAGTAACAGCCTTTCTTCCATCCTGGTTTAGTTCTATGATGCTCCAGAAGCATATGAAGAAATGTTGAAATGCCTGAATATTGTGTTTACATCCATGTTTTCAATGGAATGTGTGCTGAAGATCATTGCCTTTGGTGTGCTGGTATGTGCCTTCCTCGTTTACTTTCAACTGTTTCCTCTCTACATGAAATGCTTGTATTTCATGATGTGCATTTAAAAACAAACAAAAAAAGCCTGTGTTGCAAAAAAAAAAAAAAATAACCCCTGGATCCCTCTATCCCCCTTGTGTTTTCATTTGGCAGAATTATTTCCGAGATGCCTGGAATGTCTTTGATTTTGTAACAGTGTTGGGAAGTATTACTGATATTTTAGTAACAGAGATTGCGGTAAGTACAGTTTGCTCAATTTGCTTCATTTACCAACAAAGCTGTACCCTGTCAAGACACTGCACCTTCTCCCTACCAGCCTTATTCCCTAGAGCAGCCTTTGGGACTCATCATGTGATGATGTCCTTGGGTGACCTGGCAGCTTGTTTCCAGTAGCTCTGCTCTTTCCATGGAGATGAGCACGGCTGTCTGCTCCAAAGACTTTCATGCAAAAAGCTGTGATGAGAACGACAGTGCTAGTGACTCTGCGAGGAAACACTCTCTCTGTCTCATTCAGCAAATGGCTCTAACCCCGAGCCGTTTTTGCCTATTAATGGAAAAATCCTGTTGAATTTAATAGAGGGAAAAGATCAGAAGAATTCTGTTGAAGATTGCTGTTTTATAGTGTGAGGTGCTTTGCAGGGCACACACACACTTCTGTCCCTTGGGGCTCCTACCCAATCTTGGTCACGGGGCAGAGTGAAGGCAGTGAGAGGAGTGAGAAGGGGAGAGGTGATGGGAACGTAGAAACAGCCAGAAACTCATCAGCCTGCACAGTCTGGGTTGGGGGAACATGGTGTGTTTCCATTATGAGCACAAAAGCTTTGTGGGGCAATTGATACAACTTTACCATAGGATTTGTTGGCCATCCCTACAATGACTGCTGTTTCCCTGCTAATGAGTCCTGTAGATTACATGAAGTGTACAAACTTACCATTAAATTCTAGAGGATTTTTCCATAAGGGCAGCAAATGTCTAACTCAAGCCTTGACAGCCTGATATTATCCAATTTACAAATTGCTCCTCTCCTCTCCCAATGCATGTTTTAGCTGATGATGCTGTATCTGTATGTGATGAATTTGAACTCTGCCATAATTTGTTTTCTCAGTCCCTGGGATTTGCTTATAGATCTGTGTTGTACGTGCGCTAAGAACTATGCTCCCCAGACTTCTTTACAGGACATTCAGCTGGTGTTGGAGACTACATTACCGTTTCTAATAAAATACATTATTACCTAACCTCCTGGAACAAAAAAGCACACAAAACTCCAAAGTTTTACTCCCCACACAAATGGTGTTCATTTAACAGTTGGTGAATCCTATCTCACAGACTTTGGATAACCTTTTGTTTTCAATGCACGGCTTACAGCCAGGGTAAAGTTACTCAGATCAAACACAAGGTCTGACTATCATTTCTCTCAGTGCTTATGAGATTTACCGCACCGTGGGCAGGCACTGGATGCTTGCCTTCACTCCCTCTGTTGTGGGACACGCTTTCTTGCCAGACTCAGGCACCCAAACTTTTGCCTTGGTTTGAAAATGCGTGCAAACATTAGCAAGTCAACCACAGACAGACTGATGCTTCTTTTCCACCCTTCCTTCAGCCACTTTCACTGGGAGAAAGCAGCACAGCCAACTCAGGCGTGGTAAGGGAGGCTGTGGTCTCCCTGAGATTTGCATCTTCTCCTTCAGGAAGGTGTCTCCTTCACAACACCCAGCCCACACGCTTATTAAAATCCTTCTTTGTACAGCTATTTTGCAGGCAGAGAGCAGCCATCAGTGTTGCCTGTTCCCTGCTTGGCAGGTAGCAGTCCCTGCTCAGTTAACAGGCCACTGCCTCTCCCTCCAGCACCAACGGGGGTGGCCCAGCCTTGGCAGGCTGTCTGGCACCTGGGGAATTGGATACAGACTGATCGGGTTGGGCTGTGATATGTCACTGAATTTAAGGCAAAGCCACAGCATGTCTGGGGCTGTATATGCATGCCCCAAGCTTTTTGGAAGCAGCAGCTGTCCCTTGGCTCTGCTGGCCAACTGTTGAGGGTAGGAGAGTTAGTGTGTAGGCAGAGGTTCCCCACCCCTCTCCTGGTCTTTGGACTGGAGAGCAAATGTGCTCCCAAATATGCTTGTGTGAGTTGGCAGGTACTGATGCAATAACCTCGAGGGTGCTGGAAGTGACGGCATCACCCTTCCACTCTGCAGTAATTTCTCTGGTTTCCAGCATCAAAGATAGCAGCAATTTGTGGATGCCTTTGAAGAGCAGTATGAGTTACCTCTAAAAACAGTTAGTAAACTCCAATAGGGTTAAGTTCCTAAGCACCTATACACCTTTCCATTATCCTTCCAGGTGGTAATGGAGAGGTTTTTGGTTTATGATTAACTAGATCCAGTAAGTCAAACCTTAGAGAGGACTTTCTAATGTAGTTCAACAGCTTCCCCTGGCAGTGTGTCCAATACAAAGCTGCTCACAAACATGTCTTTAATATAAAAGCCCTGTGTCCCCCAGTACTACTCCAGCCCCTGACCTCTTGGTCTTCTGTCTCAGTCCATAGACCTATTTGAGCTCTGCTCTCTAAATCTTCCTCTTCTGCAGTGTTTCTGTATAGCCATCATGTCTCCTTTCCACATGCTTTCCCCTGCAGACAGAGTGTGCCCAGAGGTCCCTCCCCACCTTCTTGTTAGACTTGTTTTTCAAAACTTCTTCCATAGAGCTCCTCTCTGATCTCTCTCCAGCCCGCGTCCATCTGCAGCAGCACACTCATCCACGCTGAATAGCTTTTGTAGCCACTGGTGTATGTTCCTTAAGCCGCTCACATCCATCTCAGCCTCAGACAAGGGACGATGGGCTGAGAGTTCAAAGGCATCGTGCACAGCTTGCTAAAGAAGCATTAGGAGCTTAGTTTGCTTCAAGGTGACAGTGATGCACAGGTCTCAGAATTACTGCTTAATTACCTGAGTGGGAGTTTGCAGTGGTGCTCCAAAGATTACATTTATAACAGAATTGTTAATGGCAGCTTTCAGGATGCCTTTCACGGAGCAGTTCGTTCTGCTTCATCCAGTGGCATGTGGTGGAGGTAGTCTTGTACCAGGAGCTCCACTGCCACTACAAGCCTTCCTCCCCTTCTAGTCCTGAGGACAGTCTGTGGCACATGGGGTGGAAAACAAGCAGAAGGATCCGGCACTGCGCTCCGGTCCCGTTTTGTTGGCTCTGCAATAGGTTGCAGCACGTGTTATTCTGACCCACAGCACATCAGGGGAAACCCAACGGGTCCCAAAGCTGCCTGGGAAATGCCAGGACAGTTTGGCTGCCTGGAAAGTGACATAATGCATGTATATCCTGGAAGAGTTACACTTTAAACCATCTTTGTAATATATAACCTGCTGTTTTGTTAAACTGGAGTCACACCCAAGTCACTTAAATACTTCTGGTATTTAGAACCAATTAAAAAATGTAGAAAAGGGCTGAAAAACCTGATGCAGTGATAGCAAGCATGCTGTCTGCAAACAGCAGGGACCAAAGCAAGGACTGGTGGGTGCCTCATTCGCAGAGTACATATCAGGCATATAGCCTGGAGTCTTTAATCCCACTGTTTCTGCCCAACCACTCTTTACCCTTTATATTTCCAGGTAGGGTAGAGTAGTAACTAAGGCTCAGGATGAACATCCACTCTGCACAAAATGCTGTAGCTAATGCTGAACCCCACTTCAACTTTCTGGCTGTGTGCACGACAAGGGGTGCAGCAGCTCTCTGCACCGCATTACGGAGCTGAGAATAACCAAAGAGGAGAGCAGGTCTTACTCGTCCTGACTCTGAGCTGTGTCCCCAACAGAGGATAACCTCTTCTCCATCTGCCTTCCTCAGCTCCAGCCTCTCCTTGGCTGACGGTCAGCCGTGGGGATACTTGGGTGGTAGCCCCCATTAGTCCTTCCATGTGCATTCAGCCCGGTTACTACCCGTTCACCCAGAGGGGTTTCTCAGGCTGAGAAGCCCAGGTGACAGCCACAACGTGAACTCAACTGTCAGTCTGCATCTGTCCCCTTAACAACCACCCACGAAGCCCTCCAGCTCCCTGTGGAGAGGGGATGCTTTCCGGGTATGACTTAGAGATCAGGCTCACGAGTAGTTGCAGGAGCACCACTTTTCTCCATGACTGTATTTTCCGGCTATAAGTGTTCTCCAAGGTAAATAAACCTGCTCACCTGGGCGGTCTCATCTTGAGAGACTGAGCTTCCACCAGCCTTGCTGCATCGGTACTTTTAAACCAATGAAAAGTAAAGATAAAAGGAAAAGAAATGTTTTGATTAATTGCTTTATTTTAATTTTCCAGTCATGTCATATGTAATTTACTTTGTGAATGCAGTGGAATATATATACTTTTTTTATTTCCTTAGGCAAAAACACGTATGTCAGTTTTTTACCCTCTCAGTAATTGAGGTAAAATAGGTGGCATTAAGAAGAAGGTGTCCTTGCTGACACAGCTGGCCTCAGGAGGCCAAATGGGTGTATGGCAAACTGACATCCATTTCTATGCCTGGAAATATAAAAAAACATGCTGAGAAGTGTTTGTGAATTGTCTCCCAATTTGCATTACAAAATGAAATGCAAATAACTACTGCACTGTCTGTGTTACCTTTAGGATCTCAGAATCTGTTTTGGTTTGAAGCATTTTTATTTATATAATTATCATAAAATAACACCCCCAGAAGCCCAACAGTTTTTTTCCAGTGAAATTTTCAGAGTTTCCTTTTTTGCTTGTCCTGATTACTCATTTTCTCTTTTGTTTCCTGTTTTGTTCTTTATTTTCCTTATCTACCTGCTGAATCACGCCATCCAATCAACATACAATGCGAAAACCATGTCTCCGTCTGTATGTTGTGCACCTGCTGCTCAAAAAAATAAATTTGTAAATAAACTTGCAAATATCCATCCATGAAAACATCACATATAGGACACGGTTGGTTTCATTGAATTTAAACAATTATTTAAATTCTCTGCTTTTATTTTCTCTCGTTTTTCTTTAATTTAATTCGTTTTGATGAGATTTCCGATTGCACTGGTGAAAAAGCCTCACTGCAGCGTGCCTCAAAACTGGCTTCTGTTCTGCATCTTCTTCCCCTTGGCTAATTGGTGACGTGAGGCAAATGCAGTTACCAATAGCCTGTTCTCCGCTGTTTGTTACACCTGAGAATGATAAAGGGGAGACTGACACTTGCTTTATTTTGGTGGAAAATTGAATGAGAATAGGAGGGAAGGATGCTTCTGGATGACCTGGAGTAGAGAAGATTGGCTGGCTGGGGAACCCTTCATTGTGTAAGTGGTGGTACCACATTCAGTTCTTAGAAACTGGTTTTGTTTTCTTTTATGATGAGATGCATTGAGCTTTCTGCAAAGGGAAGCAGTACATTTAAGAGAACCGCCTTACAGGAATTTTAAGCCCATGGTTTACGCTGTATTGTAAGGCAAAAAAATTATTGAAGTGATTACAGACTTGCTTCCCTCAAATCAAAAGAGAAGTCATAGGAAAGAGTGATTTTTATTCAACTTTGAAAATTCTTCGTGATACCAGCATATAGAAGCATTTTGCCACCACAGTGGACACAGAGTCCCTGGATGCAAAAGCAACTATCTCAAGTAAAATGCATAAGCCATGTTATGAATAGGGCTGAACCACGTCCCACTGGGAATTTAGTGCCTGATTCCAAAGATGCCTTTGGAAATACTGGTCTTCATCTTTGAAAATCATAAATTAAGCAAAAGAGGATGAATAAAGAAAAATACAATCTAAACGATATATGTATTCTTCCATTCTTAATTATCTTGGCTATAGTTAATAACATGAATGAGACCATAAGCTTATAAAAAATACTTGTTTGGCCACCTGACAGCAGCTCTTGGCTCTGTGTTGACATCTGGACTTCCTGTTGCACAGATGCTGTTAAGAAACAAATCAGAGTGGATCTTCATGACAGACTGCAAATAGGCTCCATGCATCCTTCACTGAGGGGCACAGGAGGGAATTTTCTGCTAGGAGGCAGCAAAGAAGAAAACGACAATGTATAAGTTAAAAGTTTGCCTAGTACAATCTGATAAGGGAATTCTCTGTGTGTGCTGCCGTGGCTGGAACTATTACAAATGATCTGTGAGGATGTCTTTGGAGACTTTGCCTTCTGCACCCCTGGCCCAGGAAGCACAGGTGTGTGCTCTGGCATCAGCTGTGCACATCAAAATATACTGAAAAAAAATCAGCTTATCTCCATTTGGCCAAATTTTGGCCTTGTTGCTGTCCACGTTGCAGGTTAAAGATTTAAATGCTCATCCTGCAGTTTGTTAGGATTGCAGTCTCTATGGTCATATGTGCAGGTCCAGGCTCCTTCCATCACTCGGCATCCAAGTTACATCTCTGGAGCACCAAGTTGTCCTCTGGAGCTGCCATCTTCCTTCCACTGCTAATGATGGGAGCCTACAGTGACTAGAGCAGAAGCACCGAAGTGGAAAGGTAGTAGGGAACGAGGAGAGATCTGGGCATTCACATACATAAAATCATTTTTCCAGTGTTTCTGGCTCAGGATGAAAGGAGATATGATATGATATATGATATGATATGCCTGTAATGGCAGATTCCCCAAGACACAGACAAGTGTGGCAAAAATCTTTGCGTTCTAGAAATCAGCAAGGGTTTTCCTCAAGCTTCAGAGGAAGCCAAGACCCTATGCAAGATTCAGGAACTCTTCTTCAGTACTGGCAATGCCACAGGCATTTAAATGGGAACACAGCCATTTTCTCGACAGTAGTTCCTTAGCAGAAGAGGTTAATTCTTGTTGATGCCAGATACGAAGAACTGCCAAAGCTTCCTGAGTGATCCCATTCTTGGCTTGGTTGGATTCTTCTTCCCACAGCTCTTTGCAACTTTTGGTGAGCCCTTCATTTTGAGGACAGAAATCTGAAGTTTCAGGTCCAGGGGTTTGTTGTATTCTGCAACTGGGCTGCAGGAAGAAGCAGGGATGAACAGCTCAACTTCTGCTAGATTTATTGCTTTGTGGCAGCATAACGTTACCTCCTTCACTAAATCCTGCAGAGTATGTCCAGCCATGGCATAAAAGCCTCATATTCTCACTGCAAGCTTAAAAATCCAAAACACTAAATCTGTTGACTGGTGTACAGAATGGAGCTCATTCTGCATCCCTGCGGACAGTGGGCAGAGCTCCTGCGTTGGGGAGGAAACCACTCTGCTGCTGAAGATGCTGGAGGAACAGATCCAGGCAATGGCTGTACGCCCTATTCTTCATGAATTTTCTACTTTTGAGAATGGAAAATACCCTAAGAAAGGGTAAAAGAGCAGGATGCCTGTAGTGGGACAGCAATCAAGGCCAGTTCTTTACCTGTGGTATATGTTCTCTCTGTTTTCCTCCTGCTTTGCAGTTTGCTCCAGGGATGCATCTCTCAGCTGGGCTTCCATCATGCTCCTGTCCTGGGGAGCAGTGGCTGTGCCCAGCTGTGCCCAGACCCCCCGGGGCACGGCAGGTGGTGGATGTCTTCATTACCAGAGCTTCCTCTTGTAGGAAAATAGGCCAGGGGAAATGTTTTTCAAACATAATTTGCTAGTCCTCAGGTGGATTGTAAAATCATAAAGCTATGGTGCTCTTGTGAGCACCAGTCAGCCTTTAGCATCTGTGCAACAGAAAAGCAAAAAAAAAACCTGGAGAGAAAGGCCTTGATAACCCAGAAGATGATCATATGCGTGTCATGTTACAAAGGTGGCTAAGTGGGAGGAGAATTGACGCAAACCACTGTTATACACAAGAAATATTGCAATGTGGAGTTTCCCCTTTAACTGCATGCAATTCTAATACCTGCCTGGAGAGTTGAGGTGTTGAAGGACAGGTTTTCTACGTGGTGTGCTGAGGGTTACACATGCGGAACCCTTCCATCCATCATGAGCGTGTGTAATTTTGCCCTGCTATAAACAGCGCAGAGAACGGTCCTTCGAATGGCCTGCTAATGTTGGTGACGGTGGATTTTCCTGGGTTGTGAGTGATTCCCTGCAGAGCTGAGACTTTCGCTGCGCTTTCGGAAATGGCAGTGCATGAGTCAACAGGGAGGGTTTGGGGCTGGGAAAAAAAAATGTGTTATGGACTGTTTGTCCCTCCAAATCCCAGGGAGTGGGGAGTTATAGACATAACCGCACAGTTTTGAGCCCCCTGTTTCGTATTGTATGTATACAGACTATCCTGTATAAAGCCTCACGCAGCACAGGGATAGCCTGTGCTAAGTGTGACATTGCAGTCAGCCCAACCAAAGCAGATGTTAAGCATGATGTCAGCTGTGAGTATAAGATAATAGCAAAGTCTGAGCAAAACAATGTTATTGCTGTTAAGCTGCAGTAATGTGAGAAGAGGGAAGTAAGACAGGTTCATATGCAGAGAGGGATGCTGCAGACGCTGCCTGTGCACATGCTCCTTGGAGGAGGGTTAAGCTTGTGCACAGGAAAGACCTGGCTTGAGCATTGCTCTGAAGGGAATAAAGACTTGCAGGCCTGATGCCCAAGTGGCACAAATGTTACGCATAAGGTCTGCTCCAGTTCCCACTGGTGGGAAGACATTCCATGATTAAATCGGGCTCTGGGTTAAACCTTTGCCCCGTGCTGAAACCCATTGCAGCTGCTCTGCGGAGGTGTATCAGCTGGCACCGCAGCCAGTACAGGGGGAACAGGTTACTAGGGACCAGATTAGTGATGGCACCCAGTTATCCAGCCGTGATCCATCTCTGCCCCCTCGGTCTTATATGGCCCTTACCTGCTAAGGTGAGTCCAGCCAGTATTTTGTGAAAGGAACATAAGTGATGTAAGGAGCCGAGGCCAAGAGACAAGCACTGAATTTTTAGCGCCTGTTTTACGGACCTTGAACAACCCAGGGGAATCCTCGCTTATGTTTTGCCTGCCAGAGCTGATTTCTGTTGCTGACTTGAATGAGCTCAGTGTTGTCTGCTCTTTCATTGAACATACCTGTGCTTTTCTCTTTTCTCTTTATTTGAGGATTGAGTCTGATATATGGTCTGTGCCTAACTCTGAGCTGCTTGCATTTTTAACATGAGAGAAACCGAGTGCATGCCTGAGACTGATTTCTTGAACTCTTTGATGGGATTGGTGGAATGCGATGCTAATGGCCCCAAAACTGAGCTGGCATTTAAATAAATGAATAGATCCAACAAGCCCCCCAAATTCAGCATGAGCTCTGTAGCCAAATGAGCAAGAAACATGGGTCAGTTCAATATGACTGGATGTCTTCTGGTGAAACAGTAATACAAGGGAAAGACTATTTTTGCTCATCTTTACCAACAAGAGCTCCTTATAATTATATTTTCCACTCCACTGCTTGATAGTTTGAAGTGGGATGCTTTCTCTCTTTAGCTAACTCAGTCAAATAAGTGGCTGTGAACAGAGATTCACAAATAAATGAATTGGAATCAGTACGGAAAGGGGGGGGGGGATATATTTCATCTCCTTAAAATAGGAGGGCAAGAGGGATCTGGCTTTTGCATGTTTTGTTTTGGAAAGAACCCTCTCTAGATTAGCTCATTGGGGCAAGAACCTCTTTTCCCTGAAGGAAAGAAAAAATGGGGTGCGGGGTGGGGAGAATCATACAAAACAAATGGAAATCAGAATCTGTCTCCAGCAGTTCTTTGATCCACCTGCAAAGGCACGTTTAATAATAATTAAAAAAGCAGCAGGTTCCTAAGGCACCCTCCTGCTGTTGAAAACTCAACCTCCCCAATTGATTTGCTGCCATTGATCCATCTTCCAAACAGTCTTGCTGATGCAATTTCTCCTTGACTAGCCTGTCCAGTCACATGTTGTATAAACATTTAAAACCTCCAGGTTAGAAAACATCCTCTTTCTTTCAAGGATGTTTTATTCTTCACTGGACAATGCCTTTCTTTGTTTCAGTAGGGGCTATGTACGCAGTCCCTTGCAACTGTCTTGGCTTAAGTTCAATTGATTGTAGAAAGAGAGCTGACCAAGACTTCAAAACAACCTCATTCTTTACAAAATGATAATGTGGCACCATTACCTCTCCCTGAGTCTTTAGGGGGAGAAAATCTGCCTGACTCAAAGAAAACAAGACCTCCATGGACAGCGTGAAAGGGCCTTTTCCTTTTCTATCATTGACCCAGTGGCAGAGGGGAGGGCTCTTGTGGAGAGGGATTTTCTCATACTTGCTGCATGTGGAGTGATCTGCACTGACGAATGTTTCTTTTGGAAGGTTTTCTGGTGGCCGATTTGCTGCTTAGATCGTGAAGCTGGTAATTTTAATTTCTTTTTTGCGGGCTGTGGTTTCTAATCGCGTTAATTTCTGAAGGACACAAAACCTTTACTTTCCGCAGGACAACTTCATCAACCTCAGCTTCCTGCGGCTCTTCAGGGCAGCGAGACTTATCAAGCTCCTTCGCCAGGGTTACACTATCCGCATCTTGCTCTGGACGTTTGTGCAGTCTTTTAAGGTGAGTGTTAGACAGGTGGGAGGCGGGGAAGAGACACGGGGAGATGGTAATGCTTGGCATTTCTGTAGCATCCTCCATTGAGTATCAAAGAGCTTCCTCTTGCCTCTCTGCGAGGGAAAGGAACAGCCTCTCTGCACCTCTACAAAGCAATTACAGGAATATTAATTCTGCAGAAAAGCTAACTGATTTGCACTGAACATCCCCTGAACACTGCATGTCCTGAACGTTTTGGAGGATGAGTCTGGAAGCCGGATGGCTACTGATACAGGCTTGCAGCAAGTGTGCAAAGCTCATGTTGCCCTTGAAACTACTACAAAATCCCTATGGCAAAGTCTTGAGACTCGGGTATTCGCATAAGGAAACAGTAGTCTGACTAGTAAGTGCCTTCATGCCCGCTATTTGCCTGTCTGCAGCAAGTGTATGGTTAAATTGCTTTCACCAGGTTTCAGTCTTGGTAGAATCTTGAGGTGAGACCCAAACCACTGCATTTTGGTAATACAAACTGTGAAGCTGTATAACACAGGGCTGTGTTTTTATGTCGTGGAGGATTACAAAAACAAGTTTTTGTTCTAGAATCATAGAATCATAGAATCATTTAGGTTGGAAAAGACCTTCAAGATCATCGAGCCCGACCATCATCCATGCCCACTAAACCATGTTCTGGAGTATCCCGTCTACGTGTTTTTTGAATACCTCCAGGGATGGTGACTCAACCACTTCCCTGGGTAGCTCATTCCAATGTCTGACAACCTTCTCAGTAAAGAAATTTTTCCTAATATCCAATCTGAACCCCCCCTGCTGCAACTTGAGGCCATTTCCTCTTGTCCTATCTCCAGCCACCTGACAGAAGAGACCAGCACCCACCTCACTACAACACCCCTTCAGGTAGTTGTAGAGAGCGATAAGGTCTCCCCTCAGCCTCCTTTTCTCCAGACTAAACAGCCCCAGCTCCCTCAGCCGCTCCTCATAAGACTTGTGCTCCAGGCCCCTCACCAACTCGGTTGCCCTTCTCTGGACACGCTCCAGCACCTCCATGTCTTTCCTGTAGTGAGGGGCCCAAAACTGAACCCAGGGCTCGAGGTGCGGCCTCACCAGTGCCGAGTACAGGGGAACAATCACCTCCCTGCTCCTGCTGGCCACGCTATTTCTGATACAGACCAGGATGTGATTGGCCTTCTTGGCCACCTGGGCACACTGCTGGCTCATATTCAGCTGGATGTCAATCAGCACCCCCAGGGCTTTCTCTGCTGGGCGGCTTTCCAGCCACTCTTCCCCAAGCCTGTAGCGCTGCATGGGGTTGTTGTGACCCAAGCGCAGGACCCGGCACTTGGCCTTGTTGAACTTCATAGAGTTGGCCTCGGCCCATCGATCCAGCCTGTCCAGATCCCTCTGTAGAGCCTTCCTACCCTCGAGCAGATCAACCCTCCCTCCCAACTTGGTGTCATCCGCAAACTTGCTGAGGGTGCACTTGATCCTCTCATCCAGATCATTGATAAAGATATTAAACAGAACAGGACCCAACACCGAGCCCTGGGGAACACCACTTGTGACCCACCACCACCTGGATTTCACCCCATTCACCACAACCCTCTGGGCTCGTCCATCCAGCCAGTTTTTCACCCAGCGAAGAGTACACTTGTCCAAGCCATGAGAGGCCAGCTTCTCAAGGAGTATGCCGTAAGAGATGGTGTCAAAGGCCTTGCTGAATTCAAGGTAGACAACATCCCCAGCCTTTCCCTCATCCACTAGGCAGGTCACCTGGTCATAGAAGGAGATCAGGTTGGTCAAGCAGGACCTGCCTTTCATAAACCCATGCTGACTGGGCCTGATCCCCTGTTTGTCCTGCACGTGCCATGCGAGTGCTCTCAAGACAAACTGTTCCCATAATCTTCCCTGGTACTGAGGTCAGGCTGACAGTTGAGACAGTTGCTTTGCCTGGTTTCCTTTACCCCTGCCCTTCTCTCTGAGCAAGCCTCAGCACATCGTGGCAGCTGGTCCATTGTGGCGCAGGGGTGACTGGCCACAGCAGCTGGATATGGCTCTTCTGAACTAAGTGACCCTCAACTGCCTTATAGCAGCTTCATTCTCAACTTGTGCTTAGCTTCAAGTTAGCTGTTTTCCAACAGCTAAATAGCAGCCCACATACCCCAAAGCTGGTTATTTTTAACAGCTCTCAGTTGGTTTGCAGCCCATTTCAACAGGTTGTTGTGTTTTAACCCTAGTTATGGGGCATGTTCACGTGCTGCAGTGCAGAGAGGAGATCATCTAATCTGAAATCAGGATTTGTAGCACCGGCACTGAGCTCTAATGCACCAGTATTTATTGACTGTGCAGCTGCAGGGTGCAGACCCCCAGTCCATTCAGACATGGGCCCTCTCCCAGAAAGCACTTGACCTCCCTGGCTCTGGACATCTCACAGGACTTTCAGAGAAATATAAGTAGAGAGGTGATGCAGGAAAGCAAAGCACAAGGAGGTCAGGGAGCGGCTGAAGACAGATCTGTTCGCTAGCTCATGGCCGCAGCCAGCAAACTTCATCTCCTGCTTGGTGGCAGGGTGCCACGCTCCTGAGCACTGCCTGTGCATGTGGTGGGTGGCTTGGCGAGCCTAAGGGACCATACCTCTGGCTTTGCACAGTGTCTCACCTTCTTCTGGGCTGAGCTCTGAGGTCTGTGGGTGATAGCTTATGTCCTGAGTGCTGTCACAAGTTCAGGGGAGCTTGGCTGCAGGTTGGTGCAATGTCAGGGTATTTTGCATGGTGCTTTCTGGAAGGTATTATGGTGGCAACTGGTATTAAATGACGCAGAGTGCAGTGAGATGCAGAGCAACCGGTTTCTTTTGCTTTAGCTGCACTTTCAAATACAACATAGTGTCTGAGTCAAAATGATGCAGAGAGGTTATTTTAGGTGATAAAACTGCGTGGAGGAGTATGCTCTCTCCAAAAATAGAAGACTTTTTAAGAGAAGAAAGACATTTCTGTCCTGCAGTGGAGAGAGATGCCGGGTGGCTCTGCCCACACCAGCCTGGGAGTGCTGGCCAGCCCCACGCTGGCTGCGAGAGAACTGGGATTCAGAACTGGTGTCAGCAGAGCATGAATGCGGCTATTGCTCTGCACCAGAGCTGGTTGGGAGAGAAGTTTCTATTAGATCTTTTAGGGTATAGAGGCAAAACCTTTTTGGAGGGCAAAGCTGGGAACATAGCAATTGCTTCTTCCTACAAGCAACCTGGAGAAGAACTGCAGGCATCTGTGCTGTTACCCCACAGCCAGGGGTTGGAGTGAGTGTTGTATTACACTGTATGTCCCTTTGGGAGACACCAGACAGGCAGCTGGTGCTCTCGCATTCAACTTCTGTGTTATGCTTTCACCCAGTTGTCAAGCAGCTAATGGAAAGGGACTGCGATCTGGAGGGTTGCAGTGCTTTAGATTTGTTGGGTCGTGGTTTCCTTGAGGGTGGATGGAGGTGGTGTGGCTGCTGATCTCACCTTGTAACTTGTGAGGAATCCTGCAGCCAGGAGAGCCTCTACCAGAGGCTGAGACATGGGGTCTGCACATGTAAGATGTTCCCACTCAGGAGACTGTCCTTGGACTGTGTAGTCTTGGCTGGATCTTGGGAGAGGGGCTCAGCCAAGGCCCTTTTCAGTATAAACCCAACCCTTTCCGAAGTGTGTGTGCAGAGTGCTGCCCCTGAAGCAGAGCCAGGACTGTTCCTGGGCTGCATGGGGAGCTGCTTGTCTCTCTTTCCCCCCAGCACTGAGCTCTCGGTCCTTGTCCCTTGTGCAAAGGTATCCAGCAGAAACCGTATCAGCCCTTTGCCCTGTGTTTCCTATTGGGCTCCCCATGGGCTGCATAACCCCTCTCCTGCCCCGAGCATCACATGGTCTAGTTTTAGGGCAAGACTTCTAATTTTTTCAGCTATTACTAATTAAGAGGTGTTAATTACCTCTTCGTTTAGCTTGAGTGGAAAGTAGCTATTACTTTCAGCTTGGGTGACATAATTACATTGTAGCCTTCACTGATTTTTTGCTAAAACTCAGAATCTTTTTGTCCTCCTGGAATTGCAGTCTGTGTTTGTTTCAGAGCAGGAATTTGTTTCTTGGATGTATATTTTTTTCTCGTACTAAATTTACAGCAAGGTCATTAAAAATTAATGCTCGTACAATTATGCATAGAAAGTGCCAGTGCCTGCTGGTAGCTCCAGTGTTTGCTGCAGAGCTTCTTATTGTGTTTTCCCTGCTTACTGCTTATCTGCTTGCAAGGATGTATAGAGAGCCCTTGGAAAGCCCAGACTTTTTTGTGATCAATGAATATCTGGCTCCAGGGGTTTGTCTTCTGAAGGCTGCCAGAATTGTTCATATTCTCTTCCCAGTTCCTTCATCTGAAGGACAAATGCCACAAAATACAGTGTTGCCCAGGAATTAACTGCTACTGGCTGACATATGCATTTGCTATCATTAATACCACCTTCTCCTTTTCCACAGGCCTTGCCTTATGTGTGTCTCCTCATTGCAATGCTCTTCTTCATCTATGCCATTATTGGCATGCAGGTAAAAATTTTAGCTTTAATACTGACCCTAAGTAGTTTGCTTTTGTCCTGCTGGTTCAGGGTGCAAATGGGTTATTGCCTCCACAGCAGGACCAACAACTGACTAGGATGCGGCGAAAGGTTCTTCTTGTCTGGTGTTAGGTAAATTAGAAGTGCAAAAAAAGGCCGCTTGTTCTACCCTTATTGCCAGGTCTTGTGTTGAATGTGGCCCTGGGTGTACAAAGGGAGAGAGTGGGCAGGCAAACCAGCTGCAGGTGACCAGCCTGCAGCACAGCATCTCTGGAGGTGGTGGTGGGCAGCCGTGTCTCCCGCGGACAGGGCATGTCCCTTCCTCTGGGTACGGGCATGTCAAGAGGCTGAGAGCAGGGAGCAGCTCAGGCGCTGCACCTTTCTGAAAACAAATGAGAAAGTTTTCTTGGCCTGGGATGGAGCTGAACTTGGGTGTTGGGTCTACGTGAAGACGAAGAACATTAACCTTGGTTTTTTCCCCATTTGATCTCCACAACACATTTTTATCTCCCCATTCAGCACAGAAATTAGTCTAGCTTTTGAGATTCCTTAAACCAGGACAAATTATTTTCCTGCCTCTTCTTCCAACTCCACTTGATCTACCTTTATTGACAATGTCCACATGAGGATGTGTTTGGCCTGAATCGCTTCTGTTTTCTGTGGCAGGTATTCGGAAACATTGCGCTAGATGATGAAACCTCCATTAATCGACACAATAACTTCCGTACCTTCCTCCAAGCCCTCATGCTTCTGTTCAGGTGAGTATAAAATACCATACAACTCACACATGAAAAATAAATAAGCCTTTGGTTTTGTATATGCTAGTTTAGCTGCTGAGACTTAGGCATCTCTAAGAAGTGTATTTGGAGTAAAGCATCCGTTCCTGCTTCCTCCTCCTCGGCATTAAAGGTTGGCCGGGCACATCTCCCAGTATGACAGATCTGATTCAACACACCAGCATCTCCGCAAAGTGACACCCAGTGCTGTGACACTCCACTTCAACTCAGGCAGAAGCTTAACATGAGGCAGAACCCGCCTGCTTTAACTGATCGATGTGCTTCCTGTCACGAAGCTTACTTTTTTTTTTTTAAAAGGGGGAATTCCTTTCATTGGTCATTTTTGCATTACCAACAAGTTAACACTTCATACATCAGCGTCACCTCTGCTTCAGAGTGAAAGTGTTTCCATCTGGGTTCATTCTGCCTGGAAACTAAGCTTTTTCCAATGAAAAAAAAAAAAATAATCAATGAAATGACGGATTTTCATTTTCAGACCTGGCAGAAATGAAGTGCAGGCCCTGCTCCAAATCAGAGCATCTTGGGGAAGATTTCACTTATCCGTTTGTGCACCACGTTGTGTGGAGACACAGTGGTTAATAACTGCTCTGGCCCCACAAGCAGCTGCCAGCCATGCCGAGGCTCGGCAGATTATGTGGCGCTTGTAACTGGATATCTTGCCTGGGATTTGGTTTGCATAGTTTCTGTGAAGCCAGACGGAAATGAAATTAGCCCTCTCTAGCTCAGAATAATCACTTGACTCAAAATTCTGAATTTTAATAAAACTGGGTAATTGTTCAGTCTCATGTCCAGACCTCTTGGTCCCTTTCCAGACCCATGCGGCAGCTGCAGTGGGACAAAAGGGGCAGAGGCAGCAGGACCACGATGGGAGAACAGGTTTCTGCACAAGGGAATGGGGCTTCAGGATTTGACGCAACCAGTGGGGGAATCTGCTGTATAATTCAGAGTAGCCTGGAAGCTATTTCAGTTCACATTGAGCATCAAGTTTTCTCAAAGACCAGGAGGAAGGCTTGTGAGCTGGCTCTGTGTACAAATTAGCATGGCTGTGAGCAACACTGCAACAAGACGGGCTGTTTGTGGTGCTGTGGAGGGATGTCCCTCAAAGCACCTCTGAGTGTGGTGCAGAAATTATAGAGGGAAAATCTGAGGTTATGTAGGAAGTCAGAGGAAGTGAACATGGGGATCTCCCGGCTTCCGATCCAGGTGTGCATGTTGCAGGGGGTGGTTTATTTTGAGGACAGACCCTCTGGGACTCCAAAGTTTTTCCTTTTGGCTATTTTTCTCCCTGTAGTAGAAGTTAGAGGGGGAGGAGGGAAATGATGAAGAAAACCCAGGAGACTGTCATGAAAAAGGGACCCAAGTCATTATGACCAACCAGACCATCCTGGTGTTTCTGTAGCTGCCTGATAAAGGAAATAAGAGATTCAAGTGGAGAAGCCTGGTTTCATTTCCCATCATCTCCATTGGGTTTACAGCCAGCACTAGGACAGAAATGTTAGTTGCTTCAAAAGGGAACCATCTAAACTCTGTTTAGTTACATTTGCACTGGACATGTTTAAATCAATCTGGTTTTATTCTCCGTAAAACCAATAACGCTTAGGCTGCCTGAGCCTGTTCGGTTTCTTTTACTCCCCTGGAACAGCGGGAAAAGTTGTTTCTCCTTTCTTTTTCGTGTCAGCAGGCTGGTAGTTCGAATTCCTAATGTAAGTCTCTCTACCTGGACACAAACTTCCACCTAATTAATTTAGTTAATTGGGCACAGTAATACTGCAAGGTGGATGCCCCCCTGGGTCTGTAATGGGGAGGGGGTTGGATAAGCTCACCTCTGCCCTCTCTGTCTGCAGGAGTGCCACAGGGGAAGCCTGGCACGAGATCATGCTGTCGTGCCTGAGTAACAGAGCCTGCGACCCGCTCTCCGGCCTCACCAAAAATGAATGTGGCAGCGATTTTGCCTACTTCTACTTCGTGTCATTCATCTTCCTGTGCTCCTTCCTGGTAAGTCGGTCCCAATCTCTCCCAAAGTGGAGGTGCTGGTGTGGTTCCCCCCCCCAAGTCCTTCCCTCCCCACCCCCTTGCTTCCTCCTTCTCCGTAATTATGATTTATACAACATTACAAGACAACTACCCATTTATCACCCTGGTGATAAAACCCCTTTAATCCCCAAAGAGACCATTTAGTCATGAGTTTAAAAGGAAGGGTTTTATCTTTTTCTCATAGGGGGGTCTAATATTTGGAATTAAGAATTAATCTATTTTGTCCTGATTTGTAACACGTTACTTTGAAGAAGGGGATTGGGGAGGGCAGAGTGAGAGTGGCCAGGATAACATTGGTTCAGAAGTTCTTGCAGCAGGCACTTGGGAGCATCACACTTATTTGATGCCGTGTGTTTTGTTTTGTTTGTCAAATAAATGCAATTATATTTTTTTCTGCAATGGTGCCAGGAAAGCTTTAGACATGAAAGTACACAGAGCTGTTATACTTGATTCATGCCTGTGGCCATCATATGAGGCTGGGTCTAAGCTTTAATAGGTTTGGTTCACTTTCCTGTACCACTGGGACAGAGGAATGGAAAACCAGGGACAGGGACCCAATTAAACTTCAAGCAGGAAGAGATAAAAGTCACAGCTCTGAAATGTACCAAAAAGCAACGTATCAAGCCTACATTCAGTTCCATGGGTTTGCTTTAAAATATAAGATTTGATGCTTTGTGCAGCTAATCCCTGCTATCATCAGAAACCTTTAACCAGGAAAAAGAGGTACACGTGGCAGTTTGATGCTGGGTACAGATAGACCAACTTCAATGGCCCCTACTGAGATCCTTTGTCTGACTGCTGTTGCCCCTTTGACATCCTGTGGTTTATGTCTTCTGCATTAGAAAAACATGGAGCCCTGAAAGCTTATACAAAGTTAATGCTCCATTTACTGATTCCTTCAGCACTCTGTATTTTAAAGCAAATTTTTTCCCTTGTACAAATCCCTAACCCAACCTCAGACATTCTCATTGTTATTTTCAAGTGCATTATTGTTCCTAAAGCTTTTTCTTTGAAAAAAAACACAACAGCACAACCCCCCCCCACCCTTCCTGGCTCACATCAGCCATCCCACTCGAAATGTAGTAGCAGAATTGGAGGCTGGAACACATCTGTGCAAAATACAGCTTTGCGTGAGGTTTGTCCCTGAGTCAGCGCTCCTGGAAAACCCCATGAAACCGCACCCTGGGCTTGCTGGCAGAGAGAGGGGAGAGCCCTCGCAAAGAGCAAAGGCAGGGAGGGCAGGCTCCAAAAATAGGCAGCGGAAAGCCAAGCAGCTGAACTGCTATGGGACAGGACTGTAACTCATTTCTTAAAATGTGTTCAGCACTTCATTGCAATGAAACATGTGGTTCCCCACAAGCAATTAAAGCATTACAGAGCCACAGCCTTGCCGGGAGGGCATGTTTTTATGGTTTGTTCTATGTTGTTACACCATAGACTGAGGCTGGAATTAGATAATCTATTTGTTTTTAAACGTTGTTTCTGGCTCTTTGTGGATGTCCAGCTTGCCATAATTTTCCTCCTGTAATTTACACTGTTGAAAAATATAAATTGAAATTTAAAAATATACAGAACTTTAGAAACAGCTGTACACAAGCAAAGGAAAACTGTACTGAGCCATGGCTGGAGCTGGGAGCAAGGGAAAGGGACTTGGGATCAAGGGGAAAACTTTCAAAAGTTTTGCTGTCTCTTGATGCTCTGGGGCTACTGTGTTACATGTGGGGTACCTGCAGCACGTGAGTGTGCCCTGCTGATACAGGTATAGTGCTCGCAGCCTTTGAGCAGCTTATTGACAGCTGGTTTGGACATTCCTGTCCAGTACTGCATGGTGCACTGCAGTGAGGTCCTAGGGCTTGTCTAGGCTGTGTTGCACAGAGACCCTGAGAGCATCTAGGAACCGGGGTGGCACAAAGTACTGGCTTGATTCCCCAAACCCAGCAGAGTTGTTTGATGTAGCGCTGCTGCTTGTTCGAGCTGACAAGCCCTCGCAGCCACAGGAGTGAATTCACACATGTTGCTGGAAAGGCAGAAGCCTTGTTTGCAGCTGAGGCATTAGCAGGGCTAGCAGGTGCTCAGCTCTGTGCTCTATGGCTTGGCCTGAAGAACACCTTTGGGTGGTGTAAGACACCTCGGTGCCCCAGTGCAAGACACTGATACATTGGGGGCTGGGTTCTGCTCCCAGCATTCTGTTGGGGTGGGTTCCAAAAAACAGGTGGACTAAAGGTCTGAGAAGTCCCTGATTAGCATTTGGTGGCGATATGGTGATTCATTGTGGACTGTGCTTGTCTGTACTCACGGATCATGTGTTCCAGCAAGAGCCACGACCCCCTCCTCCCTCCAGATCACACAGGAATAGGAATTCTTTAAAACTGCACAAACCCCAAACTCCACTGCCTGATTTTCTTTTAACGACCAGCAGACTAGCTGAGGACATTCATATTCAGTTTAATTCTGCTCATCCCCACGTGAGAGCTCACAGGCTGCTTCGCTGCAGTCTCCCTTGCTCAGCGTGGTGCAGAGGAGCAGCACTCACAGCAGCAGCTCAGCCTCCCAGCCTCCCTACAAAAGACACAACGAAGGTAGAAAGGAGCCTTGTGCCAGTCAGGTCTTTATCTGGCACAGGAGCATCCATTCCTGCCTGCCCTCCTGCTCTTCCATTCTGCTGGCTGCAGCTTGATCTTTTTCCATTGAAATCCTCGTGACTCTTCCATTGGCTTTAATAAGAGGAGAATCTTTATATGCCAGAAGCGTTTGCCGCGCTCTGAGTTAATGGCCGTTAGGGACAGGAGCTTTTTGTGTGTCCTGCCCCTTGTCTTTCTGGGGATCTTTGAAGGTTTGAATTGTTGTGAACCTAAAATAGGACATTCAGGCTGAAGAATGGTTTTTCTACTAGCTGTTATGTCTCAATGTGCCTTGATATGAAAGTGCTGGAAAAGTTCACATCACCCACTTGGTGAAGCAGCCGCTGCATTCGTGGGCGGGTGTGTGCTGGCATGGGGTGAAGAAGGGGCAAGAGCCAGTTGGGCTCTGGGATGGGTCATGCTGTAGGGCATCACCAGTGATAGGGATGTGGCCAAACTGTCTGCGGTCAAAAGCTGTGGCAAACCTGCCGCATGATGCAGAGCTGGAAGTGGCTTGTGGCATGCAGAGGAGGAGAAGGTGGCAGCAGAGTCCCCAGGGACCCAGGGCTAAATTTGTAGAGTTTATTCTCTAGGGTGTGGTTGCTTCTTATAGAAACCACACACCCTGCTAAGGGAATCCTACCTGCTCCCCTTCCAGCTTTTCCTCTTCCTTTTCTTTTTTCTTTTTTCTTTTTTTCTTTTTTCCTCTCTCTTCTCTTTCTCCTTCTTCTTTTTCTCTCTTGTTTCTCTTTCTTCTTCTTCTTTCTCTTTCTCTCTTTTCTCTCTAACTGCATTATTGCTTCCTCTCTGCAGATGTTAAACCTGTTTGTGGCTGTGATTATGGACAATTTTGAATACCTGACAAGAGACTCCTCCATCCTTGGGCCCCATCATTTGGATGAGTTTGTTCGTGTCTGGGCTGAATATGACCCAGCTGCCTGGTATGTACGCTGTCACAATTATATGTGGAGAAAAAGGATATACACTGTGTATAAATACCATACCTGTACACACATACAGCCTGTTTTAATGGGAGTACGGCTCCAGAAGGAAAACGACTCCAAAGCTTGAGGTAACATTGGTGGTAAATGCTCAAACTTCAATTCATGTGCACTGGAGATGAACAAACCTGATGTCATTACAAGGGCATTTCCTTCAAATAGACACAAGATAGACATAAACCAACAAATCAAGAAAGCAAAACACACCCTCCTCCCTCCCCCATCCCAGGGCAAAAATTAATAGGGTAAATTCAAATGATCTTGGCTAAATGGCCAAGTAGAAAAGCTGTTTAGCTTTTCCAAAAGAGCTTTGATTGCCTTTGGTTTCGACATCCACTTTGGAGATAAAAATATGCTGAATCTCTTGCTATTGGCAGTACTTTAGGAAACTTAGGAGTCTAGGCCTTGTTATACCTCATTTGTGCAGCATTTCTCTCCTAGTTGAGAACCACCTCAATGGTTTCACAAATCCTGTGCAGAGACCTGAGGCCACACACAAAAAAATTTTCAAGTTTTCAAGGTGCTCTCTCTCCCTTAAAAGGAGATGGTGTACTCCATTGCTTTGCATCTGAGTCAAGTGCTACAGGCTCAGACTTCATCATTTGCTTTCACCCACCTGTGAGGCAGTAGGAAGCGACATGATGTTTCTCAGTGTAACAGTGGTTTGCTGAAAACGTGGTTTTTAAACAGACACTTCTCATCAAACCCCATGTTTTGATCTTGGAAGCCTCCTTTTAATGACATCAAATTGTAGAAGGGACTTTTGTTCTTCTAAATAATATTTTAGCTTTTGGACTTGCAGTTGAAACATAAGACGTGCAAAATAAGAAGAAAATGCAATCAGCCTAACTTTGGAAGCATTTCAGTTCTCAGTGAGTCTCTGATAAAATGTTCCTGATATATGAGTGTGTTAAAGGAGGAAATGGTTTTCTCACAGCCAGACGGTGAGGTGTTTGGTTTTATGGTTTTATCTCTGTGTTTTTCTTATTCAAAGACACTCACAGGGAAAGCTGCACACCTGGGCTTAGGTACCACGGCAGTGGAGGAGTGGCACTGTGCTGTGGCAGACCCAAGAGCCACTGCTGAAGCATTTTAAGGAATTTTTTTTAAAATGAGGGAATGGCTCTGACCAGTGATCACTTCTAGAGCAAGACTGACTATATTGCTTTTCTCCATTGCCCACAGGAAGCTACTGCACAACAGTCCTGGTGACTGTGTTTTCATTTCTAGATGCTCTGAGATACAGGTCACAGTAATTTCCTTGATGTTCCGCAGCTTGGGAATTTGCCTGTTGGGAGACTTTTTTTTTATTTAAGCCCTACTGATTTTGTATCCATTTTCCTTCCCTGAGTTACTCTGCAATGAATCTCCTCTGTATTTGTAATGAAGCTGCCTCCAGCTCCTCCAGTCTTTTCACTCTATTTTGTTTCCCTTCAGTAGAGACAGATGCAGAAAGTGTTTGTATAATCAGCATCTCAAACTCCCTGCTAGGATGCAATTAAGCTGCTTTAAAATCTCAGTTAAATTGATTTAGGTTAACTTTAAATGTAAACCTATTCCAAAATGACTGCATTTCTCTGAACTGTGTGTGATTTTAACTAGCTCAAAGCCATCCTTACTACAAGCCTGCATATATCCTGCACTTATACTAGCAGCCTGTAATCTCCAAGCAGATTTTCATTACAAGGTGCTCTGTAACAGAGATAAGTCCTTTGTGGGTATTTGGCAGGCAGTAAATAGCTTTTTTTCTTTTTTCAAATCCAGTCCTATCTCTTACCACTAGAAAATCTCAATGAGACTGAAAACTTGGGAGTGCCCGTTCTCTCCTTGAAAAATAGTCTTGGCTCTGATTAGCATCCGTGGGAGCAGTAACACACCTGCAAGGGAAAAAATTAGTATCAGTGTGGTTTTTTAACGTTTATGTGTTCAGGAACTTTCCACCCATAAGAAGCACAAGCATTAAGTTTACAGAAAGATTTGCTCGCTCTATTAATTCTGAGAGCAGACGTTACATTTTGAGAGTCACTTAGGGGCCAAACCTTTTCACTTCCAGAGCTGTTAATACAGAATATGTCATATATTAAGATCCTAATTCTGTTTTTCTCCAACCTTGTTCCTGTTTTGCTCTGGTGTGAAGCTATTGATGTTGGCAGAGTGACCAGGGGCAGAATTGCAAATCAAAGGACAGCCAGGACATGATGCTCGAGCCTTGATCCTAAAACATGTGCATGTTCTGGATTTTCCGTGTGTGAATAGTTCCACTGAAATCACTTATGTTTTTGTAAGTGGGACTAACATTTCCGCAATTTAAAAGTAGTCTGAAATCCATTCACAGTTTAAGGCCAGAACAGATCTTGTGATTATTTGGGCTGAACTTTTGTGAAGCTCTGGACATGGCATTTCACAATAGCTATCCATGGTCTGAGCTTAATAACCTGCCTTTTAAGGTACAGCTCCCAGCAGTACACCCCATTTCGATCTGAAGACACAGAGCTTTAGAGGACCCATTTTTTATTTAGCTGTTTTTTCCACTAGCTGGTCAAACTAACTGAAAGAAAAAGTTGATCCAATTTTTGTTTTCCATGTGAGCCATCTCCTTTTAGCATTTCAGCTCCCAGTATAGACGTGTAGGGGAATGACAAATAATCACCACAGCATAATTTTCAAGAAAGAGGTCTCCCAGACAGTGTTATCTTACACTTAGATACAGGTGAGCTGGTTCCTACTTCCATCTGTCACTAATTGATTGACTCTCTCAAGGTCTCTTGTTTGATTGTCCAAGGAAAAGGGAATTAGAGTGTTTGTCCACTTTTTGTAGCTTGAGACCCTCAATGAAAGATGCTGCATGGGTAAAAAGTATAAGTGTTGTTATGCTTTTGTTCTATAGATAATATTTTAAATGTGGGCTTAATGTGTGTGCATTTACATA
This sequence comes from Astur gentilis, assembly GCF_929443795.1. NCBI lineage: Eukaryota > Metazoa > Chordata > Aves > Accipitriformes > Accipitridae > Astur > Astur gentilis. The sequence goes on from NC_064908.1 coordinate 11,089,120, forward strand.
TTTCCAATATCACCTTTGTTTTTGTTACAAAATCCAACTTTCTGTAAACTTTTCTGGGGAAGAACATTCAAAAGGAAGTAAAAAATGCAGCTAGCAGCTGTTGTTCTAGATATGTGTCACACTCAGTAGGGGTAAATATGGGGAAACTGTTGGATTTAGGGGTGGCAGAAGCCTTGGGCTCACAGAAAAAGAGAGCGCGAGAGAAATGGGGTGTACACAGAGTTTTGGTCCGGGGCTGGAAGTTAGTCAGGAAAGCAGTGAAAACACTGAATTTAAGGATGAACTGGGAAAGAAAAGAAAATTGGATTTCTATGAGGTTTTATTTGTTCAAGGTATATAAAGTGAGTGCTTTATCTCTCTTATACCACCCTTCCCAGTGCATAGCCCTTAGAGATACTGGAAATGTTGGTCTTGCCATCCCATTCACATTAGTTGCTCCCAAGAGCAGAGGAAGATGCGACTGGCAGCACCTTCAGCGGTCAGGGGGAGGCAGGTGCTCCCAAGGGAGAGCTTTTTCTTAGCTATCTGAGGCAAAGGGATGCTGACGAAAATAAACAAAACTCAAGTAGTTTTAAACAACCTGGGAAAGAATCCCTGTTTGTCATGATTTGTCATGATTTCCTTCCATGACCTTCTGATGCAATACATCTGCTGGTTTTCAAGCCTTCCATGGATTCTTAGAGACCTCAGGGAACTGCTCATACATATTTACTACATGCTGTTTTACAAAACCGTTCTAAAATTTTGGTAAACTTGACTCAGTTAAACCAATATACTTTTTATAACCACGATTAGGCCTGCAGCCAAGATTTGCACCATTGCATTTGATCTGTTTCTGAATTAATAGTTTTGAGTTGATTGTGAAGGTTTTGAATAGTCTTTATTTTTTCACATCCAAAAAAGCAGTAATATTGAAGGAGATATTCCAAAACATTCCAGACTTCTTTATATAATGTACCAAAATAAACATAGTGAAGCCAAATCATCTCATTTTTTCTTTAGAGGTCATTCTGAAGTTCAGTAGACCTCTTTTTGTACATTATTTGGTTACTTATGAAAGATTAAGAAATCCAATCCTGCTGTTAAATTAGCTGAAAATATTGTTGGGAGTTAATGAGACTGACCATAAAGCTACCTCAAGGCATCTGATTTCACCTACTGGTAACAAAGGCTGGATTTTCCCAGTGCCAATGGCCAAGACGGCTCTCAAGATGGCAGTTTCAGGACTTCCAGCGAATTGCTTATTGCCCATGAAGCAAAGTACAGCCCTGCTGGGGTTACGTAGGTGGTAACAGTGGAAGGTAAAAGTTCCCAAGCTCTTTTGAACCAGCTAATTTGAATCTCAGTAATAATCCACTAAATAGGCTATTTGTGTGCTGCAGGCTCTGGTTTTGTTGGGCTGCTACAGCACCTGAGCGGTGGGTAGGGGCTGTCTGTAGGCAGATGCTCAGGCACAGGGAATGAAAACATTAGTGATAAAGGTAACCAAATGTAATGGTTGGAAAGCCTTGCACATGGCACTGAAGGTTTCACAGAAGAAAATCCAAGGATAGAGATTTTGCTGAGCAGTTGGAAATTCTCTTTCTCTCTCTCTCTCTCTAAGTGCCTCTTTCATTGCAAGCCCAGTTGCTGTCAGACTAACCTTGCTTTTCAGCGTGTTTTGCCCTTCCAACTTCTCCTGTTTGCCTGGGGAAAAAACTGATTCCTCATGGTTTTTGCTGTTGTAACATCTGATGTTTTCTTTCCAGTTGCCGGATTCATTATAAGGATATGTACAATTTGTTACGTGTAATTGCTCCACCCCTGGGCTTAGGAAAGAAGTGCCCTCATAGGGTGGCATACAAGGTTTGGAACTTCAGAGACTCCCTCCAGCATTTTCCGTTCTGGTTTTGTTTCTTTTTTACCCACCCCGAAGTGCAAACGCAAACAGTACAGAAAAGAAACTGTAACGAAACTAACCCCTTGCCTGAAAAAGGGAATGATTGACTGACTGCCTCCTTTTTCCCTGGATGCATCTCTTCCCTGTCTACTCCCACACCCCAGCTGGCTGGAGACAGGCAGCTTTATGAGACAGTGAACCCTCCAGCTTCTTTCCTGCCGGGTCTAGGTGGGAAGTGTTGGGGAAAAGCAGCACAGCATCTGAGCACTTTCTCTCTATATATGCATACTGGAGAGAAATGTCATCCCAAGATTTCTAGGGAGTAGCAAGTCCATTTTATTTGGGCTTCATAGCATTGTCACGCCAGTTGAATGACCAGCATTTGAACCCTTCCCTTTCCTGAGCTGAAAAGACATTTGATCTGGGCACTGGTTAACTGGGCAGCAGAGTGGCCTGGTTACCTGGGCTGGGGGGGGGGCGAAGGGATGAGCTTTTCACAGTACAACAGCAACAGCCAGAGATTGCCTTAGGAACAAAATTACATCTCTGAGATCATAAGCTATGATGGACATCCAGTGAAACCTCCTGCCTCATGGCACAGGAAAAGTATACTGTGCTTGGGAGCTGAGGTGGGTAATTAAGGACAGATCTTGCCAAGAAATCAGCACAGGATGACACTGGACTTCAGTGGGGTCCCAGTTACAGGCAGTGATTTTCTTGCAGTCAGTGCGTGGAGAGCAGAAGATGAAGGAGAGAGAAGTGGAAGCAACCAGCATGGAGCTTACTCTTCTTTTTCACTGAGCCCAGGTGTTTTCCACACCTGATTGGGGATTGAGAGTTAACAAGCATTGCAGAGAAGACACGAGACCCTGCACCTCCAGCCAGGGAGCAGGGGCAGAAGAGAGAGGCCATTGGCTGTAATTACAATTTGTGTCTCAGCAGCTTTTAAATTAGCTCTGGGCTATAAAACCTGGGTGATATTTTAACTGCATTAGTTACAAAGGACAGGAATAGATCTTTTTGGCTTGGTAAGTTCTCTCTTCCACCCCCTCCTGCATCAATGCTTTGCAAAGGAATTGAGATCCATGTCAGGGGAGCATGCTGGTGTGCGAGTGCCTGCTTCAGTAGCTGTCCTGCTTGAGAAAGAGGTTTCAAATGGGTGCTTAGGTCTTGGTTTCCCTCCTGGTATAGAGGAGATGATAATACTGTCCTGCTTTTCCAGGGGTTAAGCATTAATTAATAACGTGCTGCAATATACTTAGGTCTCCTCAGTTGACAGGCGGCACAGATTTGCACAATATAATAAGCAGGCAGCTCGCTGGGAAAACAAAATGAGATTGTCACAGTCATGCTCCCAGTTTCAGTAGTCGGAAAAAGGCAAAGCAGGAGAACTCCTTGCTGTTTCTGCATCCCTTGCTTTTCAGGGCAGGATTTTATTTACTAACAATGTGCGCTGAAGGTAGATGCCATTATTGTGCCATCAGCTGGTCTAAGGGCCTTTTCCCAAATCTCTGCAATTCCCAGTTCCCTCTAACATGCAGGACATCCACCTGCCTGTGGTGGTGGAGACAACCAGTTAACGTTGTCTTGATGAAAGAGGGGCCCCCACCAAATGTAAGGGAGAAACAGGTCCCCTTTCCACCACCTTCCTGCAAATTGATTGCTGGGCTCTGGTTTCATCAAACCTGAATTTAGGCTGGAGCAGAAATTCAGCCTGGCTGAGGTTTTGCAAAGTTGCACCCTTGGCTTGGCATCAGAGCAGTCCCAGTCTGTCTGCTGAGCGAACACACCAGGATTGGCTTTTTGCTTCTCTCGTAGTCCACAGGCTACCCTGAAACCTAAACTTTTTATTCACTGAAGGAAAGCTGAATATTTTCTCTAAGCCCTATCTCTCTCTGTCCCATAACTCTGCCTACCAGCTCTCCCTGGCATGGTGAATACAGCCTCTTGATTGACTGGTTTGGGGGGGGTGAGAAGGGGAAGCATCCCTCCACCCCCGCAAAGAGCCAGCCAAACCCGAGCCCTCCCCACACCTTCTCCACCCCAAGCAGAGACATCAATCATTCCCCACAGGGACCCACGTGCCGAGGCACAGCTCCGGCCATGGGATTTCCCTGCCGTGAGGAGGAGACGTTGGGCATTGAAACACAGCAACGGAAGCGGAGAAACCTTTCTATTTACCTACCTCCTTGTTTTGGTTTTGTTTTCCTGAGAAATCTGATTAACCGGATCTCTGTTTTCTTGTCTGCTTTCTCTTCTCTCTCCTCCTTTTCATTTGCTCCATTGTGTTGCCTTTTTCCCCATCCCCTTCTTTCCCCCGCCCCGACCCGGTCTGGTTTGATTTCTGTGTCCTCTTGCTTTTGCCTCCCTCCCTTTGACTCCAAGCGGGCGCATCAGTTACACAGACATGTATGAGATGCTGAGACACATGTCCCCGCCTCTAGGCCTTGGAAAGAAATGCCCTGCTCGTGTTGCCTATAAGGTAGACCAACCTCCCAAGAAACTCCTGCCAAACCACCAGCTTTTTGTGCCGTGGCTGAAGTGGGTGCCGGTTTTCTGTGGCATTAGTGTTGTTCTCCTGGACTTTTCTGGTGCTTTCTCTGCTTTCCAAGCAGACTGGATTTGGGATCTTCTGCCTTTTTTTTTTTTTTTTTTTTTTGGTAACCTTTTTTTGGTCTTTGAAACTATGGCACATCAGTTTGTCTTTCTAAGTATGTCTCCACTATCTCTATCAGTGTTTCTATCTTTCCTATCTCATTCTGCTTCCATTTAGGCTAATTTGGGGAGGGAAGGTGCTAATGAGCGAATTACCCCACCAATATGATCCCCATTTGTCTTCTTACAGCTCTTTGACTATCCCTTCTCACTAGCCCTTCAGTAGTATGTTGTTTTTTCCCCCCTCTTAATTAGATTGGAGTAATTAGAGTAGGCAGTACTGTAGGAGTTAGCAAGCTATTAAACAGAGGCAACACCAGAAGGGCTCCTTAAATACCGCGTGAAAGAAATTATTTTAACAGAAAACATTTAAGACAGTAAGATGAAGAAATCACTTGAACTTATTGTTTATTCTGAAAAACTTTTTAATTGAACCACAAAAGTGCACTGTACCCAAAAGGCTGCTAGCTGCTGCCTTTCAGACACTGCCTGGATGAACGCAGTGGAAACTCAGAGAGACACAGAGCTGAAATTATGGAGCAGACCCAGACCCTGCCAGTGAAAGTCACGTTGCTCTCCCAACAGCTCACATGGCACTTGGAAATTTGTGTTTGCAGGGGTGATTCCTTAGAAGTTTTTAACATTGAACCTCACGGTTTTGGAGGGAGAGGTTTGTCATAGGCATTTAGCATTGGTGTAATTGAGCATCCATCAAACTCAATGGGGGTTTTTTTTGCTGGTGACGTCATTTTGGCCACCGCCAAGCCTAATTACTGCACCCTGCCATGACTGGTGCAATGGATCCAGATCACAACAGCCCCTCCAATAGCGCTAGTTTTTTCACTGGGCCCTACAAAAGCAAGATTTTGTGAAGAGACTCAAGCTATACCCAAACCTCGGCCTGCCTTTATGTAGGGCACTTAGCAGCAAGAAGACGTTCAGATGCGGCTTCCTACAGATCCTTCCTCAGTGTGTTAGGATTTAAAATAAAAAGAAAATTAAACTTAACCTTAAAGCTAGCCAGTTAGATAACTTTTCTGCATGCCTTTTGATTTGTTTCTGGCCACTTTGGTAGCTGCTTTACAAGAGCATCTCTATTACGAGCAATTCATACCCACCATACCAGAACCAAGCTTGAGAAACCCAGCTACATCAAAATGCCCAATCCCAGGTCTCAGCTATTTCAGATAGATGAGTAGATAGATAAACATCTATATAGAGGTATGAATTAGATACAGAAACCCAATGATTTTAAAGTAATCAATGTCTCCTTTTAGCAGCTCTGAGTTTCCACTGACTTAAAATGAAGCTGTGTCCTGCTGAAAGTCTGGCATTAGCTGTTAGCAGCTGGGCAACCAGATCTGCCCTGTGGTCACACGTGCATACCAGAAGCATAAAGCTCTCCTTTTTTTTTTTTTCCCCCCCCAAATCTTGTACAGTTAAAAAAGGAAGAAAATAAAAGGGGATAGAAAGATCACGTGTTAAAATAGGCATTTTAAACAAGACTTCTGGCTGATTTTCATAGTATGGCATCTCTGTGCCTCTATGTGATTGTTCTCAACTGTTGCAGCAGACTTTCCCCGGGCAGAGGTACTGCAGCTGTGCCTTCCCTAGTCTGTCTTTTCCCTGTGAGTTAGCTGGTATCTCATTTAATTTGTCTGTCTTTCTTTACAGAACAAATCCACAGAACTTAGGTACATATGAATGGTTTCTTTTTAAAATACAGACTCCTGATTTTTTTAAAGACGTCTTTAATTTTTACCCATGTACTGAGAAACCTCTAAATGGTGTCTGTGTATGACTGAACCATACATAGAGATGGGTTCAAGTCAAATAGCTCAAATCTAAACTGAACATCAGATTTCTCCAGATCTGAATTTTTTCCCATGGTGTAAGCCTGCAGCTTGGGCTGACCCTCACTCCCAGCTATGGCTGGTGATAAAACTAAACCCTCACGGGGAGGCAGTACTAGTTTCTGCTTCCTCCCTCCTCCACTTCTATGTGCAGCACTAGGAACAGCATGACCATGGAGACAGATTGGTGCTGAGCATCTTCCCGCAGAGGATGGCTGTGTGTAGGTCGCGGCATCCCCCTGCCCTACACCTGCTGGGTGCCCCCCCCGGTGTCACTCTTTCTGTCCTCCCAGAGTTGATGGGAGATTTGATGAGGACGGTGCAGCCCACCCAGCCACCCACACCTCCACGCAGAGCCAGCGTGCAGAGGGACAACGACCCCCTTGTCCTGCAGCTGTAGCTGCGTCAGTGCCGACAGCAGCCAGAGCTTTGCCTCTGTGCTGTTTACGCTCTCTCCTTCTGAACCAAATGATTTGTTAAAAACCTTACTGTTCTGTCCGGCAGAAACTCTTTTGCCCCACATGTCCACCCTTTTTCTTTCCATATATGTTTTCCCCAGTTCTCTCTGCAAATTTTTTGTGTGTTTTCCCCCTGTCTTCATCTGTGTTGCCTTCTCAGTATGTGCACACTGCCATTTTGTTTGGATTTGTCCCTCTTTGCAGCCCCTTTGGCTGCTGTCCTTCCTTTCTGCTGTTTTCTGGTTCCCCTTTCTCAACTGTTCTCCTTGGTTGGTGTGACCAGCCCGTGCAGTTTCGTGTGCGTGGCTTGCTGCTTGCCCGGGGGTGCATGTGTGGGGTCCTCTGGTCGCATTCCTTGAGCACCAGGAGAGCTCTATCCTGCGCTGGGGGGGAGAGAAGGGTGAAGGAATTGAATTTTAGAATCTCTTCTACCCAGTCAGATGAAAAGAGGGAAGAAAACCACTTTGACTTCACTCTGGTGTCTTGAGATTTGATCACTTGTCCGTTTTCAGACAAGGGGGGTAGTGGGTTTTTTCTCCATTTACAGTCATGTATTGAGACTTTGAGGCCTTTTAAACAGACTCAGCTTGTCTATAGCGAAGGGTCCTGGGGTTTTATATGCTATTCAGTAGTAGCAATAAGGGCAGAGCGGCAGCCAGTTTTGCTGGCAGCTGGAGTCAGTCTGTCCTTTGCACCACAGAGCTTTGTGTGCATCTTTGGAGAAAATGGGAGAAGGAAATGCCCATGACGCTGCTAAATCTTTCTGGCACTACAGCGTCATCAAGATATCTTGCAGGTTTCTGCAATAGTGGGGTTGGAGAAGGGGTTTTTTTAAGAGCCTGACAGCGTAATTCTTAGGAGCGGTGTGGTGCTAGGAGAGGCAATAACCCAAGCCTTTCCCCACTGCTCTTCAGCGTCATCTTTTTACTTCCCTCTCTGGGGACAGGAGAAGACAGCATTGCCAGCAGGCACATCTCCACCTCTGTCCAAGTCTAGCTCTAGGTGAAGCCCCGCATGGAGTCTGGGGGTCGATGCTGGCAGCCGGAGGGGGCTCTCGACTTTATTTTGTGGTTCTGTTGGTGCTGCCAAGCACAGCTTTGCACACCATATTTCAAGGGTGATTTACTGCAGGAATTAGGAGGGCTCTGGCTCTCCCTTTAGCACCTCCTGACATGGCCAAGGCTCCTGGATATGTGATAGGGGGTGATCTCAGAGCTGAGCTGGCTCCTCATCCGCACCAGGGCTGCACCTCACCTTGACTGTCACAGCCAGGTGGATTTTAAAATCTGGATTAGGTCCCTGAAGGCTAAACAAAAGTTTGAAGGGTCTGTTTGCTAGCTGCCCAGCCTTGCTACCTCTTCTGCACAGAGCTAGCATCATGCGTCAGTTTTGCTGGTCAAGGAGCATGTCCTGAAGTTAGGATGACCACTCCATGCAACAGGTCCAGTTGTGTGCCAGAGACAGAGCCCAGGTTTCATGGCACACACCTGGCTCCTCTGTTGGCTGTGAGAGAGAGGAAGGCTATAGCCAGCCTCTCTGAAGCCAGCAGAAGAGTTAAATGAGAGTAGAATAATTACAACTAGGTCAGGGTGAATTATTCATAGCAAATAATTTATTCACCAAACTCAGCCTCGTTTCCCACAAGCAATGCTCCATTGTCCCGAATTTATTCACGTTTGGGGATTATTCCCAGAGCAGTTCTTGTCCCAGAGGCTGTGCGAGAGCTGCTGATGGGATGCTCTTAATAATTCAAATCCATTGGGGTGCCAGCTAGTTTTCCTGGCATTCATAGCTCAGTATGCTCCTCTTCCTGCTAATGTTTGGACAAATGTGTCAGTGAATAAAATTTATGGTGCAGATATTTCTGTTCAGTGCTCGCTTTCTGGGTCAGGCTGGGAACCAGCAGGAGACCTTTTATGCCTGCTTTTGACACTGGGATGAATTTTCCCCCATTTCTCTAACACGTTCCCTGCCTATTGGGACATGGTCCAAGAAGTTACTAAGCAGAAGATCTGCAGAAAGAACATAAATTCTGTCAATTCTGCTTGACACAAAGGTTTGGTTTCTCATTAGCAATGTCTTTGTTTATTTGCAATTAAATCACTAGTAGAAGCTGAGGGGTGTCTGCACCCCTCGTGACCACACAAGTAATAGGAGTAAGAAGTGTTGCCTCCCTAACCCTGGCTGTAATCGGTTACTACCTCGTTATCTGCACAGAGTTAATTAGGAGACTAGTCTAGAGACAATATTGCAGCTCCTGCCTCTGGGGCCTTTTCCTGCAGAAACATTAACGAGCTCCCCTCTCCCTTACTTGCTTGGGAGGGGGATATCTCCAAAACCACCTAATTAAAATCAAGGGCTGGAGGAGGGTTCCCCAAGCGCAGTTGGGAAATAGGAGCGGGGACTCCATCTGCTGCCGGCTGCTTTTCCTCAAATGCTCTTGGAGGAAATTGGGGATGAGGAGGGGAAGAGGAGAAGCGTGGGGAGCAAGGAAGCCCTTTCCTGCCAGGTCTGGGCACCTGGGAGGGATTTTTACCTTTTTTTTCCTGCTCCCTAGTTATTAATTGACCTGAACATCTCTCATTTGTGGCTGGCAATTCCCAGGGCACCCCAAGTGATGCAAGCTTTTTACTAGTGCAGGGAAGCATTGGGTCCCCTACCATCTGCATCAGCAGGCTTGTATGTTCTCCTTCTGGGGTCTAGGAAGATGGAAAACTATCCAAATCAGTTTTTAATTTTTTTTAATCAAATTTTTGTGTCGTATTCCAAAGCATAAGGAGCTGGTAAGACGTGGTCTTGAAGTGCACCTTCAGCCAGGAGAAGCGGCAAATATGCAGGGAGATGTTAATTTTACTTTAAACTGTGTACAGGCTGAACAAATGGTTCGGGTTCTTTTAACCATGTTGTTGCCCATGCTGTATGAGAAACATAGAGATTTTTCTCTTCTATCCTGATTAAGGATGAAAATCGGAAGTTCTTGATTAATTTTTCAAAGAGAAATTTTGGGTCAATCAGAATATTTGACTTTGAGAAATTTTACCATTTTCAATTGAATTCCTAGAGAAAGGTAAATGAATTAAAATATAGGCAAAATTAGAAAGTAGCTTTGAAAGGATTGAAATTTCTTGCTCTGCACATGTTGGAAGGAAATACTTTTTTGTTAAGGTTGTTTTATAGTACTGGGGGGGGAATGAAGATTTCTTTTTGTTTGCAGTTTCAGTCTTTCAGTTGCATTTCTGGCACTAGGAAAAGGCACCAGACAATGTGCAGGCCAGTTCAGATGCCGAGTCCCTCCTCTGGGATGGCTGTGCCAATAGCTGGCTGACTCCTTGGCTCCTCTGGGTGTCAGTGGTGGTGCGGGGACATGGTGTGAGCATGTCTCACCAAACTGCCTTCTCCCTTGCCTCCCCCACATGGTGTGGTGGCAAAGCTATTTTGAATCAAAGATGAATCAATTTCTTTCTCCCAGCTGCTTCATCTTCAGCAGGAGCTCTCCTAGAAATGTGGTGTATCTTTTTGAGCAACAGATTTTCTCAGTTTGCTCTTCCAAGAAAGTTTTTCACTGATGTTGGGAGGGATCTGGGGTGGCTTGTAGCCGAAATCCGTTGGGCTTACCTGCAGGAGGTTATAAGGCACTTCTGTCCTGTTTAATGGCTTTTTTGGCTAAGAAATGGGCGGCTTCTCTGCCCTGGTAAGTGCAACTTGCAACCCACCTTGCAATGCAAGAGCTCCTCAACTGGCTGCCAACAACCTGCCCCAGGGGAGGATGGGGAGATGCGTATCTGTTTGCCACCCCAATAGAGAGGAGAGAAGGAGACATCCCACCCAAGCCAGACCAAGCCTCCCCTCTCCTGACGTGACCTCTAGAGCCAGTGGCCCCCAGCTAGGGGCTGCAAGATGTGCAAGGACCTCCACAACAACCATACCCTCTGTTGGCTGATGGTTTATCAGATCAGAAATTGCAATGACCTAAAGGTGTCTGGGTTAACCCGCTTGACCAGTTTTCATATTGGGATGGAAAAAAATGCTGTAGACCAGGCAGTGCTGAGGGTAGCCTCGGGAGGAAGGAAGGGACCTAGTCTAGGGAGAGACTCTTGAGGTGGCTGTTTGCAGCACTCCTGCTCAGCACTTGCATGTGAGTTTTGTTCAGCCAGCCTTCCTGCAAGTGTGCAATTGCAAGTGTGCATTCCCTTTGAAAATCTTCCTCTAAATCCTTTGTCCTTGATTAAAATTTAGGAGGAAAGACTTTCATATAGCATTGTCATGTGGCCTGGATTCCGCATCCATTCCCTTTGGGAATTTGTTCTAGAAAGTCAGCTGGGGGGACCTGGGACATCTCAGTGCCAAAATGTTTCTTGGTGCTAGTTTTTGTGCGGATAGAGCTCTCCTGGGAGGAATTATTTCTCATCTGCTTGTTCTTCACTTCCATGCATCTTCTTTCTCTCTCCATCCCTTAACTCTCTCTCCCACTGAACTGGGATTCAGTGAGACTCTGTAAATGGTAACTATGGGCTTACGTGGATATAATAATTGTATTGCGACTTTTTGTGTGCTGAGGGCAGAAGTCTGAACTAAAATCCTCTTTCTTTTGACACAAGTTAACAGAAAAAAATGTTGTGGCATTGCCAGCATTTGATACTGTTGATGAACTATAGAGGAGAGTCTTGGCTTTGATTTCCCTATCTCTGAAGCTTGTCAGACATGGAAGATAACCTCTGGTCATGCTTTAAGAAAGCTCTTTGAGATTACAATGGTTTGTCTCAGACTTTAGGAGACAGGGTAGGTTGTTACATGAGTCTGTTGTCCCTGCTGCGTGCAACAAGATCCGAAGACGTGTAATAAGATAAATAAGGAGGTCTCGGCTCCTCTGAATGTCAGCTCACTTCAGAAGCGGTTGTTTTGCACTGGACCAGTGCCCTGTGCCCTCCATCAGCACCAGTACATGTTCCCCCTGGGGGGGGCATGTTTTCTCTTTGGCTGGCAGAAGGTACGAGGGCTGGAGTCTGTCCTCTCTCAAGACACCAAAATACCTAAGGGAGCTGAGTTCATACTACTGGGAAACTGTTTCAGGGATTTCTCTAAGCAGGGAGGCTAACCCACTGATGGAAGGGGGATCAAGTCTTCATTCACCAGTCTTGGCTTGGTTTCAGGTAGACCATAGGAGTAGGAGTCAGGGCTCATACTGAGCCCTCTGCCGCTCTCTGCCTCTCGCCTTGCCTGAGACTCCAGGCAGGACCCTGCTCTCAGCTACGCCATTTTTCCCTTCACCAGCAAAACCTGCCGTTAACAGTGGCGCTTCTACTGCACAGCTTCCCCAGGCCAGCAAGGAGGGTGAGCAGGGTTGCACGAGGCACCCCTGAGCCACTGCAGGTGCATCTGAAGGGAGGATTGCACCAGCAAAGCTGCATCTCTGAAAAATATTCGCAGCCCTTAACATTGCATAGTATTATAGTGCACAGAGCCAAAGTGGGATCTGGCCTCCTCTGTGTACTCTCTGCCACAGCAGCTTACTGCCTCGGCGAGTCTGCAGCCCGCTGCTGACCGCGCTTAAGTTTCTTTAGCAGCGTGTTGGGCTGTTGTTGAAACAAAGAGAAGGTTTCTGTACAGTGATAGGGATCAAAATAGCAGCCTGAGCAGCTTTCAGATGTGAATGAAATTCCCCCCCGAGCAAGGGGCCCAGGCCAAGCTAATACTTGGTTTTACAGGCTGCTGCGAGGCTCTGCTCAGACAAATTAATGTCCAGTGACTTCCTCGGGTTGCATGTACCCTCAGAGAACGGAACCACAGAGGCTTGTCTGATATGGCTCCGGCCAAGGAAGTTTCTAAAGAGCTTGTGAAAGCCGAGGAGCTGAGAAATCATTAGGTTGCCGAAGGAGAAGAAATCCATCCTTTAAATGCGTTGCTAAGGTTATCAGCAAGGCTTGGAGAGTGCTTCTCTCCATCTGCATTTACATGCTCTGCTGCCAGCAGTGTTAAGGGAGCCACAGCTTTCCAAAGCAACCTCCGGTACTTCACTGCTTACGAGAATGATGAATTTGCCCTATCAGAGGTGTTCCTAACTGATGATGGGGAAGGAGTTGCTACCAGGTCTGAAGATCTTGGAAGATACTGATCCTGGGGAACTGTTCCATGTTTGGACTGAAAGAACGTACCTGGGAGAAATTGTAGTCCTGCTTGTGTTAATCCAGCCTCTTCCCCTATGGGTAAGGTCCAGATGGAGCTGTGTAGCTCGTTGGCTGGAAGGAACAGAGTAGACCTTCAGAGCTCTTGGGATGCCCACAGAGAAAGAAGGTAAGAGACAGAACCAGTCTCCAATAAAAAGGATATTGCTCACCTTTAGTTATTAGCAGCCAGTCCCAAACTGTCCCAGAGTGCTTGAGCCACACCACAGGGCTCACCAGCCTTATTTTCCAATGTGCTTCTGGCTGTGTACAAAATGCATCATCACAGGACCAATCCTAAGTCTGCACAGCTCCTGTACAAAGCATTCACCTCCTGTTGCCATTGCCACCAGAAGTGTCTTCCTGGCATCCCACTCACTGGCAAGGCCCCTGCACAGCTGGAAGAAGCACAGTCACTTTCTGGATGGAGCCGCATCCTCGGATGCTGGATGCAAATCCTCCATCACCTCACTTTATTCGAGAGTCCCATTTGTTGCTGTTGGTCCTGTTGTAGAACAAGAAAATAGGTGAAGGTAACCGATGTAGGAAAGGGTGGCGGAGGTGGCTTCCTGTTTTATATCTCCTGAGCATGTTGTTCTGGCAGGCGTGATGGGTACCAGCCACATGTCTGGAGGCTGCAGACATAGTTGGAGACTTTCATCAGCAGGGTACCAGGCTCTGAAATGGGATGAAAGCATTCAACTGACTTTTTTTGGAAGAACTCTCTTTGTAGGATTACAGTACAAATGCTGGCAAGTCAACTGTTTAACCGCTAAAGTCACTGTTACAGCTCAAACCTGCTCCTGAAAAGGAGTTGATGTCTATATGGAGAAGATGCATTTTAGCTCAGTGCACAAAAGGTGAACACACATTTGTAATCTGGCTATTTCTAAGGGCTGGCAGGTGAGAGGGAAGGGTGGCGGGGGGGAGGAATCCTGACCCACGCTCACAGCCACCACGTTTTTCTCTCCAGCGCCTGGTGCGGATGAACATGCCGATCTCGCCTGAAGATTTAACCGTCCACTTCACATCCACGCTGATGGCCTTGATCCGCACTGCCCTAGAAATCAAACTGGCCTCAGGTGAGAGAGAGGTGATGTCTGACAGCACGCGTGGACTCAAACTGCAACTTTTCTGTTGGCTTGGTGTCCTCCCGAAACCACAGAAATTCTGCCCCAGGTGGAAATCCTGTTTTCCTATTGCCTGCATGCGCTCTGCCAGCGCCCAAGGACAAGGGAGCTTTGGGGACAGGCAACAGAGAGGGGTCCTCAGCATCACTCTGCCTTTGGGGTGGCCTCATCCTGGCATCCCTGTTGATGAGATGTGAACAGCTTTGACCATCCCAGCTGGGACATCTCCAAGGAGAAGCCCTGTGCATGTGCTCATTGCTGTATAACAGAAATGAGAGTTTCCACACCTGTTTTCTAAACTGTTCCAGCACGAGGGGAAAAAACAGCCCTTCCTCTCCAATTGCTATCTGCTGGCAGCAAAGCAGTGACACCAAGTGCCATGAACCACATTCTGCCTTGAGAAAAAATTTAATTATTTAAGTGTTTAATCAGGCATTTACTTGACTTCCCAATTAAACATTTCAATGTAATAAAATACACTGGCCTTTTCTCTGGGTCATTACACTATTTAATCAGGCTGGCTGGGGTCAGAATCAAGGCATGACTGGCCAAAGCACTTTTATACCTAATTTAAAAGCTAACAGGAGGTAACAGTGCTCTTACAAGCAAAGGGCAGGGCAGGGTTAGGGTGTTGTGCTTTTCCTAAGTGGTTTTAGGCCAGCCGTTCAACCTCTCTGTATTAATTACCTCCCTCATATGTTGCTTAAACTTTGTCTTTGTAGCTTTGGGTAGGCAATGCTGGAAGAAGACAAAATTTTGAGGTCACTGGGACTCCCTTCGGGAGTGACAGTGAGCATCAGACACTCATTTCTAAGGATGCATTTAGGACTGCTCAGGATTTTAGGGGCCAGCACCGTATTTTAGTAATAACCTCTAGATAAGGATGCTTAGAGTTTATATTTTAGGATTCTAGTTACCTGTCAGCAGTGGTAATTCAAACATCCTTTTTCAACTAAAAAAGGCTCCCTTCACCCTTTTTTTGGCTGCACACTGGAAGGGAACTAGAGAAGAGAGCTCAGTTGATAGTGCTGGATTCTTTCTAAGGTTTATAACTGCTGAGGGTTGTGAGTTTTTGACCTGTTTTGTTGTTATGTGCTTCATTTGAATAGGTTTTGTGTGCTACATTTAATTGAGTCTCTAGTGGGACTAACAGGCCCTTAATAAACCCTCCCTAATGAGTTTCGGTGTGGGAGTTCAAACCACCATGTAGCAGAGTACCCAGAGCTTCCTCCCATTACTTTTCTCTTAGAAAAATAATCTCTGTCATTCAGATGAACTACTTAATTGCCTACTGTGCGGTGCATTCATTTGGGAGCTGGCCTGTTGGCTTACATATACTTTAATCACTTTCCACTTGTGTATTGAGACCTCACTTTGGCCATTTGAATAATGCCGCTGTGTTCGGCTCTTTCTGTTCTACATTGTGATATAGCTGTTGTTTGATGCTGCTGATACAGAACAGTGTGCTTATGTCTCATTGCCAAAAACTTCAGAAAGAGTTGGTGGAGAGGGTTTATAATCAATCATGGCATTGCTCATAGTCCAGCACCTCAGACTGGGTCCTTTGCATTGCACTCAGGAGGTGCTGCTGCTTTCTGCTGACTCTATCCGGCACCCCAAATGAGCACTTGGGTAAAGTAAGTCTGAGCTTAGGTTTAAGCCCCGAGTAACAGCAGAGGGTCAGCGGGTTGAAGCAATGATGGTCCTGCTGAGTTCACTCTTGTCACGGAGGAGGTCACCAACTCCCTTTGCGAAAGCTGCTGCAGCTGGTGCTGGCTTGGTGCTGTCAAGAAATGGGAGTGAGGGAAATGCCTTCTGTGCTTGCTGTGTAAATAGCGGTATGCGCTGAAAGGACAGGGATTTTCACTCTTCTTCATGCGCCTCTTTCTCTCCTCTCCCTTTCTGCAGGGGGTGTTAAACAGCACCAGTGTGATGCTGAGTTGAGAAAGGAGATCTCACTGGTTTGGCCCAATCTGTCCCAGAAGACTCTGGATTTGCTGGTGCCTCCTCACAAACGTAAGTGGTTCATCGGCAAGCACCCAACGCATCCCAGCCACCTAAGAAGCCCAGAGTAGGTTTCTCCCTCCTTGCCTGCTCTGTCTCTAGCCCCCCCATCTAGGTGTACAGTCATCTAGAGGATGCAGCAAAGAAACAGAGTGCTGTTCAGCTTCTAGGTATCTTCTCTGCAGGGTTCACAGCCTGCACCTCCATGCCATGGTCACACAAGGAGCAGGAAACCTGAGGTCATATTTGGCACGTATTTCATGCTACAGTAAAATTCCTGTACTTAGGGAAAAAAAAAACCCAACAAACCACTTTGCCAAGAAGGGACTGATGCCCTGTGTGGCTTCTTCCAGAGCTTTTTCATAGCTTTGTCTGCTTCCAGCCTGTGCCTTACAGGACAGGAGAGCCATTTCTACCGTCTGACCTCCAGAAAACTGGGAGAAGAAAATTAAAGTTTGCTGAGAACTTACAGAATCAGAAGTGAGGCATTTTGGGGCTAAAGGCCTTTGTGTTACCTGATGAAGGCCTGGGCAAATGTGCTGAGAAAATGGAAAGTTTGGAAATGGAAAGTTATCTTGATTGGCCCAGTCAAGGGCCAGGATTCCTGATTAATGAGAAACAGTGCAAAGCAATAAAGGCATTGCTAATTAAGAAAAATGAGGGAGCTGAGGAGGTGCAAATCAGTGAGTAGTGACTGCTGAAGTCTTTTCCTCCCCTCCTCTCTTGATGCCTACATATCTGCTGCTTTAACTCTTTGCTGTATGGTAAGCGCTCCATTGCTGTGCAGGGAAGGGCTGGTAGCATATCTATGAGGGTGAAAAAAGACATCTGGAAAAATGAAATACTCTTTAAATGTATATTAGCCCATTATGCCCTGGTTGACTCTAATTCGGAGAAATAGGAATAAGGCTTCTTTGTTGATAAAAAGCTGGCTGTGGATCTGGTATTAATTTAGCAATTCTTTGGTTGGCAATGCTTACAATGCCACAGAGTTTTCCTGCCTGGTTTTTTTCTACATGGTCTCTGTGAATGTTTGCCACAGAAAGCTAGAGACAGGGGCCATCCTCCTCAGATGTGAAAGGCAGCAACAGGCAAAGATCTGAAGAATTCTGTTGTAAGCTTTTCTTGGTCTTTTTTTCTTTCCCCCACTTTCCTGTGTCTGTTCTGCCTCATTATTCTAATGTCGCTTGTTCTTTCTCCTTGTTTTTTACGCCTATTTGTTGTTATTTCTTCTGCTTGTTGACTTCTTTTTCTCTTCTCCTGATCCTTTCCCATTCCTCACCTGAATGTCTCTGCTGCGTTTCACCATCCTCTGACAGCTGATGAGATGACTGTGGGGAAGGTCTATGCAGCGCTGATGATATTTGACTTCTACAAGCAGAACAAGAACAGCAGGGAACAAGTCCACCAGCCGCCTGGAGGCCTGTGCCAGGTACTCAGCCAAAAGGCGTCCTTCTTGGTCCTCCCTCTTGGGCAGCCTCTTCGCCAGTGTTGGGCAGCTCCCACAAGAGTCACTGGCACGCTTCATCCAGAAAGTCTGGATGCTTCTCCAGGCAGGGTTTGAAAATGCTGTCTCAAAAATGGAAATCTCTCCTGAAAGTTTCTCTCTCTCAAAAAATATAAATAAAAAAAAATTGTTGCAGTTGCCTTTTCCAGTAGGTCTGGAAAGATCTTTTCCAAAAATTGTCAAGTGACATTTGACAGTCTAAGTCCTATTTTCAGAAGTGGCCTAAGGAGTGGGGAACACCAAAAGATTTCTTTGGGACACCAAAGAATTATTGAAAGCTGATGATAGTTTGGCTATAAAATGTTCAAGTTACTTTTGAAAAATGGGAATTATTCAAAATCATTTTGGGTCTAATAGATTTGAAGATTTTTACCTTTTCTCAAAAATATTTCCACACAACTGGCTTGGGATTGAAACCCCAATGGTTTTCCATAGGATAAATACCTATTGATTTCAGGATGATCATCCTGATCTCCAGCATGGCCTGCCTGTCTGTCTCACAGGTTGGAGGCCACAGCTGACCCAGTGTCACAACGAGCCGCCTGAATTGCACAGCCCCTTTGGTCACATCAGTGTACGAAATCCCTGCTGCACTCTGGTGACCGGGGGAATACTTTGTTAGAGGGAAGGGGGATTGCAGCACAACTTTGGCTTGCACAAAGCTGAGAGCAACAAGTGTCCTTCAGAGCCTTTTACAGCTATGGGAAAGCTGGGGTGTGCTTTCTGCTGGGCTGATCTCTCAGGGTGACAAAGTGGTCTTTTTACTACCTAGGAAAAGCACTGCAGACCAACCTCTCCATACGCAGCTCTGTCTCTGACAACCTTTCCTTGTGCTTTGCAGCCTGGACCAGTATCGCTCTTCCACCCCCTGAAGGCTACTTTGGAGCAAACCCAGCCCTCAGCATTCAACAACGCAAAGGCGTTCCTTCGCCAGAAAAGCTCAGCTTCACTCAACAATGGGGGCGCATTGTGAGTATCCTGTGACATCCCTGCCAAAGCTGTAATGCAGAGAAGGGGCACACTGGGTGTATGCATCAACCCTGACCGCTGCTGGTTCAGTTGCTCTAAGAGGTGGGGCAGCACAGCTGGTGATAACCAAGACCAGCAGCCCCTTCATGGCTGGGACGATTTCCCACTGGTGGCTACCAAAATGCCTCCATGTGGCTCTGCTCCCCACTGCCGCCTCAGGTGCAGTTATCCATGCAGTAGTAGCGTAGGGTTGTCCAGAGCGGCATGTTTTCTTAATGGTGTCCTCTGAATCTTAATTGGAGAGCTTTCTGTTGTGGCTGGTTGTAAGTGTGAGTTTGCTTACAGGAATTTGGGATCATTGCAAAACAACCAAACGAACGCCAACCCACCAACCACCACTGCAGTGAGTTCTTGGGAGTCAAAAGGTCCTTGGGAACAAAGTTGTCCCTAGACCTCGTGGTGGTACTTGGTAACAGCAAGAGCTCCTTGAGACTTTCCAGGACAGAATCTGGCTCTTTCTCTTTGGGCAAAATAACACCTCTGCAGAGAGCTTACCAAGCAGTTGTAGTAATAGTGATCCCTAATCAATTCTCCATTTCCTGTTCTTCTTCAGGTGACTTTCCTCTGGGTCACAAGCACTATGGATTTTTAGTGATAGACACCTGAAGTTTAAATGTCCCAAATAAGCCCAATGGGGAAACCAACATCAGACTCAGCAGTGAAACCTAGGGCCACCTGTACCACTGTACATTCAGTGAATGTACTTTAGCATGGCCACAGATGTGTTTGACCAATGTCTAACTGGTCTTTCATACATAATTTGCCTGAACTCGAAAATTCTTCGTCCTTCTTCATCAGAATTTAAGCTGCAGAAGTTGTTTTCCTTAGTTACTGAAAAAAATGTGATGGCTGGTTTGATTTCCTTGTTGCTCATGGGATCTTCAGGCTGTATAGGAAGTGGCCCTGGCAAAATCCAGGGGACCTTATAGCTTCACCAGCAGCTGTGCCTATCCTGCAACTAGTTTCACAAGTGAAACCTCAAAAGGTATCCGAGTGGTTTACCTTCATCACAATAAGGTCAGGAAAATCTCTTTGCAAAAGAGTTAATCTTTTTTTCTCTTTTCCTTCTGACAGGCCAGCCCCAGAGGGTGGGATCAAAGAGTCCAGTTCTTGGGGAACCCAACGCACCCAGGACATGTTTTATGAAACCAGGACACCAGCTTTTGAACGAGGCCACTCAGAAGAAATCCCCATTGAACGGGTGAGCAAACAGGGTGAAGATGTGAAGACAGGGTGAGAGGCAGTAGATTTTAGAAATGCAGTAGATTTTTAGAAATTTTAGAAAAATGTTTAGAAAAAACAGGTGAAGACAGGGTGAAATGCAGTAAACTAGATCTGTCCCTTGAGACGAGCATTGTTCTCTCTGTTACAACCCCAAGTTTGCTTAAACATTATGGAGAAAAAACAGATCTGGTAGCTTCTACAGTCTGATAGCTGTACATGTGGACACTCTTTTCATGGAATTATGTGTCTGCTGCGATAGATTACTTAAGGTTCTCTCTTCCTAGTTGTCCCATTGTCCCAATCCCATTGTCATCAGTGTACAAACTCAGATGAGGGGTTTCACAGGTCACAGCTGGGGCTCATTGCTGTGGCCGGTGGAAGAGCTTGGCCCACTGTTGTCCTTGTTGAAGACAGCATTGTAGATAGAGTAACATGGCACTCCACAGCTCTTAATTTACTCTCTTTCCCATACTAGCATTTCTTCACATTAAATCAAACTTAGCAGAAGCCTGCTCAGATGATGGCTTCAAAGCTGATGTTCACGTTCTTGCTACTGAAACCATTTCTTGTTTTGATCAGGTGGTAGAAATGAGGGAAATCAGCCCTACACTTGCCAATGGAGAGCACCAACCAGGCCTGGAGAGCCAGGGGCGGGCAGCTTCCATGCCGCGCCTGGCCGCTGAAACTCAGGTGAGCGAGGGAGACTTTACTGGCAGTGGGAGACTGAGAGTGGGTCAAGTCTCTCTGCTTACCATGTTGTTGGAAGTTGCTTGGGGATATTTGTTTTAAAAGATGTTTGCTGAACCTGGAGACAGGTAACCAACCTTTGTGCTTGGATGGCGGGTATTCATGTGCAGACACAGCACTGTCCCCAGTTTTATTCATCCCTGGTTGCAGCAAAAAGCAACCCAGAGAAATCCCTCTGTCTGGTAGCTAACTGATGACTACCTACGCAAGAGTGTCTGTTCTGATTAACTGGGGACAATGCTGTTTGCCAGCCTGTATTCCTGGAAGGCATATGTTTCCCACTGACAGTTGCATGCCATCTATCCAGACAGACAGCCAAGGCATGCTCCTGTGCCATAGCCTTAAAGAAAGCTGGAGAAGTGCTGTGATTCTCTTTGATTAATGTACAGGTACAGAAAAAAAACAGGGACCCTGTGCCTGGAAGGCTGCATTGAGACACTAAGCATCCTCCCTGGTTTTTTCCCTCTTCCTACACTATTTAGCATATACTGTATTGTGACTTTGGTCAGTAAAATGTCGAGGATTTGCCTTCTTTTACTTCTTGTGAAGAAATCTCATCGCTAGAGTTGACTTTTACAGCAACTTGTGGACACTGCTTAGTGTGTAGGATGTCATGGTCTTCACAGATCATTTTGGGGCATTTCACATGTTCATTGCCAGCTTGTTGTCCCGGATGTTCTCCAGCCACCATCCTGCCTCCTGTGTGTCAGAATGTCTTACCACTCATAGTCATAGATCTCATTCAAAGGGTCTGATTCATACAGTCAGGAGTGAGCAGCCCATGGCCATGGGCTGCTTCCATTGCCCTCCACAGGAAGAAGAACATGCAAGATACACTGCACCCTGAAACTAAAAGCCTGTGTATTGCATACACAGCAATAGCTCCAACAGATATAATCTTTTTGCTAACGTGCTCAGGCTGGCACAAGCTGTACTTCATCGGCTAGCAAATTTCCCAGCTGGCTTCAGAAACTGCAGTCTTTGTATGAGACCTGAGATTCTCTGTGTTATCAGGAACACTACTCAACATGCTTAATAAAAGAAACAGACCCCAAAGCAAACCCATACTCCCTCCCTTCCCCCTTCCCAGAACAAAGTTGTCCTTTATTCTAGACCACAGGTAGTATCTTTCCTTCCAAGGCAATGCAGTTGGCAGCAGCAATGCCAGCAGCACGAGCCTTTCTTTGGGAAACTCCTCTCCATTGCAGTCAGATATTTGCAGAAGAGAGCGTCTCTTGCAGAAGCGTGGTACGTGTTCCCCAGGGCACAGCTGTCCCACGTGAAAGCTGTCTACTCTCGTTATGAATCAGGCCCATAATATCTGAGCAGATCTAACCCCATTTAATGATACAATGTTTTGGTGGTTGTAGCTTTAGCTGAATAACTGATGTACTTTCTGTGTGTGTCTTCCCCCTCCATGCCCTCCACCCTCCCTCTCACGTGCTGCTTCTGCTCCCCCTAAACTTTGAGTTCTTTTTTAACTCTTATTTGCAATGCTTTCTGTTTCTGGGTGTCTCCCTTTCTGTTTGCCTGTCATTCCTCTGTCTTTTTATGTTCCACTTTAAAAAAAAAAAAAAAAATCTTCTTATGCTTTCAATCTTGCCTCCCTCTTTGCTGTCCTCCTCCCCCATCACCTCCCCTCCCTTGTCGTCATCGTGTCTGCTGCACATCTGCCGTGATGTCTGACAATGGCTGTACTGTGGGGCTGCTTCAAATAATGTCTCTCATCTTGTCCGAATTGTTTGCAGAGGAGCAAAGCACGGTCACCTGGGAGTTACCTAGCAGTATGTAGTTTGCACTAAGTTGTATCCTATTAAATTCATGTTAAGAAATAATTAACCTTCCTTAACCCTTTACTTTTTTCCCTTCTCATTTGGAGTCCAGTGTTGCACCGACACAGCTGCTATCTCCTTCCACTTTGCCGCAGTTCCCTCGATCCACAATTGCACGCCGCACGCTGTAATAGCAGGGATTTTTTGTTTGTTTGTTTTGCTTATTTATTTGTTTTTGTATGCCTTGTTGCACAGGAATTTAGGAAGTGAAAACAATCGCTTTGGTAATGAAGAAGCAATTAGTAACTCTCAGAAGGGTTATGGTATAGTCTCCCGAGGCTTGTGGGGAGTCTGTGCATGCCCCGTTAACGTAACGAGAGCATTGTCAGGATTTATGGAAAGCGTATTCATTGCTTTGCCACTTCCCATTAGTGTCAGCAGGGACTTCTGTCCGTGGAATAAGCACAGAATCAGGTCCAAAGTCCAAAGAGAAATGTTCATTTCTTATCAATTTGGCTGGTTTTTTGTTGGGAAATTTCTGTTGTCTTCTTCCTAGCAGCTCCTATAGGGATTTTGGAAATCTGGATAGGTGTTTTTAGTGGGAAGTATTTTCACTTTTTGCTTTTTTGCCCATCAGACCATCCAGTTTACAGACCTCTCTGCCTTCCTCCATCTTCAGGCTCAACAGTAAGCAAGGAGGACAAACATGAGGCTCTTCAGTATAATTTCTTGCCCACACAGCAGGGGCCACAAGAGGAGACAAACACAGCACCACATTGTCCTGCTAACTGCACTGGTGCAGACCCCGAGGATGCACCGATGCCGCAGGCTATGGTGTGCTCCCCCACCCCAGCAGTGTTTTCCTTGTGCCTCTGACAAACCTTCCAGCTCTAGCGCTCCACTTTGCCCTCCAATAGGAAGCACCAAAATTTGGGTAACTGCCTAGCAAAAGAGAGAGCACCAAACAAAAATTCAACACAGGCTACACCTTTGCACGCAAGATAATCCACCTGCGACAGCCCGCTGGGAGGGAGAGTGGTTCTTTCCACTCAAAAGAACGAGCAGAGCTGTGAAACAACTGGCTTTGCATTGTGTAAATATCATGGGGCAGCAGAGATCTGAATTTCAGGATAAGCAAACAAAATAGCACAGACAGTAAAAATAATACAGGGTTCTTTGGAAAGGTTACAATGTACAAAGTAAATGTTCTGTGAGAACTGTCATTGGAGGCACATATTGGATTGTGAACTCAAACAAGAGTAAGAGCTGGGGGACCAGAGGATACCCTGAGTTCCTTCCCCATCAGGCTGGACCGCTGGGCTCCGAGGTCTTTCCTCTGCCATGCAGGTTTGATGCAGTGGTAGAGACCCGCGGAAGCCTCCAGAGGATGGATGAAGCCCTGTCTCCACCACTGAGCCAGCTGGAGGCCAGCAGAGTGACAGAGAGGGACACATGGGAATTGTTCTCATTTCCTGAGCTTTATACCTGGTGATTGGGCAGTAGAGAAGGGAAGGGCTGTGAGAATAGCTGTGCTGCAGTCCACTTGCCTTGGTTTCTGCAGAGCATCTTTGTCAGGTTTTGAACCTGACAAAGGGAAGGGAGCAGAGTCTGGAGCTGCCACTGGCACAGGGACAGGGTCCAGCAATGCCCATGGGAGGCTGTGTTACTGCACTCACTGTCCAGATGTCTGACCACAAATGATCTGAGCAAACCCAAGTAGTCATTTCTGGAGATGTCCTGGTAGAATTGCAGGACATACATGCTATCCTGCTTGTCCAAGCCACAAGGGCTTCAAGGAGTGATGGTGGAGCAAGAGAGTTTTAAATGTTTGATGGGAGTCATCCTCAGTTACAGGGAGATAGAAGTAGTTTCTCAGTGGCTTGGCCTGTACCTTGCCCACTTACTCCTGATTTTTCTCCCTCTCCATGTGATGCCCAGCAATGCTTTTATGCTTTCCTCTTAGGAGTTGCTTTGGGATGACCACATGCCCTGAAGCAGCTTTGGGTGAAACTAGTCTTGGAGAAATATCTTTGTGAGAAGCTTGGCTACTGTGCTGCCCTATGCCCCTGCTATTCTACTGTTGACTCCTGTGATGCTGTGTTTGGTGTGAAGTGCTGCATATTGCTCTGCACCCATGGGTACCTGTGGATTGGCACTCTGCTAAAAGTAAAACCCATTTCAGCAAATGGAGATCACATTTGCTCCTCAAATTTAGCACTCAATCTACCATTCCACAAGTCCTTCTGCCCATTCCAGTTATATCCAATTAACCATTTTTCTCCTTCCCTTCCTTCCCCCTTTCTCTTACTGTATAACGCTCCCCATGCTGGGAACCAAGCGGCTGAGCATGGTGCAGCACCTGTCCTCACCCTGCTCCGTGTCCCTCCATCTGCCTTGCAGCCCATCCCGGACACGAGCCCCATGAAGCGCTCCGTCTCCACGCTGACCCCGCAGCGCCCTCACGCCATGCACCTCTACGAGTACTCCTTGGAGCGCATGCCACCGGAGCAAGGGCATCACCACCATCACCACCGCTGCCACCGGCGGAAAGAGAAGAAGCAGAAGTCCTTGGACAGGTCCCCCCATCAGCTGGCCGATGGAGAAGCTGGTAAGTGCTTTGCAGACAAGGATTTGTCCCTTGTCCTCTCCACTTCAGGATGTTGAGCAGTCATCTGATGTGATTTGGGGTCCCATCTGCATGGAAGGACCTCTTTGCTCCATACTTGGAAGTTGCCCCTGTGTTGGTGACCCCCAACCAACGCTCTTCTTTCAGTGGCCCAGTCTGGTGAGTCTTCTTCCAAGGACAAGAAGCAGGAACGCGGCCG
Organism: Astur gentilis; assembly: GCF_929443795.1. Taxonomy (NCBI): domain Eukaryota; kingdom Metazoa; phylum Chordata; class Aves; order Accipitriformes; family Accipitridae; genus Astur; species Astur gentilis. The sequence goes on from NC_064908.1 coordinate 11,114,364, forward strand.
GTCCCAAGAGAGGAAGCAGCACTCTTCCTCCTCCTCCGAAAAGCAGCGCTTCTACTCCTGCGACCGCTACGGCAGCCGGGACCGTTCTCAGCCCAAGTCTGCCGATCAGAGCAGGCCCACCTCACCCAACGGAGGGCCAGAGCAAGGTCCACACAGACAGGTGAGGAGATGCAGCGGGGGGAAAAAGCCCTAAGGTCTTCCAGGGATGTACACACCTTTTCCATGTTTTGCTTAAAATAAAGGAGAGAGAATGGGGAAGGAAGGCCAGGCAGTAGGAGATAAAGCTATTGAGGTCCTGCTTGGTGCTTCACATCCAAAACAGGGATGGAAATGTCACTTGATGGCTCTTTAGTAGCCACCTACAGAGTGAGTGACTCAAGGCATCTCACAGAGACCCCACTGCCAAGAATACCCTTGCTTGTGGTTTTAGCAGAGCAGCGTAGGAGACCTGAGAACTGGCAGCTCTTGATGCTGGTGGAGACAGTGTATCTGAGTCAAGGCAGGCTGGTACTGTGGCATGGGACCTGGGCAGCTGAGCTGAACCGTTCCCCTGCCAGCTGTGTTAATCCAGCACCTACCGCTGCCCCGTGCACAAACATTTGGTGGTTGCCAAAGAAATCCTTGCCATCGCAGTACAAGCAGTGTAAAACCATATAGGGAGTCCAGACAGCCAGAGCTGTGGTTTCAGCAGGGTTTGCTCATATTAACAGGATTTTCCAACTGCTGTTGCATGGGCTTCGGAGCTGTCCTGTATTATGGAACAGGTTAATCTTCTGAAAATCGAGTAAAAAGTCCTTTTTCCCTAGTGTCAAATCAACCTTCAAATCTTCTCTCTAGCAGGGAGGAGATATCACATTGAGGGAGAGGAGGAATGTAGGAGAAGGCAGGACCTGGCTGGAAGGGGAGAGAGCTCAGCCCTGGGCCAGCATGAACCCTGCAAACATCTCCAAGTAATGCACAGCCACTGTGCCGAGAGGGAGGCTCTGGCCACTCTCCAAAATCTCCCTAAATTTGCAGCCTGCTGGTGGTGTGTGACCGGCCGGGTGTCCCAGGAGGGGCTGAGCTGTGAGCCCCTGCAGCAACCTCAGCTCATGGGGAGCGGGAGGAAATCCTGTGTTCAGCATGAGTTAGAGCCGGGGGGAAGGATTTCAATGAAGAGGCTTCAAAGTGTCCCAGTAGCTGCAAAATGAAGGAGCTTTTTGTCTCCTTACTGTGTCCTGTGCCTTTCTCTCTCCCTGCATGGTCCTTAGCAGCGTCCAGGCTGCAGCATCAGAGGCTGTGTGCTGCAGTGAGTGCTCAGGGGCTGCTGCCCTGCAGCTCTGGAGACGGCCAGGGCATGGGACATGCTTTGCACAGTCATTCTCAGCTGGGAGGGGATGTGGCATCGGTGTAAGGTCTGATGCACCCAGGACTGTGTGTGGCCATAGCAAGAGGGAGCTGCAGCCTAACAGGTCTTTTCTGCTTCCAGTTGCTGCAGTCCCTGACTGGCATTCACCTGATTTTTCAGATGAGTTTTTCTTTCCACTTCTTAATTTCTCCCTCTGGTTTGAGAGGCAGGAAGATGGCACTGATTTTTAGCATGATGCCTCTCCTTTCTTGCAGGCTCAGTTTACCAGAACTTTAAATATCATATATGTTTTAATTAAAAACCTGAAACCTTCCCATAGTTCATAAACATTCAGCGTTAGAGCATCGTCTGCCTTTTATAAACCTGTTCCCCCAGTTCCGGTGAAGTCCGTATTGTCCACCATGTCCCATAGGGGTTTAGTAAGGCAGGGAGGAGAAAGCCTGTTGTTTTGGTGTCCATGTATTTTATCCACTCACATGTTACCTACTTTGAGTGGAGCTGCTAATACATCACCTGGTTGTTCTGGGGAAAAAAACCAGAAAAACAAAATAGCCAAGCTAGCATGACACTTCTGTCCCAATGAGCTGAAGACCCCTTGTCTCAATAAGGTGTCTGCAAGAAGCTCTGTCAGTCCATTTCCTGTGTTATTTTGGCTCGATAACAAGGTGCTTGTTAACTCTCAAGCATTTTCTTTGTCAGTCTGTCCCTATCCTTGGGAGCTATTCCCAGGAGCCCTGGCCCAGCATGTTTCACCAAGTCCCTGGAGGCCCCTGCATATACCAGAAAGAGAAGCTGGCTTAGGCTTCACTCTGCCGACAAGGTGGCTTCGTTCCAGCTAGAGCCAAGCCAAAAATCAGGACAGGTTTGGTTCAAAGAGAAGTTCTTTGGAGTTTTTCTTAATGCAAAAAAAGGAGACAAAAAAACCAAGCCACGAACATTTCATTTTGGGTCAACTCACAATGCTTTCTTTGACTCACACAGAAATGCTACACATTGTCTGTGAATTATTTCACTGTTTCCTTTTCAATGCAGGTGAATTGTTAAGTATAAATCCCATTTCATGATGAATCTGGGAAAACCATTTTTTTTAAATGAGAGGAAACTGCTTGGAATTTCGAAATGTTTCAGCAGGAAGGAGCTGCTTGGACATTTTGGAAAAAAGACCTCACCATTTTTTTACAATCAAGCTCATTTCCCAAATTGGTCCTGCATAAAAGCAGTTTGAAAATCTCACCAAAACCCCCCATTTTTAGACAGCTCAATACTTACCAAAACAATTAAGTTCTGCTTTCTTAAGTATTGTAATTTTGAGGTGCTCAGCCTCAGGCCCTTGGAAAAAGCTGAGCATCTTTCCCTGGATGTTGGAATGTTGTAGGTGACTGGGTGGTGGTCACCATCTCCCCCGTCACCACGGGGAGGCACCTCAGCCAGCGGGCCAGGTACCTGGGATGGAAATATGTGTCTGTAGCAGAGCGTAAGGCTGAAATGTGGGGAAGCCACAGAAGAGAGAGGGTGAAAATGAAAGAAGAGAAAGGCAAAGACTCTGTTTCCAGGCTGTGAAAGGCGTGAGTCGTTGGCCCAGCAGCATGAGCAGCGAATGCCATATCAGTCCCCAATGCCTGTGGAGAGCAGGGCTGCAGTGAGTGGCACCCGCGCTGCTCCGCACCCCCAGATAACGCTGGTATTGCCTCTTCTTCTGATAGACGTGGCACGACTCATGCCAACAGCGGCTAAAATAGCCTCGACATCCAGCTGCGGGGCTGTTAGCCTCCAGCACTGATGGGCTTGCCCTGAAAACTGTGCTGGAAACCCAAGCAGAGCAGGACAAGCATTGACTGATAGCCCAACAAGAAATAACCTGATGTTTTTATAGGAAGGAAAAGCTGCTCTTTAAAAATTAAAGGTCTGGTCTCAAAATGTTAGAACATGAAAGGCCAAGGGATTTTTAAAATGTGCTCACAGGGCTATTCATGTACTGCCTTGGGAGAATGTAAACAGAAATACCAAAACAAGGGCCCGTTCCTCTCACTCATGGCATTTTTTTCCTAACTTACTGTAGCTTAGTTCACTCCCACATGTCACTATTAGTAACCCAGGAAGCTGCCAGACTCTTCTATCACTCAAAAATCAAACATGGAATATTAAAGAGGAGAAGGTGAACACATTTTTGTTTAAGGAACTTGTTAGTTAAAGCCTGTCCAAAAAGCTTTTTGTTGTTTTTTCAGAAAGTAGCTATTTAATCAAAATGCATTTCATTCCCAAAACTACAAAAAAATAGTCTCCCCCCAAATCCTCCCCCTACATAATCCAATTTTGACCACAGAAGTGATTCCCAACATCAGCATTCACAACCGTCAGGTGAAGTTCTGCAAAAATCTGCCTGAAAGCAGAGTGCTGTTTTGCACAATTTTATTTGCAAAAAACCCCAACCCGTAGGTTTTTAAGCAGCTCCCGCCTAGTTCAGGTAAGGCGCATGTCAAGCCTGTGTATGATGTGGATGCCTTCCCTCCGGACAGTGTCCCCTTCTGTTGGAGCCGTCTGCCAGTTTGCGTCCTACCGATGCTCTGATCGTTTCTGTTCTTATTTACCGCTCGCAGAACTTTAGTTCTCCAGCTCTTTACATCTCGTGTTGAATTATTTCTCGAGAACCTCCTCCCCCTAACTGTGCTTGTCTAAACTCTCTCTTTTTTGCTTTTCTTTCCTCTTGTGACTTGTCTCTCCCTTCTGTTGCTTCTCCTTCTGTTTTATACCTGCCTGCCTTTGTGTTTGTCTGGTGTTTCCCTTTTTTATTTTTTGATTTGCTTTGTTCCAATTTTTATGTAGGGTAGTGGTTCAGTTAATGGGAGCCCCTTGCTGTCGACATCTGGTGCTAGTACCCCATGCCGGGGTCGGAGGCAGCTCCCACAGACTCCACTGACCCCACGTCCCAGCATCACTTACAAGACCGCTAACTCCTCGCCCGTGCACTTCACCAGTTTCCAAACCGGACTGCCCACTTTCTCCCCGGGACGCCTGAGCCGCGGCTTGTCCGAGCACAACGCGCTGCTGCGCGGGGACCAGCAGCCGCCCCCCCCGGCGGTGGCCCGCATCGGCTCCGACCCCTACCTGGGCCACCGCGATGACGCCGACAGCCCCTACCGCGCGGTGCCAGAGGACACGCTCACCTTCGAGGAGGCGGTGGCCACCAACTCGGGACGGTCCTCAAGGACTTCTTACGTCTCCTCCTTGACCTCCCAGTCTCACCAAATCCGCAGGGTTCCCAACGGCTACCACTACACACTGGGTCTCAACACGGGCCCCGGGACTGGCACCAGAGGACGTAGTTACTACCACGAAGCCGATGAGGATGACTGGTGCTAGCGGCATGGCGAAACCCTTCAAGGTGTGCGTGTTTAAAATCGATGAGTTTTATCATCTGGAAGGCTGCGCGCTCCAATGCGCGCGGTGCCTGGGGCCAGAGGGGGCCCGCGGGGCAGCCTCCGCCGCGAGAACTGCTCTGCTCCCAGGTCCGGAGACGCTCCTGCAGCCTCTCTCCTCTCTTTTTCTTTATTTTTTTCTTTATTTTTTTTTTCACTAGACAAATCGAGGAAGAAGGCTCCCTCCTTAGGGGGAAGGCAGCGGGGGGAGCACATCTCTCTCTCCCCTCTCCCACCTCCCTACTGCCTTGTCTAGTTCAAAAACATGCTCCAGATGCCAAATCCGTGACACCCGCGAGAAGCCGAGAGAAGAGCGGTCCTCACCTTTGACGGTGGAAAAAGCGGACTGTCGATCCTTGTCAAGATTGGCGCAGTTTTTGTTGGGCTATTTCTTAATTTATTATTATATTTTTTTTTCCCTGGTCAGGGTGGGAGTCGGGAGCTGCAAACAGACACACATGAACAAAGATCTCATCCGTGTTTTATCTCATTCACCGCTAAGAAGGAAGAGATCTACCCAAGAAACTGGGAGTGGAGAAACACAGACCAGAACAAAGGACAGTCCATTGGGACTTGATGTTCAGCCACAGCAATCCTTTTCGGCGGAGCCAGTGACACCCCCCCCAAGCTGACTGAGCGCTCCGGCAGCCGGGACTCTGCTCTGACACCGCTGCCGTGTGGATCTCTTTTATTTTACTCACCACGTCGGGTCCTTCACACTGACACATGATAAAGCCACAAGAGAGCTACTTTGTAAGGACTGTTTCCTTGCTGCTGAGACTTTTCCTTCCGTCCCTCTCTCCTGTCGACCGCAACACGCCCTCACTGTTTTGTCTTGTTTACAATATAAGCTTGATTTAGCAAAAAACAACTAAAAAAAAAAAAAATCCAGAAAAAAAAAAAAAAGAGGAAAAAGCATAGGGGTGAGAAGAAGAAATGTTATTGGTTTTATATCAAGCTATTAGATAGAACTTTAACTTTTCATTGTGTGCATTTTTGTAAATTGTACAGTAAAAAAAAAAAAAGAAAAAAATACTCTTTATGTAGAGAATTAGTCCAATTGTCATTCCAGGTCCCACCGTTTCTACCGAATGCTCCAGTTGTTCACTACTAAGTGCCTAACCTTTGAAATCTTTCACAGCGACGATGCAACCTCTTGCTTCGATGCATCAGACCTTGGGCGAGCATGGGGGGGGGGCAGGAGGGGAGGGAGGGCAGAGCCGGGAGGAGCCGCTCGTCTCGAAGGTTCCGTGGTGCACCCAACGCCCCGCGTCGCATTACTGGACAGTGTATTCGAGTACCAGGTTGGAAGCTTACAGTGGGGAAGGCAGACATGCTTTGGGGTTGGTTTGGGGTTTTTTTGCCTTTTTTTTTTTCTTATTTTTTTTTTTTTTTTTTTTAATATATACTTTTAGTGTTGGGAGGGGAGTGATTGCAGCAAACAAAACTGGCCTTTTCTCTTTGACTAGTGTTTAGGTCCTGTGGGAGAGATGCAGGTGGAAAAGTACAGCATCTGCAGAGATGCTCTTGCAGGAGAAGCAGCGTCTTTCACACTGCATGTCAAGTCACAGTCGAGCTGCGAGAGCTCTGGCTATGTTCCACGGTGCATAATTTGTGTTGAGGGCAGTTGGAGAGAGTCTTGTTTTTATTGCCTGTTAAGAGAAGGTTAAAAAAAATAATAAGCAAAACCTCTAACTCTGATTCTCAGGGATGAGATTTCTGTGTTCTTGTAATGACTCTTGCATTGGACAATTTCTTTCTTTTGTGCATGTGTGGATTTCTGCACTTTGAGCCTGAGAAAGAGGCAACCACGATGTGCTGGTGGGGAGGGAGCACTGAAAGAAAAGCCTGGGCAGGACCTTGTGTCTGTGGTCTGACGAACCGTCGTACGGCTAATTTGGGGCACAGGGCGGCCAGAGGACACATAGTACATTGACAAAAGGTTAGAGGAGGAAGGGCGGGAGGTGCCAGATGAGCGCATCGCTAAAAATGCTGATAGGAAAGAACAGAGGGTTGGACAGATGAATTTTTTCAGAGGATCTACCAAGTCCCAGAACTGTGAAACTTCTCCAGGTCGCTTAGGACAGGTAGAGATCCTGCTGGACCCTGGTGATTCGTTTTGTCGCTGGGTTGGTTGGAGGGTATTGGATGCTGCCAAAACTCTCGGGAGGTCTCGTGTACTCTCAGCAAAAGTAATTCAGTCTCGGGCAGGGAGCAGTCTGCTGTAGGGTGGCTCTTCACATCTCCTGTAGCTCTTCTGTTGAGGAAATTCAACCTGGTTTTGTTTCCTTCTGTGTTTTTTTTTGTCCTGTTACTAAATAATAATCTTTGGCCTATCTCATCCCTGGATTCTGCTAAAGGATAACTCCTGTCTAGAACTCTGTCTCTACATTTATGTGCACTTTGAACAAAAGAAGTGCAGTAGCCGGAGGTCCGCCATGAGTTACAGCTGTAATTTGCAAACGGAGGGCTATGCAACAAGATGACACGTTCAGAAACACATCCAAACCACCAACAGTCAGAAAGACCTTCATCCGTTCTGTAGCTTTATCTGCTGGATTTTCCTGTTTCGGGCTTCAGCATGATTGTGACCAAATGTTTTATACATTTTCCTTATATAAAGGCACAAACACTTTATTTGAAATTTTAAAGAAAACGTTACTATTTTACTCCAGGAAGTAAAGGAGAGGGAAAATGCAATCTCTCTGACAGTGCATGCAAACATTGTACCCACACTGGAAAGCAAAAGAGATGTCTTTCTATACTGAATAATTTTGTCTTTTTCTCCACTCCGCCTTTCCCCTTCTACCATTTTAGATCCTCAAACCCACAGCCCCGCACTAACACACCATCTGGAAGCGCACAGCCAAACTATGGCCTTGGGTCACTCCAATTCCTAGGCAGAACACGAAGAAGAATCTCAAGTTGTCTAATCCTCCACCCGCCTCGTAGGGGTCGATGCCAGTGACAGACAAGCCTGACCACAATTGTTCATAACCCTTTTCCTACCTTTTTTTACAGCCTCTCTGCTGTCTCTTCAATGCATACATGATATTTCCAAGAATCCTCATAGTGAGTTGCCAAACTTGAATTGCACCGATCAGTTTTCTGCATCCAGAACCAGTCTCGTAGTGGCTGTACTTTGAATAAGTAATGTTTGCATGTAAAATATATACATATATACATATATATAAAAAGTATGTGCATGGAAAATGTTTATCTTCGTACTTTTTTGATACAATGTATTCATCAGTTGTTAATTTTTAATTATATTTGATATAAATTGGGGGTTTGTTGCAAAACTTTATATTTAAAAAAACAGTGTTAAAAATTATAAAAGTTCCAACCATGCAACACAAGTGGAACTTTACCCAAAAAAAAGGGGGAAAAAAAGAAAAAAAAAGGTTCTGTGATTGCCTAGTTTGCTGCCTGAGTAATATTTATCAGCCAAACTTTGAATTCTGCAGTTGTTTCTACAATTACATTTTGTATGAAGCAAAGTCCTTGAATTAAAATAAAAACTTAGCAAAAAACCTTACAAATTCAAAGATGGTGTGTGCAGTGTGCCTAGTGACCGGGAGACCGCCATCCTGAGAGCAGCCTCCCACCCGGCGGGCTGGCTAGGAGAGAGCCACGGGAGGCAGCTTGGCTTGACCACCACGTTGAGTGACAGCCCATGAGATCTGGTGTGAAACCGGATTTAGTTCAGCCCAAATTGGGATGCTGTAGGAAATTGGCCACATCCGTGTTCGTTTCCACACAGGCTTCACAGATGCTCGGTCTGAGTAGGGAGCTGTTTGTAAATTTGCCTTTGCAGTGTGGAGATTACAGTTCCTGGAGTCCAACAGGCAGCAAAATTGCATAATTAAGTTGAGGGTTACAAGAAAAACCCTAGCAGTGATTGATTCCTTTGAGGTTTTTAACAGATGTTTCTCTTGTTGATGTGCAAAAATGTTGGGCGTGCGGCTCCCTTTAGCATTAACCCTTATTAAACCTTAAACCCACTCCCAGCAAGTGTTCTTGGTGCTACCGCAGGTAGGCATGGGCATGGAAATCAGTAGCATGTGGAGTTGGATTGGTGTCAGTCTGCCACATGTCCAGGGTGTGCCATAGCACTTGTAGAAAAAAAAAAATTAATAATACTTGCTGAGTGTACCTCAAAGTTCCTACTCCCAGGGCTTGCACTGAGCAGAAGAAAAAACCCAAGGGCTGTTGGTACACGAGGAAGGAACTTTTCATTTCTTTGCATAACTGGAGAACTGCTCTCATTCCCTACCAGGGGGAGAAATCCACTGCGTGCATCTCCTGCATCAGGGTCTGCTGGCATGACACTTCTGACAATGCCAAGGACTCTCCAAAAAATTATTGAGAAAAATTAATAGCAGCTGTAGAGCACTGCTGAAGGGAGGACCATCGCATTTTTGCATTTTTCAGTACTATTCAGAGCACAAGGTCTATTTTAGTATTCAACTCTTCTTCTTCTCTCTTATTGCATCTTTTCTGTGATGAGACCACCCAAGGTCCCACTTGAGATTTGGGTATTGTGTGAAATGCAAGGAAATCCTGATCACCAGGCCAGGCTGTAGCATGGGAAGAAAATGGTTTTGCTTGAGGTCACACGGTACATTATTAGCAAAGTTTGGAACAGAAGAACTTCTCGGCTTGTAGTCTGGACTGTGCAGGGTTTGGGGTTCTTGGGTGGGAGGACAGTGGAGCATAGGGGAGGAAAGTAGGATTTTTATTACATTTTTGAGCTATCCCAAGTAAACTTGAGAAACGGAGCTTTCTGAATGTGTCTGAGCAGTGTACAAGGGAAGGTTTGAAAAACAGTGCAAGGTTTGAGAATCAGTGTGCATCCCGACTTCAGCGGAGACACCCGTGGCATTTGCTCCACCTCAACCATCTGGGGAGCTGGAATCTGCCTGGAGGACCAGATGAGCAACCGCTCCCCTCCAGATGTGTATCACAGAGGACCTCCGAGACCAGTTTACAATCCCATATGTGTTTTCAAATCCTAAAAGCCTTTTGGCAGCTTTTTGCCTTTTTTTTATTTTCTTTATTTTTTCTTTATTTCTCCTGATTTCAGTTGTATTCTTTTGGTCCCTGAGACCGAGGCAGCAATGCACCCAACAGCTTCTCCAGGGACTGCCTGAGTTCTAGGATGAAAGAGCTGGACCAGGTGGGATCCCCGCTACCAGACTCAAAGCATTTCCCACATCCAAGACACTGGAGCTGAAACTCCCGGTTTTGCTTCACTCCCGTTCGAGTTCAGCTGAACTCCACAAAATGGCTCTATTTTTGTACCTCGTCCTTGGTGCCGCCTGGTTCTCATGACCAGTGTAACACCGTTCATGCAAAGCTGCTGGGAGTGGGTTTGGACAAGGTCTCTTCCCATCAGGGGCATATCTTGCCGGCAGACACCACTACATTTCTGTTCCCTATATCTCCACTCCCAGACCTACAGATAAAATCTGGATCAGTATTTCCAAGGACAGCACCTCCATGCCTTGTTTTACCATTAGGGGTAGTGTTTTCAGGCTTTTTCTGCTTTCTAGCGAAACAAAAAATGGAAAAAGACTGATTCATCTCCCCTTGCCACTCTTTGAGCGTCATTCCCTGAAATATTTGTCTTAGGATGCAGAAAACTCAAGGTGAGACGCTCAACACAGGTGAGTCCAATGTGCTCAGGTAATTTGGCCTTTTGTACTCCCCAGAGCATGAAAACCCAATGTCATCCAGCTGATTCCCCATTCCAGCCACATTTGCAGACTGTGTGCCCTCCAAGGTGATGAATCACTCATCCCAGTGGAATTCATCCCTCTTGATCAACCCTAAGTAGATCTCCTGATATTTTCTGGGCTGTAGAAAGCACCATTTTCAGAAAGTGCCTGATCATAATAATGAGCTTCGACTCAACGCTGTCCCTCAGCACATTCCAAACTATTTTGCAGAAGAGCAAAAGAGGCTAGTTTTGCATCTTCATGTGATAAAAAAGGTAAACTGAGGCACCGCAAGGGGACTAAACTGCCCAGGGTCACCCAGCAAGCCAGTGCAGAAGCGAGGACAAGGTCTCCTGAGCTCCCGCAGGTTACTCTGCCTCCTTCATGTCTTGGTGTTTTAAATCACTGATGTGTGCATGATTTTTTTACATACACAAGCTCCTAGTAGGGTGCTAGTGAAGTGACACTGGGAATTTGGCATCTCACTAGCGGACACGTTGGTTCACTGGAGGGAATTCAAAGAAAAGGAGCAATAACGAAAATGATGAAAGGTTGGGGACAGATTTATGGCGATAGCTGTGAGGAGCTCTGCACGGTGATGGAGAAGGGTGGCTCTGATAAGGCTGTGCAAATATTTGTGGGTGTGAAGTCCTGAGGCGGGTGAGTCAGCACGAAGGAGCTGCTGAGGCTGTTTGAGGAGGGAGGTCTGAGCAAGCCAGCTCCCTAGCAAACTGATGGAAACACCAGAATAGAGCCCTTCAGCCGTTCAGGAAGCCTGGGACATGCTGATGGAGCGGAGCTGTGTTAATTCAAAGAAAACAGTATCAATAACCATAGTTTATTCATTTCATCCTCATCTCCACTTTCTGTCATTGCTCTGAAACAGAATATCCCAGCACCGGCTTTGTCTGTGTCTGTTTTTATTATTTCTCTGTTTCTGGCAGCCTTTTCTCTGCCCAGCACAGCACAAAGAGAGGAGGAGGAGGAGGAGGCACAGTCCTTGCCCAGCTACTCCTGCACAAAAGTCTGAAATACCCACAGGGTATAAAACCCCATTTTCTTGCAGGAGGCTGAGGAGGATGTGCTTTGTGTTGTGTTACTGGATTCAGCAAAATGATAGCGTGTTTAAAAAGATGATGCTGAGCTGACAGGCCTGTGGCAGAATAAATGTATGCCTTTTACAAGTGGGTTTTTTTCCTCCTCGTGGAATGGAGAGCATTTAAAAGACCTGGTTCTGCAGGTGATCCACCCCAAACCCCTCCTCCTGCAGTGGGATGGTGGCGTGTGAAAGGAGCGGAGGGCAGAGCCTCTGCGCTGCGAGGCGGTTGCACGTCCCACAGCAGAGACTAGCTGCAGGACGGAGCCAAGAGATGTGCTGCTGGGACAGAAGGTCACAGCTGTGGAGATCAAAGGGATTCAGCAGCACCTGAGAAAGGAAAGCCAAACCTGTGTCACATGTTCCTGACAAATAAAGTCCTCTACACGGCAAAGCAAATGAGTCCTTGAGTGTCTCTGACCTTTGTTTCCTTGACGAGCCGAGTCGGTGCGTGGCAAGGGAAGGGCAGAGAGGGGTGAGCGCAGCAACATTTTGCACCCAGCTGGGCTCACGTCTCCCCAAGATCAAGCAGCAATCGGGACTTAAGAGACGAGCTTACAGAAGCCTGACTTTGTGCTGCCATGGTGCAGTGTTCGTTTGTGCAAAATGACGGCCAGGTGACACCACCGGGCACTCAAGTGACCTCCTGCGCTTTGGCAGGGACATCCACTCGGAGGCAGGCAGGTCCGGCTGCCCCTCGCTGAGGGTTCCCATATTTTTGGGCATCTCTGGGTGATTGCTGCAGAGAAAATACTAGCACGGACTGGGAGCGAGCCTGCCTCCTTCGTGGGCCTGAGCTAAAACCCCCAAAGGGCTTCTGTGGGCGTCCAGGGGTTTGTCACACCAGGCAGAGCAGTCCTGGGAAGCGGTGTGGCCACAGCGTCAGGGTCTGTGCCAGTGGTGCTACCAGAGAGCTTAATGTGCAGCACAGAGCAGGGTCTGCCGTGGGGCAGCACTGGAGCAGGGCCCTCCGCGGACGTGGGGCTGTCTGGGGTGGCGACTGGGGAAACTCACTTTTGGGGTGTCTGTCTGCAAATACCTTCCACTGTGATGCTGCTGTGGCTGGTGCTAAGGAGCAGGTGGGAGGGTGTCAGCGCCCCGAGCCTCGGCAGGAGCCCGCAGTGGTGCGAGGGCTGGGCAGGACCTGAGTGAGGTGAGGTGTAACCCACGTAACGCCAAGAAGGGGCTGAACTGGCCCAGACTCTGGGTAAGAAGAGCAGCGTTAAAAGCAGAGGACCAGCACAGCTCTCGCAGGAGAGTTGGGGTCCCCCACCCACCCCAAAATGCCAGGGCAGGAGGCTGCTATGTTCCCACCGCCCACTGGAGAAGGCAGCGGGCTGGGAGACAGCTCTGGGAGTGAAGCACCCCGAAAACCGCTTGCAGCAACTTTTATTTTTTGGGGGGGGACGGAGGGGCCTCCTTTACCTATGGAAGCCAAACGAGCATGGGGGGGGTCGTTAAGCCCCGCAGCACCCGGTTGCGGTACACGCGTGTGTGTCTGCGTGTTACCCCGTGCAGCTCTGCCCGCCAAGGGGGGGTCCCCCCTCCAGGCCTGCAGCCGGGCGGCGTTGGAAGAGCGTCCAGTTTTGGGGGGCACACACACACACACACACACACACACACACACACACGACGGGCCACATTAACCCCTGCAGCGCTGGGCCCGCCGGCCTGCGGGTTAACCCCTGCAGAGGTGCGGGTGGGGAAGGGGGCGGAGGGAAGCGGGGTGCCCCCCGCGGGGGGCGCGGGGGGTCCCCGCAGCGCCGGGCGGGCCGGGGCGGAGCGGGCCGGGGGCGGGGGCGGCGGCGGCGGGGCCGTGCCTGCCCCGGCGGCGGCGGGGCCGAGCTCCGGGATGCGGCGGGGCCGGGACCGGGCGCACGATGCGCTGCGGGGCGCTGGCGCTGGCGCTGCTCTGCGCCCTGCCCCTGTACCCGGAGGGGCTGGAGCCCCCCGAGCCGGGCTCCGGGCTGCAGGCAGGTAGGAGCTCACCGGGGCGGGGGGGGGGGGAGAGCCTGGGAGCGCCCCCGGGGAGATGCCGGAGGGGCGTGCGGTCGGTCGGGGCGGCCCGGGCCGGGGTGCTCGGCGCGGCGGTCCCCGCTAGGATGCACTGTTAGCCCGGGGACGGCCGGGGGTTCCGCCGGAGCGGGGAGAGCCGCTGGGAGCGGGGCCGGCCCCCCGCCGGCAGCCGGGCTTCTGCGGGGATGGGGCGGCCGACGCCGGCGTCGGGAGGCGGACACGCGGGCACGGACACGCGCGGACACGCGCGGACACGGGGACACGCACGGACACAACCCCCCCCGGTGTCCCGGCGGCCCGGCCGCGGGGCAGCCACGCTTGCTTTGAGGGCTGAAAGGCTTCTGCCGCTGCGAATGGCACCCCCCGTGGGCTGCCGGGGCCGGGCGGGCGGGGTTGGGGGGCTGGCAGGGAAGGGCTGTCTCTGGGGGGGTCTCGGTGTGGCGTAAGGGTCTCCGGAGGAGGGCACGGGGTCCCTCGCCCTGCAGGAGCGGAGCAGCCGGGCTTGCCGGGGTTTGTGAATGGCTTCTCTGAGGTACAATATCACATAATGGGGCTTGTGCGTGCCACAGCTGGAGCTACTCTTGTATCTGGGGCACTGCAGCACGTCTCCACCTCCCTCGTCTTTCCCCTCTGCGGCTGCTCACCGAGTCACCCTTCTGAAACTTTTCGTGAAACTTTTGGGAACGCCGAGTCCTGTCCCTCCCCGGGGCAGGAGGCCCTGCCCGGCTCCCGCCTGGGACGGACACAGCGGGGTCCAGGCCCCTCACCCTATAAAATGGGGTGCAGGACTGGTTTGCCTCATGAAAACTCCAAGCCAGCCGCTTCCAAAGTTTGGTGCGTGGGGCTGGGACTTTTCACTGGGAAGTGACAGGCTGCGCAGGGGATGGCGAACACTTGAATAAAGTGATTATAAAAAGGATGCTTATTTTGAAGGAAGGACTGACTGTTTCTCAGACACTTGTTGCCGCATTTGCGTTGTGCTACCACGTACGGGTCCCAGTCAGAAGCGGTGACCTCGTGCTCCTGTTCACTGCGCGAACCCCTGCCCAAAAACACGCGTGTTTGAGCATGCCAGAGGCTTCAATACAGCCACGTTGGTGGGAATCTGTTTCTGAGGGGGAAACCACTGATTTATCTCAGTTAGCGCGTAACTCCGCTTGAACCTTGGCTCGGAAACAAGGATGGAGCGATGCAGTTCACAGCCTGGGAAACTGAGCTGGGAATGGCATTCCAGGGGCTGGAACTGGAGCAAAAGCCAAGTGGGGATAAGGTGCGGGGGGACTGGGGTTGAACTGAGGAACTTGGGAGGTGATAACTCCAGTGAAGGTACTGGGCTGTGTGGGGAGGAAGGGAGAGGGCGGAGAGGGGTGTCTGCAGCCCAGTGTTTCCCCGGGCACAGCAGGGAAGGGAAGAGCTGGAAGTCCCATTTGGCTGTAGCAGCATTAGGAAGCTTCATGCTCATTATATGTTCTTATTCCCTTTGGGTCGTGGGGCTGCCCTGAGGAGGATTTGACTGAGCATCGTGCAGATGTGTGCCTTTACCCTTTGATCGCTGCTGCCCAGGCTGGTAAAGGTCACGAGCTCAGGCGGGTTTTCAGGTTTTATTGTAGATCCTGCTGGTGAATGGGGCGCAGTCCTCCAAAAGTGTGGGTTTCTCAGGATTTGGCATAAAACAAGACAGTTCTTTGGGGCTGAGGCTCTTGTTTTTCAGCCAGTCCCTACTGATGGTGCAGTTCTACTCCGAGGAAGGCCTGTGCAGCTCAGCTGCAATAACTATGCTCAAGGAGAGGGATGGGGAGCGAGGGGCAGTCGGCTGCAGAGCTTGGCTAGCCTTCCTGACCTCGGAGCTGGGCTTGGCTTTGCAAGCTGGAGCAGTGACCCGTGGCACTCCTGCGGCTGGCCGGGTGCTTTGCACACTAAGCCCGAGTCGAGTGGGGAATAATTGAAGCGGGGAGCGAGTGCCAGAGGAGAGCGGCTGATGACTTGAGCCGGGAGTTGGTATTCGAAGCTGGTGGGACCTTGTTGAGGTTGCGCCGTTCCCTCTGCTCCGTGCAGCAGCAGAGAGGGCATGGCGTGCGGCATTTGTGGCACCTTAGGGTTGGAAGGAAATTAGGATCCGTTTCTTAGAGGATCCCTGTCTTCTTTTCTCACTCCAGCTCAGTCAGGATTAGGTGATTTGTTGATGTCTCCTGGTTCTCTGCTTGGGTTGGGGTAGCAAGCAGTTGGTATTTCTGCAGTCTTGCTGTCACAGAATGGCACCATCTCCTCCCTTGTGTCAAGCTGGAATAGTGGTTTGCGTGACTCATGCTTGGGAGAAGTCAGTTTCTAAGGTCATGAGCCCCAGCTGGGGCTTTGGGTTGTAAAAGCAGGAGGTGAATCCATCTGGGAGGGAAACTAGGCTGTTGCCATTTGTTGTGTTTGTAGCTGTTACCAAAAGGATGCTCGCTGATGATCTCAGGAGGGCCGAGGGTGCCAGAAGTGGGTGGGAATTGACTTCAGCGTGCTGGGAATGGGGATGCCCGGTGCACTGCTTCCTCGGAGCACACCCAGGCCCTTTAAGCGAACAGTGTTTGCACTGAATCAAATCTGTCCCTTGAGCCCTAATCCACACACTACCTGGAGCAGCAAGCCAGCCTGGAAATGGCGGAGAGGTTGATTTTTAGGGGAGCATTATAAGGCAGCGGGTGGGAGCTGATCTCCCTGTGATCACTGCTGCTGTGGAGCTCTGTGTAAGCTGATGTGCGCGGCACGTTGCGTGGGGTAGGCAAAGCCCCAGGTTCCTCCTTCCCAAGGCTGAATTATTGAACTTGCGCCTGTTTTTCATGGTTTGAGCTGTAACGATTCCTGAGTGAGACCCCTCACAGTGCTGTGGGTCTGTGATAGTGGGGGAAAGGTGGCAGTGGCAGCGTTTCTCTGTATTTGGGGTGCTGGGGGGTTGCACAAGCCCCAGCTGCCTCTGAGCATCCCCCCTCCGTGTCCCAGTGCACAGATGTGCCAGCGTCAGTGGGCACAACATGAGTGTTTCTGGGGGCTTTGCTGAGCTCACCCCACTGTTCAGGGGATACTCTGGTTAAGAAGGAGGGGAAAGTGGGAAACCTCCTTGGTGTAGTGTGTTTCTCGCAGTCTCTGCATCAATTGGGAGCCCAGTGGCTCCGGGGCTCCTGGGAGCTGTTTTTTCCCTGTAAAGTGCAATAACCATAATTGCGACCTGGCCCCACAAAACACAAAACTCTCCAAACCAATCCGGAAAAATCCCGTCTGGGAACATGACCCAAAAATGAATGCGCACTAACAATTTGCCATTAATTAAAGCTTAGAGTCGCCCAATTAAAATCTGCTTAATTAAGGGATGCATCTGAAAATGCAACGCTTGGCTCCTGCAGATGGTATTTCTTGCTCGAGGGTTGGTGAAAGTAGTCTTTCAGTAAATTATCCTCCTGGAGGTCTGATACTCAAAAATGTTGAATACAGTGTTGTGCAGCAAGGCTCCTCAAATCTGATGTCTTATGTGATCATGTGCTTGTATGTGTAGGATGTGTATGTGGACTTTGTAAACTAAACATTTAACCTAATGTAAATATGCAAAATCATGCATCAATTCTGATGTGTTAGTACTATTTGTGTATGTATGATAGCATATGTTTTATATGACATAGATCACATTTGTGTGTGTGCATGTGTGTGTATATAAAGCTTACAAAATGGTGGTAATCTTAAATAGTTTCAAGTCAGATTGCTTAAAAATCCAGAAATACCAGATTTGGACTCTTCATGTCATCTCCATTTGACCTTCCGGTGCACGCACGTTACTATGGAGTCCTCAATTAGGCAATTATATGATTGTTTGGGGTTTTTTTTCCCCTCACCAGACCCTAAATTGTGCATTTAAAGTGACATAAATACAGGGGTCACTGCCTCTATCCCCATCACAGAGAGCATCTGTACAGCCTTCCCCTGTGGCTGTTTGCCCCTGTGAAGGCAGAGAACAAACGATTAAAACTTCAGGGCTTGCAGAAGTTGCATGAGCCGCCAGACAGAGCTCGCCAGTATAGTTTTACAGTGCAGCTTTTATCTCAGAGGTCCTTCATGCACTCCTCTTAGCTGAGTTTTTTTGCACCAGACGATGGAGGGGAGAGCCAGCCCGGGTCTGTCGTGCTTTGGGTCCATTCGACAGGGGCTGGAAGGATGGATGCGGGGTTGGCACAGGGCTGCGCTGCTTCCCAGGGGGCTGAGATGGCCAGTTGGCAGGTCGGTCAGCTCTGCTCCCCTGCAAAAAGAAGAATCAAAACCTAGAGAACTCGGTGCAGTGATTTCTGTGCCGGGCCTGAAGGAGTGTATCCATTTTCCTACGTGATGTGAAAGATGTCCCGTCACAGCACGAAGACTTGGAGCGATGGTGAAGCTGGCCCATTCCTGGGTGGGCTGCAGTGAGCGATTGCCCTCGCAGCTGAAAAACATCCCCCTTATCTGTAGTCTGAGGTTGCTGAGCATCAGTTTCCAGCCATTATCTGCTAAGATGAAAGAGCCCTTTTCCACCCTAAAATCCTTTCGTTCCTTTGTCCACGAATTGGGAGGAGGTGGGTAGAGGCAGGGGCCCTTGCTGCTTTCCCTTGGACAAAACGTGCATGGCACAAACGCCATCACTTGCGCTTAATAACTTTTGGTTGCTTGGTTGTATCCCCACTTGCACCAAACTCAGTGCAGTCGGGTGCTTGCTTGGGTGTTTTGGGAACCCCAGACTGGATGTGGCCCCAATTTCCTCTGACGTGTCTGGAGGAGAAGGCACTGACCCAGGACATGACACTGCATTTCAGGATGTGGCATGTGCTGGACGTTTTCACACTGTCCCCCTAAATGCTGCCATCCCACCTGCCACCGCCTTCTTCCCGAGGTGATGGGAAGAAATAATATGAAAAAAAAAAATTATTATTAGAAATAGAAATATAATGAAATATTATTAGAAATAATATTTTATTATTATAAATAATAATTATATGTAATTATTAAATAATTAAATAATAATTATATATAATAACGCTTATGGCAAAGTCGTAAGCGATGGGTACACTGGGGTGCAGGGACACTGCGGGGGGTGTGCATGCACGGAGCTGGTACCGTTCCTGGGGCTGCTGTATCCAGACAGCTGCTGGGATGGTGGTTTTTTGCTGTGGTGTTTAACTTCACCGAACTTGAGCTCTTTGGATTGAAAAGTCTGTTATACGTCTGTCTCATGCTGAATTATTTGAAAAATTTCAGCCAAAACTGTCCAGCACTTCCCAGGATCCCTGTCTTCAGTGCGTAGATGTATTCCTGTAAGCTGGAGCGCAGACTTGAAGTTTGGCAGCATCCCCATGAGAAATCCTTCCAGATTAGACCAAGTTATAAAATCTTAAACCTTTCCACGAGCAATGGGCCATACGGAGCCTCATTTCCTAAAAACTCTCTCTCCCTGTCGATTTTTTTTTAAAGTGCCCACTCTCTCTGTGTCAGCAGGTCTGGATCCTGCCCTGGGCCGACTCCGGCACTTGACAGCCCACGTCCCCACGGGTGCCACCGGGCAGAGCAAATAAGGACCCAGGCGCTCCTGCCTGCCCTGCAGCCGAGGATGCCAGCTTGCACCTCTGTTTTTTGCATGTAATAGGTGGAAATCATTACATTTAAATTCCATTGTGCTGGGAAAGGGTTTGAAGGGTGAGTAAGTGCTGTTCCTTAGGGGAAGGTTTTTCTAGAGGAGAAGCGTAATGGATAGCCTGTACGCTGCAGGTTTACGATCATATAAACTTACCAGGGAGTTGAGCTAGATGATACATTCATCACACCCGTGGAAAAATAAACGGTTTGAACTGGGCCGTGCGCTGTTTCGCCTAAACTGGTGTCTGCCCTTGTCGAAATATTGACAGAAGCCTCACTGCTCTCCCAGGCAAAGCCTGGTGCGGGCAAGCAGCTCCTGGTCCCGGCCCTGAAGCCCAAGCTAAGCCGCGCTGGTTTCGGGCTTGCCTGCAGTGAGGTGGAGGGGTCGGGGGGGCAGACACAGGGTTTGGCGCGAGAAGCAGCTCGGGGTGGCTGTCCCTACCCCTTGCTTTGGGGCAGGCTCCCAAAAGTCTCCTCATTTCTTGCAGGGAGAGCCGCCGTCTGCTCCCAGTTGAGGTCCCGGCTGCGCCACGGGGGCTGACGTAACGTCGTTCCACCCCCGGCCGAGGAAGCCAGAGCTCTTTGTGTACGTTCAGTATGAGCTATATATACACCTAACATTAATCTTCGCTCTCACAAGCCTCGTAGTCATCGCGGGGCCGTGGGGCTGGTGTTACGCCTGCGTGGGCAAGCGATGCTGGCCGCGTACCACTGTCAGTAGCTGGGGATGGTGACGGCTCAGCCTCCGAGGAGAGCAGCCTGCTCCCCTGATCGCTGCGGCGTACGGGATCGTCTGTTCCTCTGGGATTTGGTTTTGTTTGGGGCTTTTTTGGGAAGGAAAGCTCAGGAGGCCCTTTGGAGAGGTGGTGGATATCGGGTGGCTGGTGGGGACTCTTGGGTGCTGGGGGCTCGGTCCTCGTGGCCCCAGCTGGGTGCAGGCTCCGGGCTCGGCTCCGGCGGGTGCGAGGAAGGGGCCCTTCTCCGCAGGGGTGCTCTGGCATCTGTGAGGGGCTGTGCTGGTGTTGCAGCTCGTACCCAGGCAGGTGGGGAAAGGGTCTCTCCTTGCTCCTGCCTGTTGGCCCTGGCAGCATTTCGGGGGACAGGTGTAAGTGCAGAAACCTCATTTCCTTCAGCTAAAAAGAGAGCGGATGGCTGTTTGTCCCAACCTACCATTGCATAGCAAGATTTTTATTTTTTTGTTTTTTGTGCTTGGCTCCCTATTTTTAAACAAACCAGGCTGGCAAGGCTGGGTCTGTCCCCTTCCTTCACATCACACAGCGAGCGTGGGAGAGTTCAGCAAGAGGCCAAGCATCCTCGGCTCTGCCAGTTGCACCATGGGGTGTAGCGGCGCAGTGAGACCTGGTGCTGCCGTGGGCTCTGCTTCGCTGGGGGCAGACGGTGACGTTGGCAGAGCAAAGTGTTTCCTGAATGCCAGCTGGTGGCAAAGGGATTCCTTGTCCCTCTTGTTCCTTCATTGTGCAAAGGCTTAATTCAACCTGCAGCCCCTGTGACAGAGCAGTCGGCTGAAAAGCTTTGCTCTCTTGTGGTCATCAATTAAGAAAAAAACCTCTCTAAGACTTAAGCAGCCTCCTCCCCTGCCTTTCCCACTCCAAGAACTCAAGAGAGCAACATGGTGACAAAAATCAGCTTCTGTTTAGGGCACATCAACCTTGACAGTGCATCTCTGTCCCACAATGACGGCAATTAGTGCAGCACTAATTACCCACGTGGAACTTGGCCTAGCTCCCCCAGCCCTCCCGGCAGTGTAATTCCTGCGGGGTTAAAGGCCGCCTGAGGTCACATCGCACCGATCCCGGTGCTGCTGGGGACAAGGGTGCCCCGGCGCGCGGCCGTTGGTGCTGGCTGGGGAGATGGGAGGCAGGCAGCGGGACGGAGGGACGCAGCAGCCCCTCGCCCCGCGGCCGCGAGTTTCTTTGTTCCATCGGATTTGCCGCAGTGGTTTCGTAGATGGGTTGCAGCAGCTCTGTGGGAAGGAGTGCCAGATTTGCTGTGATAAGGTGGATTTCTTTTTCCTGATTTCTTTTCCCTCTCCTCCCTGCCTGTGGTGCCTGCTGGGGGGCAGCGTTTCTGGGAGGGGGCAAGGAGACCCTTGCCACCCAGGGTGCTCAGCAGCCTGACCCCAACCCCCATCAAATCACAGAATCATAGCACAACCCACATTGGAAGGGACCTCAGAAGATCATCTGGTCCAACCTTTTGTGAGCAAGGGAGCCTAGATGCGATTCTCCCGCACCCTGTCCAACTGTACATTGAAAACCTCCAGCGATGGGGACTCCACCACATCCCTGGGGAGGTTGTTCCAGTGTCTGATTGTTCTCACCGCAAAAAAATTCTTTCTTGTATCGGTATGAAACCTGTCCTGGTGCGACTCGTACCTGTTGCCCCTTGTCTTCTCCATGTGACTCCTTGTGAAGAAAGAGCCTCTGTCCTCTTTGTAGCTACCCCTTAAGTACTGGAATACTGTGATAAGGTCCCTTTGAGCCTTCTCCAGGGAAGACAGACCTAACTCCTTCAGTCTTCCCTCACAGGGCAGGTTCTCCAGCCCTTTGATCATCAAAGCCCCTCTCTATTTTCTGCCTCTCCTCCCGTCCGCTGCTTGGTGGCCAGGGCTGGATGATGTGCTCCGCTGCAGCCTGGCGAGGCCATTGCCCTGTTGCAAGCCCTAAAACGCGGCTTGGTTCCTCCTCTAAAGCTCTTGGGAGCTGCGGTGGGGAATTCTTGCTGCAGGAGTTTTTGTTGGGGAAGGCAAACGGGGAGCTGCCTGTGGATTTCCCCCCTCCTGCCTTTCCACGGGTGTCCACTCGTGGGAGGAGAGGGTAATGTGGTGGTTAATTAATGAGGTTTCAGCCAGGGCTGGTCTGCTCAGGGTTTTGGGAGGGTTTCTGAGGCTGTTCAGCAGAGCACCGTGCTGGAGGAGTTGTCCTGGCTGGTTCCGAATTACCATGGGCATCGTGTGAATAGTGATAGCTATACCAAAATTGCTCTTCACCCAAGTGTCCTTTTTAATGCTTGGAGGTTGTCAAGTCTTTCTGTCAGTGTTGCCAGTCCAAAACATTTTAAGAGTTTGTCAAGGGACCCAATATTTATCTCTGGAATATCAAGACACAGATACACACCTCTGTGCTTTTTTCCACAGGAAGCAGGCTCACAAATCCTCTTTTTAGAGCAGAAGGGGAGTTTCTGCCTAATTCCCATGACTCCCAGAACTGAGGCTCAGGGAAAGCTCCAGCTATCTTGCCAGCATTCACCAGGTGATGCACACCAGGTTGCTTGAGCTGCTGTAACTTTATTGAATAACCAAGCGCATTAAAGACTTTGCCAAGCAGTTAATCCACACAAGACTTTCTCAGAAGCTTAACACTGGCATTAACACAAATATCCCTCTGTTGACATTGCATTGTCCTTCCCAGAGCAGGTTCATCCTTGGATGCTTCTCTTCCAGGTCCCCCTCAGCATCCGTCATGAGGAGCAAAAAGTGATTGCCCCTTTCTAGACACATACAGTTTTCTTCTTAGGCTTACTAAGCTCTGACTCCTTTTCTTTTTTTTTAAGAAAGGGAAGATGTTAGTGTAGACCTTGGGGCTTTGCGGCTGCCCAGGCAGAGGGAGGCAGCTGGGGTTTTCTAGAGGCACAATGCCCTTTGGGATGTGGGATGTACCTGAAAATTGGAAAGATGCTTGCACTGGGCTGTATCTGAAAAATGCCTGTGCTGATCTGAGTGTGCATGGCATCTCTCATGGCAGTTCAGCCTGCAAGGGCATCGCTGCTTTTTTTCTTTTTTTTTTTTTTTCTTTTTTAGACACAGTCAAGTTCTTTGTAAATTAGTTCATTATTTGAAAGATGGGAGTGATTAGTAAACAAATTGGCAGAAAACGGAGATGTATTGGGAAGGGAATCTAGCCTCAAACATCAGAGCTAGCTGGAAACATTTTCCCCCACATCTTTCTGGTGTGTTTTCAACACGAAAATGCACTTTCTGCAGCTGAGATGCTAAGATTTTCCTACATAAAAATTTCCCTCAGAAAAATATGTAGCTTTTTCATTGAGAAAACAGAAATAGAATATTTCACTCAGGCCAGCTCAACCCCAGTAAAGCCCTTTCCAGCCTGGAGAACTCACTGTACAGCCCAGGAGATACCAAATCGCCTCTCCTTGGGGGCTGTCTTGCTCTGCTCTTCTTCTCCCTCCCTATCCCAGTCAAGCAGGGTGAGCAGGGAGGAGAGTGGGTCCATTAATCCCAGGAACTAACAGCTCCACAAGGCGATGAAGGTCAATACTGAGCTCCCTCCGAATGGAATATGATGGTCCATTTCCACAGATCTCATTCAAATTGTTTCACTTGAGAAGAATGTCAGAATTTCTTCTGTTTTATCCAAAATGCCTCAGTGAACTGTCAGGCTATTTTAAAACATCCATCTCCATCCCCCCCACCCCCCCCCCCCCCCCCCGCCCCGCCCTTTTTTTTTATTTGGCAGCGGGTTTTCTCTTCTCTGAAACAAGATGGATGGGGCAGGGGTATTTCAGTGTCTGATCACAACCGGGCATCGAGGCAAGGGTGTAAATGCTGGCATCTCCCCTAGGCTGGGATTTCTCATGTTTGCTGCACTTTGTTGAGCATTGGGGACTTGTGCCAGGCTGGGGAGGGCTGAGCCTTCGCTGGCCCAAGCTGCCCCAAAGGGTGAGCTTTGAAATATTGCTGCAGCCGCTTGTGTAGAGTGCTTCATGCATTTCCCTGGCCAGTCTTGCTGGGTAGCAAAGAGCTGATGTGCAGATTTGGTGCTGGCGATGAGTGGGGGCAGTGCATCTTATGGAAAGGAAGGGCCGAACCTCCTGTAGCTCTTATAACTTGCAGCTTCTGGCTCCACTTTGGGGAGTTAATGTGGGTGCTTTTCCCAGAGGCTGGGCATTTGCCATTCAATGGCACAGTAACCTTCCTGCCACCAAAAAACATGCGGGCAGGAGATACTGCTGCTGAGAGCAGAGTCGTGGCGTGAGGCTGAAGCACGTTCCTATGGGGTTTAAGCCCATTCCCAGGGTGGTGTGAATGTTTGCGTGTGCATATAGCCTTTTTTCCTGCTCTAAGGAGTCCCATAATCTGCATTTATGCTCACTTGAGAGGTCTGCTCAGCGGTGGGCACCCAGCACTGGGGATGGGACCTGCTGCTGCAACACCTGGTGTTCCTTGTTGTGTTTAATGACTCCATATGGAAGGTGTGCAGAGTTCATTGCCTTCCAAATGTGCCGAGGGGAAATTATAGGGGTTGGGCACAGGTCAAACAGATTTAGCCCAGGGAAAACAGTTGATTTTTGTTGCTTTCACCAGAGTGCAAATGAAGGTCAATTTTTTTATTATTATTATTTTTGGTCTTTTAAAATCACCTAAATAGCAGTTTCTATTTCTTAAAGGAAAAAACCCCAACCCTACAGAAAGGTAATTAACTTTTCGTGGAAAGCTGACTACCCTC
This sequence comes from Astur gentilis, assembly GCF_929443795.1. Classification (NCBI taxonomy): domain Eukaryota; kingdom Metazoa; phylum Chordata; class Aves; order Accipitriformes; family Accipitridae; genus Astur; species Astur gentilis. Next base: position 11,139,077 of record NC_064908.1, read on the forward strand.
ACAACTAACATTATGCAAAGGTAGGTACACTTCCCCACTTGCAGAAGATGGATGTATTCTAAGTTGATGCATTTGATAAGACATCAGATATTTCCAGCGGGACTTGGAGAAATAGGAGAAGCGGGTAGGTAATATACTGCAGAGACATCTTAAAGCACTTCAGCCCCAAACTCATCCATGACAGATGCAAGGATAATCTCTTGTGCTGCTATACTGCAGGCAGCTGTGGAGGATGCAGCTGATGCTCACCGCAGCAGCCAGTCCCAAGTGTTTAGAGCTGGTAATGAAAACCAGGAGAACATGGGGGGTTTGGGGGCAGGATGGTTTAGTGCAGAGAAGGGTCTGGGATCTTTCACACCAGCTCATCTGGGGGGTTTTGATGGGAGAAGCTAGTCCAGTATCCCTGCCTTTTTTTGGGGGTGGGGAAAGGTCTAGTTGCTAGATGCCCAGTGCCCTGACTCGGAGAGCGTCTGGGAGCAGATGGCTGGGGCTGAGCTAAGGACCGACTGCTCTTCCCATGCAAGAGCTCGCTGGTGGAGGGGCTCCACACACATGTGCGCAATAACTAACTTTATGAAGGGTGATTCCCGGGAAATGAAAGGTCCGTAGCCTTTGAAGTCAGGACTGAACCGGGAAGCAGTGGGATCGAGTGGCCGTGACACAGAGCAGGGCTGGGGCTCCCTGATTTTTTGCTCTGCCCTGGCCCTGCACTAGCTGCTGTTTCTCTGCCTGTGCTTTCTGTCTGTAAAGCAGGGCGTGATGCGAGACAGATGCGTGCGTTTGCTCTTTCTATAATGGCTCTGAGCTGAGATCTCTTTGCAAGACAAAATGCAGCCAGGCAGTAGATTATGTTCCATTAGCTCCTCACTTTCTCTCTCTTTTTTTTTTAAAACCTGCTAGACATGATGTTTTGAAGAAGTGCTGTTATTTTGCCAGCTTGCTCTGTCTTACGCTTATCCATTCCCTCTCTCCCTTCCCCTGTGAGTGCCAACGTTTATGCCATTGCAGTTTCAGCAGAGCACTCTGGATTGTAACGGAGAAATGCAGGAGTTGATGGGCTTGCTGGGAGCAGATCCCGCCAGCTGGGGAAAAATGCCATGTTGCAGTGCAAGAGGTGAGGATGACACGGCTCATCCCTGAAAGGTGTAAATCAGAAGAGATATTCAAAGTAACGCCAGGCAGGAAGACTATAGAGTCATAGGACGAGGAAGGAGAATTCATTGGGGTATTCTCTATGCGTACAGCACCACGCGGGACCCAGACCTGATATGTTTTGGGGTGCTTGTATACCTCTGAAGTGTATGTATACTTGAGTATAAGTACATGCTACAGGTTAAGTATGGCTGTTCAGAGTGAAAGAGGTAAATTTTGTTATTACTTTTTCTGCTTTCCTGCTGCTGAGCCTTTGTTTCTAAGCCACGTTTTCGGTGGCAGCTTCCACTGGGAGTGGGAAATACTTGATTAAAGAGGCAGGTTAAACGAGTTGCCATCCAATGAAGGCATCTGCCACACAGGAGTGAAACCTTTAGTTTGACAGAGTTGCATTATTAATACTTTTCTGAAGTCCTTGAATGGATCAATTAAACAGCTGGGGTTTGCCTGTGGAAATGCTGGTCTTTGTTTTGGCAGGTGGTGATGTACCAGGGCTGAGAGAGATGTTCTGTAATGAGAGCTATTAAAAGGTCATTAGCGATGCAGAGGGTTTTGAAGTTGGCAGCAAGCTTTGTGTGAGCAGATTTTAAACAACTCCTGCGCTCTCTTTTTTTTTCTTTTTTTTTTCTCCCCTTAATGGAGCATTTTGAATGTTTTAATTCTGAGGGTGGCAAACTGGAAGATGTGGGTGAGAGAGCTGAGACAGAGGACCTAGTCTCCATTGTGCCACATGGTCCTCCTCGCCCTGGCCAGTAACAAGAGGACATGGGGTGCGGAGTTTAAAGTGACCTGCAAAGAAAGAGGGAGAAAGAGAGAAAACCAGTGGATGCGTGCTCTGTACATAGAATTTGGGTGACTTAAAGAACAGCTTTTTGGCTGGTGGCCTCACTGTCCTAGATCACTTGGAAACTCCTGCCTGTGCCTGCGTCCAGCCAGCTCCTCAGTGCCTCTCTGCTGTTTTCCCCACGAATTCTCTGACAGAGGTTTGAACACAGCCACCACCGCGGCACAGAGATGCTTTCTGGTGTGGCTGCCAGAGATTTTGCAGGAACTCAGTGGCTGCAATCAGCTGATGGCAGGGTCTTGCTTTCTTCCAGGGCAGGGCTGTTGGTGTAGGGACCTTCATTCCTGGCAGCACGTGAAGAGGTTTGTTTTCATTTCACGAAGATCATGTTTCTGCCTTGTGGCCTTAGAGCAAACCTGGGAAACCAAGCCCCAAGCTCCCTACCACAACCTAAATGAACAATTGCACAATTTGTTCCTGTTTCATGTCAATAACTGCAAGGTTTTGTACTCATTTGGGAGAAGGGCCTGAGGTCCTCACACAGGAGTGTTTGAACAAGACTTCAGACTGGGGCAGATTGCAGGTCCCATGCTGAGCCCTCCTATGCTCCATAGGCAGCAAAAAAAGGCAGCTGGAAATTACCCCCAGCCTTCCCACAGATGTGCTCCATTGCAGGGATGGATCCATTACAGGGACAAAAGCAGAGCAGGTCAGAGCTGCCTCAGACCTGCTCCTGGGGCTGGTACAGAGGAGGAAAATCCTCCTTCCCACTTGCCAGAGGGAACTACAGGGGGGTGAGCATGTATTTAATGCCCCCAAGCCGTAGCTGATGGCCAGGTACTTTCTAGTTGCCGTACGGTTTGCACGTTTGCCATACGGCATCGGATCCCTTGGGACTGAAGTCAGCGTTGACGGCTGTAAATCAGAGGCTGCCGTTGCCGGGTGGGTCAGCGCTTGCCCCTGCTCCCTCGGGCTGGCTTGAACCTGGACGAAAGGTGGGGGCTCCCGGGCTGGCTGCCCACCCCGACCTGCTCCCAGCCCCCGGGGGGAGAGCCGCTTCCCTGGCTTGCTGAGGATGAACCAAAGCGGTGCCCGTCTCCCTGTGTGCCTGTGGCTGGTGGGAAGCAAAAGTCATCCTGCTCGGACTGAGCAGGTCTTGCAAAAACCACGTACCGTGCTTTAATGGCAGAGGTCCACATTGTTTCTCTCCTTTGCAGGGTAAGCCTTTAAGCTGCTAAACTTGCTTTGAGCAAAAACTTCTTTTGATGGGTCTTTCTAAGGAGGAGATCAGGCGCCTGCCCAGGGTAGGCAGTTTTCTGAATACTTATTAGTGGGTTTATTTTATAATGCCTCGCTCGTGGTTTTCCTCTCCAAGTGAGCAGACTTTTGGGAATCCTATACCTTCTACAGTAAAAGTGCTGTTAATTTTCTTCCACAGCTCTGCTGGTTTTAATTGTAACCTCCCATGTTAGCTGTAACAACCCATATGTTGATTGTATATGTTATTTAATTCACTGCTGGCCTACCTCAAGGTTGGGTTGTGGTAGAGTTTTAGTTGCTGGGAGGACTTTAAATCCAGATTAGATGTTTTTCCTCAAGGAAAGATGTTTTTGCAAATTCAGCCACAGCTGTTGGTCTTAAAGTAGGAATTAAGCTGGAGACCTTGTTTGGTATATTCTTTGTAGAACACCAGATCAGTGTTTTGGTGTTTTTTTCTGGCTTGAAAATGCTTAAATAGGAGCAGATCCTGTGCTCAGTGACCAGTCTCATACCATTTGGTGGATGCTGATTGAGCAAAAGTGACCCAAAATTAAATTAAAGCAGTAAAAATGCTGTGCCTCACTGTTTATCCCAGGCATGCTAGCCTTAGAAAGCAGTGCTTAGAAGTTATATCTTTGGTTCTTGTGGTTTAATGATTTAGATTTTATATTTTTCTGTCTTAAATATACAAGGCAGTCACGGTTCTGGGTGGGCAGGGTTTGACTGCCCCAGAAGCACTACTGATGTTGTTGAGGTAGTTGCTTGCTGCTCTCTGGAAGAGCTGGGCTGGTGAGAAATCAAGTTTTATAGCTGTTGAGATATTACAAGTCTGTTTAACATCACATGCAGTGGCAGGAGGTGTAGAGGAGGTGTATCACCCACATCCAGGAGTGGGAGATTGTCATGGCATAATTCACGTTGGAAGAGACTTCTGGGGATCATGGAGTGCAGGCCCTGCTCGAGGCAGGTCCATCTAAATCCAGGCCATTGAAAGGGCCCCCTGGAGATGACCGCTGCTGGGTGAGCGTTTTCCTGCAGAGGCGGGAGTTGCATTTCCAAAACTGCTCCTTTGTGTCTGGGCTCTTATTTCTGATATGTGCGGTCTGGTTTAGTTTAACTTGGTCTTGAGCCTTGGAAAGAAGTGTCTGGGGTTACGTCAGAGACTGCAGCTTTCTCATTTCGAGTACAAGGAGCCAAGCGATACTCGAACGCCCGTTCGAGGGGACGGGGAGACAGGGCTGACACACTCCAGGAAGTCCCAGGGTATGGAGGGAGCTCCAGGTCTTGTTGATGTGGGAATTGCAACTCCCAGCGCAGCATTTCATTCCCACAAAGAAGGGGAGGAGGAGAGGGGGAACATTGATAGCTGGAGGCTGATCCTGAACCGGGTCGTTGCAGCTCTCTCGGAGGCATTAAAGCGATGCAGGAGGGAGCATCCCAGGCTGCCCTGGCACGTTGTGCCGCTCTGCCTCCTCCCCAGCCCTTCGTTTCAGCTGAGGGACCCCCATGCCTTGCAGCTTCCTGCCTCTCCTCAGCCAAACATGTGCAAACGTGACCGTGAATCCCACCCTGGATGGTTTTTACACACACAGGCTGGTATTTCCTCCCAGCTCCCTCTCCCCCTGCATGGCCCCTTCACAAAAAATGGAGTCAAGAATCGCTTGTGACCTTGACCTCTGAACCTCTCCTCCGCTCCTCCCAAAATGTGAAGCATCTGGCAGGCATGTGCTGCCTGGCTCCTTGTGGGGCTGGTGGAGCTGCAGTGATGTTGCACAGGCTGTGGCCTGTCTCCAGGCTCCCTTGCCCCACTCGCCCTTTTGGGATGTGTTTGCTCTCCAGCCCCTGAGTGGTGCCTGCTGTGGGCATGGTGGCTGGTGGTGGGGAGACCCTGCCTCTAAAAGTAATCCCCAAGGAGAGGGGTGGCTCGTGCATCCCTCCTCCTTTCACGTTGCTCAGGAAAAGTTTCCTCCGGTGAAAGGGTTTGGTGGCTGCCTTGGAAGTTATCAAGGGTTTGACTGTCACAGGGCAAGGAGTGATCCAGAATGACTCCAACCTGTGAAAAGTGAGCTAGATCTCCTCTGGGTTCCTGTGTACTTCTGGGTCCCAGCCAGGGAGCTCAACGGGAGCTCTTTTTAGGGGCCATTTTGAAGAGGGAACCAGCTAGTTCTAGTTAGTCCCTTCCTGATGCCTCTAGCAGTCATGATGTTGTGTGGTCTGAGCTTCAGACCAACACAAAGATACCCAGATGTCTCATCCTCTGGCCATGGCGTGGTTGTCTCCTGCCAATGCAGGCAGAAGGGGAAAAGAGATTCCCCCTTGTCCCTGGGTGATTCTGGGGTGTTGGGCATGATTCATCCATCCACAGAGCCAGGAGGTCCCTGAGATGCTTCCAATGGCCAGCGCTGGACAAGGGGCAGCTGGGAGCCGAGGCAGCCCTGCGCTTTGTGGCACGGCAGCAGAGGTGCTTTGGGCAGGGAGAGTTGGATCATGATCTCAGCAATTGCTGTGACCTGGGGGGGTCTGCGTGGGGCTGTTCCTCACCCAGAACCACTCTCTGGAGGTGTCTCTGCAGGAGAAGGCGATGTTTCTCTCTAGGACGGTTCACTGCAGATGTGAGTTCCCACATCTTCATCTGTGGGGCCAACCTGTGAGTGTGTTTGCTACTGTCAGAGAGGAGGTCTTGGGGCTGGGCAGGAGCAAGCAGGGACTGGCACGGCAGTTGCTGCGGGGCTGGCCAGACCAACCCTGGTCGTAGTGTTGTGGGGAGATGGAAGCTTTCATCAGGGCTGGGATGTGGTGGATGGACAACAGCTTCCTCCTGGGAGTAGAGGTAACCTGGATGGTTTTCTGGATGGGATAATAAACTCCTGGCTTTAAAAAAAAAAAAAAAGAAAAAATTTAAAAATTAGGTTTTAGAAGTAAAAATAAAAATGACCTCTGAACCTTTGCATTCAACTTTTTGTGCTTGAACCATTACCAGTCAGGTTTTCCAAGCTTTTCTCTATAGCTGTGAGGCTCAGGAAGGTTAATTAAAGAGAGATTCAGAGCTGTTAATGAGTCCAGCAGCTGGAGCATTAAGTCTTTGTCTGCGTCAGTAAGTAGCGTGTTCTACCAAAAGCAGAGCAGCAAGTCTAAGGCCCCTATATCCACTCTATATGGGCTCTGTGGTTTTTACCTTGGACTGGTCCTGGATTTTCGGTCCACAGGATACTTTCCATGTTGGAGAACATGAAATGTTCTCCACAGCATTTCTTCTGGCTTAGTGTCACTAGAAAGGCGTCTGTTTGTGCGGTCCAAGACTGCTCTGCAGTGAAAGCTAAAGCACAGTGAGTGGGGATGTTTGGGGCGTTCACCCTGAAATGCCTTCCTGATCCTAATTAAAATAACTTGTGCATTGCTTTTTTTATTTGCTATGTTTATTTTCCCCCTTCAGAAACAGTTTGCAGAAGCATGTTGTGAACACGTCTCCGCTGCAGCTCAGTAGAGTACGGGCTAATGTTGTCCCAAGGGAGCCCTTTTCAGCCTTCCTCTCTGAAGGAGACGGGAAGCATGGAGGTCCCCACTGCACACTTCTGTCTTTAAAGAGGTGCAAGGATGGCAGAGCTAATTTTCAAGCAACCTCTCATAATCTGCATTAAGATTTGCTCCCAACTTGTGAGTCTTAAATGACAGAGAGGCCCCTGGCCCTGGGCTCCCTCCTGCATGTGACTGTGACTCACAGTATGGTGGCAGACGTGCTCTGGCTTGTAGGCGTGCTCTGTGCCTGTGGAGTACACGTGCAGCACACTCACGTCTCCCTGAACAGTGGAATAATTCCTTCACTCAAATCTGGCTGCAGCATCGAGGTGCCCTCCTGGCTGGTGCTGGCCATCAGGAGCCCCATCCCCGGGCTGAGCCTCCCCGAGCACTCCCCCAGGCTCTCTCCACCCAGCAAGATGCGAGAAAATGAACCCGGCTCCTTTTCACAGTACACAGTTGCCTTTCCTCTGCTTTAATCTCCCTGAATGTGTTTTTGTTTCATTTTTATATTCCTTTCAGGCTTTTACTGGAATTCCCACAGGGCCCAGGCCATGTGGGTAGGGGATGCTGATTGGAAACAGAATAGGACTGGAAGTAACTGAGATAAATGGCCTGATAAAACAGCCAGAGCCTGGCTGATGTGCAGAACCAGCGTGGGACTGTCCTTGCCCCTTCCTCCCTGCTTGGAGAGGGCTCGAGCCAACCAGGAACCAGCTCACTCCTATTAATTGCTCCCCCCTCCCCCCTTTTTTTCTCTCTTTCTTAATACCAGTGTACAAACATTGCTGCAGAGAGCAGGGGTTAATGCAGCTCAAGCCCTGGCTCGTAAGCAGCCTGAAGAAGGCCCCTCTGTTTGATGGGGTTGTGCACGGTGAGGTCTTGGTCCATTACGGCTGCTTTACACCCCTGCCTCTAGAGGAGAGTTGACTGCCGAGGAGAAAGGGATGGGCATCAAGGTTTTCCACAGCATAAAGAGATGCATGTTGCTCTGCTTGGATAAATGAGTAGATTTTTCTTCTAATCTCAAACCTGAAAGTGGGTAAGTGTGTAGGAGAATAGTTGTCTTTTTTGAAGCCTGTAGCATCAACAGTTGCCATATCAAAGAGAGCACAAGAACTGCTTGCTCAAAGCACGGTGCAATAATCAGGAGATTACTGACATCTCTGGGTGATGGTTGCTGTTGCGTTTGAAGTGATGCCCTGGATTTGTCGCTTTTGTAGCTCCTTCTGCAGCTGAGCAGAGCAAAGCTTCATCTGTAGCTCCTCAAGGACCCCCAGACCCCAGCCAGGGTTTCTCTTTAGCTTGATTGACAGTTTGCTGCTGAACACCATGACATGGGTCTCCCTAGACCTTGACCAGGACTGGCAGTCATGTCTCCTTCCCTGTGCCCTTCCTCTGTGGGTTTCTGTAGAAAAGTAACTGCCCAGTGCTCCTTCTCCAGGAGGTATTAGTGTCCACAGAGCTGCCCAGCACTGGCCAATCCCTTCTCCAGTGACAGCCCAGCTCTTGCAGGTCCTGACTGCAATTCACTGTGCAGTCGTAGCTGTATGCAGTCTGTCTCACTGTACCTTAAGGCAGTGATAACAGGAGGGTAGGGCAGGCTCTTGAAATGTAGGAATCAAATATTTTAGGGAGATGAGGTATATGACGCTGGTTGTCCCACACCTTAAGGCAGTGTTCTGGTCCCTGGGCTGTGGCAGGAACAGCTCCGTTGACTTTGTAGGCCTGTGATTTGGCTCTATGTTTTTCAGATTTTATAGTGAATGAATATAATTAAGTATTTAGGGCTAAGCCGATTCCTTAAAGTATTTATTTTGCTGGAGGTTTGGTGGGAAAGGTACAGCAGTTCAAGCCAATTCCAGTTTTTACATTATTTTTTTGTTTGCTTCGCTTCCAAACTAGAAAAAAAAGAAGCAAAGTCACTTCTTCATGTAGTCCTGCTGCTCACGGAGCACCGCAATGTGCTGCAAAGGCTGGAAGCACTGCTGCAAGCCCAGCATGAGAGACTGCTACAGCAATCTCTAGGACATTTAATCTGATGGCTTGAAAACACACTCACCCCAGTTAGTTTGGAGAAGCCCTGCCAGAGTTGTGCTTACAGCAATCTGCACGTTGCTCGGTGAATAAATCTACCAGGTATTGCTGACAGGGAAGTAATGTTCTCTGCCCTTAGGAAATACAGGTGTGGAGAGCAAGAGCAACCATCCCGTGGTGTCTGCAGCACACCAGCCTCAGGGAAGTATTTGTTGTACCTTTGTAGAGTTGCTCCTTATTAAGGATGCTTTTGGGAGAGCCTAGAGGAGCAGAGCTGTGCTGTGGCAGACTATTGTCCATGTCTAAGGAACTCACAGGTGAGGTGTGGAGCATGTTTTTGGAAGTGTAGGCCATTTAGGTCCTATGGCATCCCAGTTTCTTAAATCCTCTCCTCCCTTGGGACCACGCTCTCTGCAAAGGCACTGTTGTTGGATACTTTGGCTGCTTGTGCCTGTGCTGGACATGTGGACAGATTCTGTGGAGATCTGGGTTTCCTCAGCACATCCCTGGGAAGAAAAAGTGGTGGAGCCTAGGGTTAGGAAACAGGGGGTTGCCTTTCCCGAGTCAGCTGCAGATGCTGGACATCGACATTGACCCTCCCTGGCCCAGGAGCTGTGCAAAGACGCAGGGGTTTGCCTGTCCCACAGGGATGCTGTGCAGGTGCCTGAAGGTGTCCTGCCACTCCGACCCCTCCACACAGTACCTAGACAGATGTGCTGGTGTAGATGGGTCCAGCAGACTGCCCTGACCAGCCCCGTTCCAGCAATAAAGCTTTTCCCTCCCTGTCACAGGATCATAGAATGGTTTGGCTTGGAAGGGACCTTAATGATCATGTAGTTCCACCCCTCTGCTATGGGCAGGGACACCTTCCACTAGACCAGGTTGCTCAAAGCCCCACCCAACCTGGCCTTGAACTTCATCCTCACCCTGCTCCCAGTTTTCCCACAAAGGCTGGTCCATATTGGCTGAGACCTTGAGCTTCACTGCTGCTAGCTCCACGTTATCGAGGATGGGCACCTCTTCAGCAGCTTGCAAAGCCCAGACCCTTTGCAAGGTCACTCCCAGGAACCGTGTAAAACCCCCCTGATCTGCAATTTGTTGTGGCTATCTTACTTACCAGCAGTAAGATGCAAGGTCAGGTGGCAAGGATTGTTTTTCACAAGCTGGGAATGCTTTAATGTCTTGGAAAAAGAAACCTTGAAAACTTCCTCCAGAAGGATTTCTCCCACTGTGATACTGGATACAGTATATGGCTTAAAAAATAACTCCTGGTACTTTTTGAGCACTATGAGATATATTGTTTTAGTTTAGCAAACCCTTCTTTTTCATTCTGGAAAGTTAGCTCATGGGTCTAGCTTTTCTTCTTCTTTTTAATCATTACACAGGGGTGGCAGGGCAGTAGTGTAATGTACTGCTCACTTCAGTGAAGCTGGAGAGATACCAGCGTGGGTTATGGGTGAAGTTCATAGTAGAGGACTAGAGGAGTTCTGGTATCTTCCAACCTGTGTGCATCTATAAAGACGGTAATTTGACTGGTCCTCTTCACCACTCCAGAGTACGTTGTACTAGAGGATTTGAAAGTGAGGTAGAATAGACTTGTAGCAAAGTATTTGCCAGAGAGGTTACCAGCCATGGTGCTGAGGCACTAAAACAGAAGATACGTCTACACGGAAGACGACTGTATTTGGGGATGTTTTCAGGTTGGCTGCTTCCAGGTAAAGGAACAGTGAAGTTGAGGGAGGGTGGGCTTAGGGATCTGCTTTGATGGACCTTGATGGACTTGGTGGAGCCTGAAGCTGAGCTGCCAGTAGAGAAGTGTGTCTCAGTGACTTGGTGCATGTGGTAAGAAAGGGGGTGGATGGAGCAGCTACTGAAACTGGGTCTAGTTGTGTGAATAATTTCAAATCAAGAGGTGGGAGTGAAATTCAAAACCATTAAAACAGTTGGTTTTCCTGTGTTTTGCAAAGAAAGCTTTTGGGTGGTTTGGGTTTTTTGGGGAAATGTCCTGACATCTCAGAGGCTTAAAAACAAAATTTCGTTTTAATTTTCAAAACAGCTGTCTGTGTTTTAGATGACTAAAGGTAACTTGCACTGAATAAAATAAGAAAGAGGTAACTCATCCACAGACAAAGATGAAACCCTTCATTTCTAGGCTGACTCAAAATGACTCATTTTCCTTTTTCTTTTTTTTTTTTTTTTTAACTCAAATATTGGGAAAGTTTTCTGTTTGACACCATTTTCTTTCCAGTGATTTTGTTTAACCCTGAGAACTCCCCCACATCCCAAATCCAGCATTTTCTCAGTGTCGTCTGTTCAGAGAAGTAGTGCATCTTTAATGAATGTGTTTTTCCTGCACAAAGGCAGCGGGAGGAATGAAGAGCACATTTTTTTTGCAAGGCAGATATATCCCTGCTGTTAAACCAAGACTTGTCAACTCTGTGTCTGGGCCTCTCCCAAAATCTGCACGCTTATCTGAGATGGGCTGTGCAGAGGCAGCATGCATGGGTGAGCGTCTGTGACCTCTGCCTTTCTCAGCTTTGCTTATGATGAATAAGAAAGGCTTGAAAACTGTTTTTTGGTGGGAAAAGAGAGATTTTCCTCCGGGTTCTTCTGCATAAGAAACTCTTGATTTTCTCCCTGGGAAATTTTCTAGGTTAATAAAGAAATGGAAAGAAGGGAAAACTTCATTTGAGCTGGGAAGACATTATTAGTGGGAAGGGTGATCCAATGCAGCTTTAGAAGTAGAAAATACAGGAGTGGGCATGAAACAGTCTTTGGACAGGTTGCTTTTCACAGGGAGGAAGAGGATTTTGAATGCTGGGGAGAAAATGGATGGAGATCTCCACATCCAGCAATGAGCTTTTGTATAAAGGCTGACAGCAGTAGAGGTTAACCTATGCCCGTGTGCTGTGTGTGTCCTCCTTGGGACCTCACCCCTAATTGAAGTTGCAGGAGGCATCTTCAGTCCCAGTGGAGCATCCATGCCCATCCTCAGCCAAGCTCACCGCCTGCAGAGCCTCCTCTGCCCAGGATCTGGCCATGGTGAGCCAGGGCTCAGCCTTGGGACTTGGGGAACTGTGGTGGATGAATGTCTGCTGAGGGAGCTCTGAGAGGGTCAACCCCTCCTGGGGGGTGGTAAAGTGGTGCCGCCAGCACAGTTTGGGGTTTGACAACTTCTTTCCATGTGAAGGAAATCTTGGTTTATGTTTGTTTGCCCAGAGCCTTCTGAACTGTGGTTCAAGCATTATGGACTCAACCTGGCCGATGAGGCTTTGGTGAAACAAGAAGAGATTTTTTTGCTTGGAGGTCTCAGGGTCCCTGGCCCTGCAGGTGGCCCTGGTGGCTGGGAAAGCAGCAGCTTATGGCATCGACCAGCTTGCCATGAAATCTGAAGGCTCACAGGGACCCAAACATACTTTGGGTTTAAAAATACCAGTGGAGGGGGAGAGGTGAGTAGCTGTGCAAAACGCCAAGCATAAAGAACTTGGAGGAGCATTCAGGAGTTGAGTAAAGGTTGAAACCGCAACAATTCAATAGTTTGTGCAGAGAAATTGGCAGCCGCGAGTGTGGAATGAATCACAAATGTGCACATGTTTTGCCTGAGGTGAAAATCAGAGTGCTTTTTGGCTGTGAAATGTCAGCTTGTTAGTCTGGGAAACACTCGTTTTTAATTTTTTCTTTATTCTTGTGAGCTGTGTTGAAGGGAGCATGAGGGAAAGGTCGGGACTGTTGCCCCTGCCCTGCTTTGCCCCAGGCTGTGCTGTTGCTGGTGCATAGGGCTCTTGTGCTTCTTTCTCTCTCCCATTCCTGCTCCATTTCTGCAGATCCCCCAGGGCAGACAATCCGTGGTAGCTAGATACAGCCTCCAGAACGTTGTTCCCAATCAAATGAATTTTAACGCCAGGTCAGACCCTGAGCACTGACCCTTGCAACAGCATATCTAAAAGCAAAGGAAGCAGAAATAGATCCCTGCAAAGCACTGTGCACTTCACTTGCCTGCAGTGGAAAACATTCCCTTTAATGAAGTGCACGGTACTAATTTCGTTTTGGGCATTAGTCATACGCTGAGTAACAGGAGCTGGTAAAGGCACTTGCAAGGCACAATGGCAAGGCTCAGCTCAGGGAGATCCAGCTCCCACAGCCCAGGGCGGTGGCAGGCATAGGCTCACGGGAGCAGCGTCTGTCTGTCCCCTCTCCCTTGATGTGGGACCCTTGCTGTTGGCAGGAAATGCCAGTATCTCCAAAGTGATTAATTGCAGCATGAACTGGCTGTATTTTAGCTAAGGTAAACCATGCACTGACCTGTAGCCATTCTTTAAAGGGGAAAATTGGCCCTGCTGAATGAAGGCATGGCTAAGAGTTTCCCTGAGTTAGGATGGTTTTGGACAGAGGTAAGAGGTTTGCCAGATGCTTGTGCAATAGGGAGTCTCCTGAAATAGACCCCATGTTCTTGAGAAAAGCAGACAGGAGTTGCCTTTCCCTGCCAGCACTTGAGACCTCGAGTCTCCCACAAGCTCCCATGAAGCATCCCTGGTCCCATCGCTTCCAGGCGGGTGGCTGGAGGAGCCTGGCAGGCAGCAGACCATGCCCAGGAGCCCGGACGAGGCTGGGGCCCTGGCTCTCTGCCTACCGTGCTTGGCACAGTGCGGGAGCATGTCCTTGGCAGCCTCGTGTCCGGCCCCATGTCCCTTGCGTGCCCCTGGCTTTTGCCCTCAAGCTCTCTTCCCTGAGTGCCAACTTCTCTCCAAAGCCAGGCCCACGGGATGGGCAGCACTGGTGTGCATCCAGCTTTGTGGATGTAGCTGTCATGTTTGTCCTGTGCTTTCGGGACCATTGATTACTCTGGGGTGATGTTTTTAAGGTTTTCTCTGCAGACTGGCATGCTGGAAACAGAGCTTTAAATGTGAAAGCAGATGCCGATGAGCATCCTGGCCCCCCACCCCGAGGGGTTTCTGGCTGGGGCACAATCTACCATCACAAATACTGGAGTCTTGTGCTCACCGCACAGAAGTTTGTTGCAAAGTCTCTGCGGTTTCCTGCTCCAGCCTCTTGTCACCCCTGAACTTGTGAATTCGTATGAGTCAAAATGGTTCCGAGTGTGAATTTGCCAGCTCCATGCATGTTTAGGCATGTGATGGTACGTTGAGTGTCACGGGCGGGAGGGCATGAGGCCAAGGGCACAGTAAATTCTGGGTAGGATCTTTGCCCATTCTCCAGCTCGTCTTACAGGGATGCAATAACAAGGTATTTCCTAGGTGAGTGAAGTGAGAGTGACCTGAGCCAGACCTTTACAGTTGCATTATATGATTTCTCTCTGAGTGAAGTCATCGACTCTTATCAAGCTTGGAAAATGAAGCTATCTGACTCCCTCATGTTCCCCCAGCCAATTAGTCTTCTGGGCCACTATAGGGAGGTTGATAAAACACGTTTGTCATGAATACACTGAGACCCAGCAGAGAAAGAGGGTTGTGATTGCCAGAGCTTGATGTTAGGAGCAGAGCAGGCAGCTCTGCAAAGGAGCTCCGAGCACACGAAGGGTGAAAGCTTTGGAAAGATGCTCTCTGGATATCTCTGGCTCATATGGAGGTTGCCCTTTTGCCTGCGACTTTCTAGTTCTGCCAAAGACTCCTGCCCCTCAGGTCTGCTGGCAGTGGAGTTTGAGAGGTGAAAATCAGCCAAGCTAGGGAAAACACGCTCTGATTTTTTTGGCTGCAATGAAGAAAATAGCAGTCAGTTTGGTCAATGCAAGGACTGAATGGTGGGGTTGTTGTGGTTAAAAGCTGCAGCATTTATTGCTTTAGCTGGGGTGTAAGAGATCACTGCTTTACGCATGAGGTCTCGAGGCAGCAGGGAGGATAGACACAGGAGAAGACAGGCAAGAGCTTCCAGGGCAGCTAATTCTCTGATCCTTCCTTTCGGCTAGCATATGCACATGTACGTCCTACTTATCTCAACACACATATCCTCACACTGCCTCCCAAGATTAGCTCTGCTTCATTTCTCCACTTGTACAAAAGAAAAATTGATTTACGCATCATCATGTGGAAATGGAAATGGAAACCTGGGTAACATGTTGAATCATTAGGGTGAGCCACTACATAGGTAGATCTGCTTGAGCAAAGCAGGTTGTGAAGTAGCATCCATTTGGATGCTTAAGGAAATACATTGTGTACATTTTCCTGGGGATCTGAGTTGGCAAGGACTTGTGTATATAGCTGGGGACAGCACAAGCCCTGCTCCCGCGTGGATGGTGTGTGGATGCTCGTCGGTGCAGTCTGCACAGGTTTAAGTTAACCTGAGACTCTTTCTTATGCCAGCTGGGCAGATGTGCTGTTGCTCCCTCCAGCTGTGACCACTACCAGAAATGAAGCTGCACTTGCAGGTGCTGGTGTCTGACCAGACGGGGCAGCTCTGGTGTTTGAACATAAGGTCCCCTGGGTCTGAAAGCACAAAGGACCTTTCACTGCTTTACTGCTGCTACTTTCCCGCAGTTTTTTGATAATTTGATTATGACTTGGAAAACAGGAGTCGCAGAGATCCTGAGCCAACGTGTGCTTTTTCGCAGTGTGACAGATGGCTGCTGGCACACGATCAGACTCTTTCTGGTTGCCTTTCACCAGTGACTAACATCTGGGCATCTCGCCTTAGATCTGGCTTGCCTTGCACATCGCCAATGATATCAGGTTTAAGCTTCAGTTTTTCAGCCTTGGATGACGTTACACGTACAGTTTAAAAACGCTGTTAGACTAAACCAAATGAACCGATTCATCACTAGTGGAAGGAGCAGGGAGTTTGGAAGAAGGATTTTGTTTTGGGGTGCACCAAGGCCTTATTTGCTGAAACTAGAGGAATTCCCAGGATGGGCTCCCTGGACATATTTATTTTTATTTTCTCAGGCTGTAATGTCTCCCAGATGTGTATGTCTGTAGCAGAACATAATACTAACCCGACCGTTTCCCTTGTTACTCAAGACACTTTCAACATTGTTGAAATAGTAGCTCAGACCGAGCCTCTGCCAGACTTTAAAATAACTACTCTAAGACAATGGGAGGGTAAGCTGGAGAAACATTGGTGAAGATCAACTTGTAATAGAGAAGAAGGGGACCAAGGTATTTCAAAAGTAGACATTTCCCATCAAACTGTTGCTTCATTCCAAAACTCTGAAATTGCATTTCCTTTTGTAAGAAATCTTTCTGCCTTACTCACCTCTACCTCTTCACTTCAGTTTTGTAGCTTCTGGTGTATATTTTGCTGATCCCCCTGCCATTTGGTGAAGAAAGGGGAGTTAGGAGGTAAGCCAAACCCTTCCACCTCCTCCCCTTCCTACCGCTGCTCGGAGAGCGTAGCCTGCAAAGGGGCTGCTCGTGCGCTGCTGTGCTACAGCTAGCTTTCCTACCCCCACAACACATTGCTGAGATTATAAAGTCATCCCATTCTGCCCTAGGAAGAGTTAAAGACTTCACAAAACACCATGAAAGCTCAAAAGGGAGAGAATGAAAGCTCTGTGTGCCCAGGGATCTCTTGGGTAGCACAGCCAGCTGAGCAGAAGTATCTTCCAGCGCTCCCCAGAACAGGAGAGACTTGACCTCAAGTCCCTGCCAGTGGCTGCTAACACGGACGCTGCCTTTGGCTCCGCAAATCCTTACGCTGCAGGGAGCTGGGAGGAAACACCAGGAAAGACTTGCTCTGTTCCTGCCCTTTTCCTCTCCTCCCCTGCAAGCATCTGCTGTTGGAGCCAGGGATGGGGGCTGGAGGGACCTCCCTGTGGTCCTGACCTTGAAGTCTGTCAAATCCAGACAAGCCTTGTCCACGGGAGCTTGGTGTGGGGGATGGGGGTGGGGGGTGGGCGGTGTGTGCACACCAACGTGCACGTGGTCTCCATCAGCACGAGAGGATGCTGAAAATCAGGGGTACAAACTCTGGCTATGCCGTGGGCTGCCCTGCTTGGCGCTGACCATCCCACCCAGAGGAGGTTTTCACGATCATCCCTCCATTGCTTTTCTCCAGTGGCTTTGTGCATATTTACGTGTGTGTCTTCCAACCCTATAAAACAAAACAACAGAGAGGGAGGCTCTTGGAAAGCTGATGCTGGAAACAAGCCCCTGGAGTGCGATAGTTTGTAGAATTTGCCATTAATTTACTTTGACAATGGAGCAACAAAGAGAAGCTTATTTACTAACGACAGTGAGGGCCAATATTTTTGGGACTTGTCCCCACTCAGCCTCACACAAGTGTTACCAGTATGGTTTTTAGTAGTTTTTAAATTAATCCCACAGAATCCGCTGTATAGGCATTGTAGACCAATTCAAATCTGGTTTATGCTGATTCACTGTAATTCAGTAATTAAGTTTAATTGCTGTGAGGCAGACTTGAACAGATTGAAGAGTGGCTGTGCAGGGATTTGCACAGGTTTAAATGAAATCCATTTAAAAATACCCCTCTAGCTAAACCCATTAAGCCCCGAATATAGATAAAACATCAGTTCCACAGTGTTTGGCTTGAGTAAAGTGAGGGTTTGAGCTCAACCCAAAAGCATTTGCTGTCAGTGGTCCAGGAGGGGACAGGACATGCATGCACAGAGCAGAGGAAGGAGGAACTGGGGAGGATATGTGGAGAACAGGGGATAGGAGACACACCAGGGTGTGCGTGTGGCCCAGGGGGTGAGGGGTGTGCAAGGCTGGGCTGAACTGTAGCACCCCACAGCATTTTCCTAGAGACCAGGAGCTTTGGGTTAAGGTTAACTCTCTTGGTTGCTCAGGAAGGAGATGGTTGAGGAGCTCTGCACGATGTCTCAGTACATGTCTTGGGAAGGTTAGAAGTGGCTTCTTTTTTGTTTTCTTCTTATGAAAAACAAAACCAAACCAATCCAGCTGAGGCCACCAAATCTGGCAGAGCAGCTAGCCATTGTGCGCTTTCCTTCCAGCCCCTCCCAGCACCTCCTTCAAAAGGGTCTTCGGGCTCTCGTTTCTCAGCTGTCGGGATATTGATTGGCTCCATGTTTGCAAAGCCTTTCCCTGTCCCCAGAGGGCAGGAAACATACTCCTTCAGTTAATGGGATGAGATTTTCACACCATCTCATGGCTTGGGCAGTTGGGATTTGTAGAGAGAAGACCTGATGAGGACGATGAAGCTGAAGGCTGAAATGCCGCCAAGCCCACTTCCCCACTCCTGTGGCCATTTTGGTTTCATCATCCCCGGTGTGGGTTTAGCAACTCGTAAACTCTTTGCTTTCCTGATCCCATCGCTCTTCTCCCGAAAGCTCTTTTGCAGGCTCTATTCTTTTTCTGTCACTTGGCCTACTTTTTTTTGTAGCCAGCGTATCCTTATTCAGGGTCATCCTTGACTTCCAGCAGCCCTTCCTCCTCCCCAGACTTTGTCCCCAAAAGCCCCATCCCCATCCTGGCAGAGCCCCCCATGCTGGGCCTGTATAAAGGAGCGGCAGCACACCTGCAGATCTGCGTAATGAGCTTGAAAAGAAGCCTGCACTCGCATTTTTCCTGTCTAAACAATGTGTACCGCTAGCTCTTTCTTCTGAAAAGGTTATGCTTCCCTGAAATTTTCTGTCCTCTCTGTGGGTCGGTGGTTGCATTCACTCTTCCACTAATAGGTACAACGTTCTCCGTGAGAAATGTGCTTTTTCTTTTTCTTCCTGCTTTGGCTCTGTCCCCATCAACTTGCAGCCACTGGGTCAAAACCAAATTATCTCTGCTCTCCGGAGCAGGGAGGCAAAGGTTGAAATCCTGTTGCATAACCCTCTGAATGCAGGTCCATCACTGCGAGCTGTGTGCGCTTTGGCTTAAACCTCGTCTCGTGTGGCTTGTGGTGTTACTCTTAAAAAGAAATTATTAGGTGACAAGGGAAATGGAAAGAGTAGGAAACAAATGTGGCACAGGAGGTGACATGGTTGGCTGCCATGGACATTATTTAGGTTACAGGCAATGCTAGGATAGAAAGAGAAGCAGGAAGAGCTGGTGGAGGTTGATGTCCTGCAAACACAACACTACCAAGGTGTCTTTGACTTTGTCCACCCAATGTGCAGAGTCATCAGGCAAGTCCAAATAAATATGAAGCTGCCATCTTGGGTCCCCTTGGTTCAGAGAAGGCCAGGCACAACCTCCAAGCCTGAGAATGTCTTTCAAGAGGCAAAGGGTGGAGGAGTGTGAGCTGTCAAGAGGGGAGTGAAGGGGCATCAGTGTTTTGGAAGGGCTGTCTTGTTTTGAGCGCTTGGCTACAAACCATGCCTGTGCTAATGTAGTGGTGTGAGGTGCCAGGAAACCCTTTCCCCAGTATAAAGTCCTCTTTTTCCATCACTTAATGCAGACAGCCTATTATTAAATTCTATCTGTGATGCACAAGCCTCTCTAATTCAGACTTTGAAGTGCATGGCCTGTGATTCTAAGCAGACTTCTGGCAGGACATTTTCATGAGGCACTCAGAAATTAGAGGGAGAAAAGACCCGTTAGGTCGTATGTTCTATTCCCCAGCCAGCAAGCACCAGGGCTGTCCTCTGGGGTTGTCTTCAGGGCTTGCCAAGCCTAGTTATTTCAGATCCCAACCAGTGATGCTGCATCCAGGGGAAGTGACTCAGTCTGACAGATCCTGTTATGAGCTCTCCTAGGGCTCCAATTATGTTTTACATTGTTGAATATAATTTCCTTTTCCCTCATTTCCCTCCTTTGGGGAGAACGTAAAGCTGAGTATAAGCTTCACATGTGCGTACAAGCCAGAGGAAAGCGCACACAGTCACTTTTCTGTATCTGCAACCTGGGGTGCCCTCCTAAGGAACACCTTCCTCTGGGATGAAGCCCCAGGGATCAGGTGGGGTGGTGGAGGACCACTACCGAACCCTATCTGGTCCCTGAGAACACTAATGGGCCTTAATGGCCTTGACCAGCCTCACCTGGGACCGCCACCCACGCCCTCATCCCAGGAGCCCCATTTAAGTTCAGCCCTGTGGCCTTAGCTCTTCCCTAAGCTGTAGTGTAGGGTGCTTGCTTCTAGTCCTGCCTCTGGCTTTATCTCCTGGATGGACTGTGGACCTGTGTTTGGATGTAGCTTGTCTCCTGGTAGGATGCCTTGTATGTTTGTCTCTGTCTCTTGGATGGACTTCACACCCGCACTGTAGCCTTGTTTCCAGACCAGCTTCTGCCTGTGTCTCCCTTTGCACTTGACTGTCCTCCGTGGAGGACCCTGGACTTGGTTGATGGCTAGCTTTGCCTGGGGCTGCCTGTGGACCAGTGGCTAGCTCTGCCTGTTGTGTTTGCCACCACTGGGACTGTGCCTGTAAGCAAGGCACTGCCTGCTGCCTCTTGGTTCTCCCTGCCACTTTCCCTCTCCACTGCCCAAGCCAGGCTGGTGGACGCCTGTACACCAAGCATGTTCCCAGTTGGCCTTGCAGGGTGACCACGATCCCTCTCTGCAAGGTTCCCCATCTGCCTATCCTCCTCCTTGAAGGATGGCTTTACCTTTGGGGTTGTCCTCTGGGTCCCCAGTCTGACCAGAGCATTGTCTGTGTTTCTTGTGTCTCCTCTCGTTCCTTGGGAATTTTAACTCTGTGTGGGGCCAAAAGACTGATGAGGGCAGGAAAACCCTCTATTGAAAATATGGAGCTTATGGTCTGATGCAGGTACATTGACAAAGTCCCCAGCACTGAACAGTGCAGGGGCACATGCAGACCCCTCTGCCTTCATTTCTCCTTTATCCTAGACATGCTGGTGCTTTTTGTGTGCTTAATATTTGAGCTGGAATCTGTTTATAACTTCTCAGAGTGGTGGGGTAAAGTCCTTAATCCCTGATTCCATGTGTTTTTCTAAGTGACTTCATTTTGAAAAAGTGATGTGTAATTTTTTTAATTTACTGTTTAGCTTTTTTACAAAAGAAACAAGAACTCAGTTTTCTAAATAACCATGTCTTAAAGTGCACTGGTGTGCTCAGACCAAGGCAGTGGAGGCAATGATGGTCCAGGGCACACTTCTGATAATTGGAGAATGCATCTTCACTCACTGAACTTTGCAAGGCTCTGCTGGTTTTCTCCTCTAGCCTGAGCTTAGGATTGCTGGGACACCTGTGCTAAAACACAAGGTCTGTCTAGCTGTTTCTCTTGGTATGGTTTCTGGGCTCTTGGAGGCAGAGAGCTCCTGACAGGACACCAAGCACCACAGTGGGTTCATGGGGTGTAATTCAGCAGTTCCATGTTCTATCTCTAGTAGCTCTTTCTAGGTGTCCCCCTTTGCACTGACTGCTGTGCTTCCCGTCCTTGAAAGCGTTTCTCCCCAAACATGGCTGGCACCCTGAAGACTGCTGGTTAACTTCAGCTTGTGGTTAACTTCAGCTTGGGATGCCGCGTTCTTGGCTCTGGTTCCACTGGCCAGTGCTTGTCCTTGCTGAGGTTGGCCCATGCACAAGTCTCCCTGGCACTGGGCTGCCTGGGAAGATTCCCGTGCTGCTTTAGGAGCCTGGAGGCAAGCTGAATTTGGCAGCAGCTGTTGAACTCCAGGAATCTCCTTTCCAGCATAGAAATAGCCATTCTGCAGGCTTTTGGTTTGAGGCTGAACAACAAAAATGTTAGTTTGGTATGCTGAATATCCTGAATGTGCACTGTGGGCAGTCTTGCCTGGCTTTTCTGCAGATGGGCAAGGAAGAACTCAAGTCTAGAGCCCAATGCGAACACAGCTGGACTGTGAGCACGCCTTGGTGTGAGCCCTGCCTCTGGGGTCCTGGGCAGCATTGCCTCCAGGGTGGAGGTAGGGCCGTGCTGGTGGTGAAGGCTGCTCAGCAGTGGTAGAAAGAGTGTCTGTGAGCAGAGCTGCTCACTGGTGGCCACTGGAAGGAGATGGGGAAGCCTGGCTGTGAAGCAAGGCAGTGGGGTGAATGCCTGTGGGGATTAGGCACCTGAGCCCTAGGAAAGCTGAAAAGTCGTGAGGAAACATGATTTTTTTGTAAAGGAAACATCGAATTACAGTACCACCTGTATGGTCTGTCCCATCCCTGACTCTGGCTGCTGCAGTGACTGCACTCACTGCATCCTTAGCATCCACCTGCCTGGCATTAATCTGCTCCCAGAAAGGCTCTGACCCTGATCTCTGATAGCTGGTGGCTCACATCCTGCAGCTGAGAATCACTTCCACAGGTAATCTGTGTCCTTGAGAAGCAGCATGTCTGCTCCCAGAGGTTAAAGCAAAGAGAGAAAATAAACCTGCTTTGAAGTTTAAAGTAAATCCATGATGTTCTTGTACAACCAGAAACCCAGCACTGTCGGGATGGAGAGCTGACCCTTGGTTAATCCTGGGGAGAAGCTGCAAACAAAAGCTTTGGTGTTGAGGCTGGTTGAGCACTAAATCCAGTGTCGTAAACAACCTCGCTGTGCAACAGCTTCTGCCCCAGGATGAGAGTGCAGTGCCATGAGCCCGCAGCTACTGCAGCAAGATGCTCTTCAAAGTGTCTGTAGTAGATCAATCCCTTCTGTTGCTTTGCTGGCTCGTGCAGCATGGGTTTCTGCTGCAGGCGTTTCTGAGGCCCCACTGGCTTATCCCAATGGCACAGAAACTAGCCAGATGTGGCTAAAATAAATACATGGAAAGCTGCTTCTGGAGAACAGGGAGTGGGAAGAAAATGCAGTGCAGAGCTGCAATCTGGAGCTGGTAAAACAGCAGGGCATCTGCTTTCCAGCTTCCCCAGCTCTGAGTGAAAGCTGGTGTTGGAGAGGCACATCATTTATATCAACATTTCTCTTTTGGCTTATAGGGGAAGTCAGAGAGGAGACTGGTGTTTGTAGTGGCTGATCTGCCCGGGATATAACTGTGCAGCTGATTGCGGGGGTTTGAGTGCTGACCCTCTCTGGAGATTGAAATGACCTGTTGTTGTTTGGTTGTCCTGGCTTGTCTCCAGTAGAACTTTGGCATCATCCTCTGAACTGCCTGAATCGTGCAGGGGCTGTGGGGTGGCTGTGCTCAGCTCTCACTCTGCTGTTCCCAGTGTGCATGCAAACATCTGGAGAGGTGTTCATAGAGATGCGAACACAATTAAATCCTTCCTGTGATGTTCAGGCTCTGATGGCTGCAGCAGTGCATAGCTCCACTGTCAGAGCTGGGGTTGCTCCAGGCATACAGTGGGATCAGCTTGTCTCTTGCTTGGCTGGTAGGTGCAATGTCTGCTGGTGCTCCATGCTGTGGATGCCTGCTCCCTTGGCTTTGATGGGTTGTGCTTCCTACCTGTGCCCTTGCCTGGGCCTTAGGAGATCTCATCCATTTTACTCCTAATTCTGTTTTTCTTTTATGCTAAATTCTTATTTTGGAGTTGGTGAGGGTTCTAGAGGCAAATGCCAACCCTGGCTGTTTAAAACTGCTGGTGTAGCCCTGCCCCTGGGATCGCTTTCCAGCTAACTCCAGTTCTTAGGCCAAGGGGAGAGAGGAGTCTCTGCTACTTTATTTAGGAAAGCACCAAGCACATGCTTAACTTTAACCCTAGATGTACATGTTGTCAAGGACCATGGTTTTAACTTTTAGCAAAAGCTCAAGTTGTGTGTTAAGGCCATAGTCTGCCCAGGAAAACTTCCATGTAGGTGTGTTATTTCTAGTACCAAGTGCCCGGCTGCAGCTTGTGTAGGAAGGCCCTTCACCTGATAGAATCCACTGAATTCACACTTGTCTGCCTGTAATGACCAGCAAAGCTGATTGGTGATGAGGGCTGCAGTCCCTGGAGATGGAATGTGCAGGTCTTGGCACATACATTGGTGTCCACAGCTGGGAAATCACCTCCCAAAACTGCTTGGGAATGAGAAGGGACAAATGTTCCTGATATTTTTTCCCCTGTCAGATGTGTTTGGTCTCAGATTAATTCACCATGCTGTGCATGCACAACACTTGCAAGGCCGATAAAGTCTGCTGACTCAATACCATTTCAGGGTTTATGACTGTTCACGTCTCTGAGGGGCTCAGCCCTGCACCCAATCTGGCTTGGTACCATTTTTGCAATGTTCCTGCTGCTGAAGGCTGTTGCATGTGCATGTTGCTGAGCTGAGAGTTACCCGGGAACATGTCAATGCTGTGACCATGTGGGGAGCTGGGGAAATACCAGGTGAAATCCCAAGAGACCACAAATGGCTGCATCTCCTGCAGGACCCCCTTCCCTCCCCTCCTTCCCAGCACAGAGCTCTTTCCCTTGCAAAATCTTCTGAGGAGATGGTGGCAGGACTGCTATGTTAGCATCTGAACGGGATCAAAGCAGCTTTCTGCTCAATTGATTTGTTATTTTCCAGAGCAGCAGATCTATATGGTGTGTATATCTCCTGTCAGGCTGCAGCATGCCTGAGGCTGTTCATCTGCCCTCAAATAAATCTCGCACCTCATCGACAGTGGGAATTAGGGTGAATGCAGAGGCTGGATGCCTCCCAAGTGATGGCAGCTGCTAGTGCAGATGGCAGGATTCCTGTTGACAAGTCATCAAGTGGGATTGTCCAGGCCCTCCCAGTCAAGGGGGCTGTGGGTCCGGAGTGATCCAGACCCCTCCTGCAAGGCTGGGCCCATGGGGTGCTGCCCTGGATTCTATCCTTTGTCCCCACCCCTTGCAGCTGGCAGGGTTATTGCCACACTGCCCAGCAGCATAAAGGGAGGACAAGACAGGAGGAACCTGGTTGTAGATGTTTTGGAGGTAGAAATGGTGTGCCTGAGTAGAGCCAGATGTCTGCAATTTTTTTTTGCTAATGGAGGGGAACAAGAAACCTTGTGCTTTTTAAACAGTTTTTTGTTCAGGTATTTCTGTAGTTGAAGGGTTCTTTAGTTAAAGAATGAACTTGGAAAGGGAATGTCTCTGTTCACCAAGGAGGTTAAAATCTCATCAGACTGAAGTGATAGTGCTGCCGAATAGCCCACACCAGAGGCTTTCACCCAATTCAAACCATCTTGCATGTTCACAGTAGAGTTCTGAAAGTGAGCCTTTCACCTGCTGGGAAAGGGGTATTGTGTGAAGCACGGCTCCCAGTGGCGCTCCTGATCTTGTCATAGTGATGAACCCTGCTTTGGGCAGAGGGGACTGTCCCCATGGTCTGGTGAGGACACCCGCCTCGGTGAGGGACGCCCCTCCTTGGTCCAATTCTTTGGTGAAATTGGACAAACATCAACAAGGAAGCTTGGGAAAGGACTGAGCAGGATCTTCTGTATGCAGCTGATTCAGGACTTGTGGTTTAGAACAGTTGTGTCCCATCCTCTGCTTTACAGTCCTGAGCATCCCAACTATATGGTCATAAAGGTACCACCACTGCTGGGGTAGGAATGGCCCTTCACGTCTCTGGGGACACTGGCCTTGAAACATGTATTCTGTTTCAAAAATATCACCTGGCTGCTGCTGAGGTTATCTGAATATTTGTTTTGGTCTGAGTTTACTGAATTTGTGAATTATTTTAATTTCCCCAAACTGTATGCTCTTCCTGCGGAGTATTGTCTGTTGTCTAATAGGAAGAACAAAAAGAGCAGAGCCCTGTAGTGAAGGTATTTCAGCTTTTGAGCATCTCTTTCTTCTCCCCCAATGCAGATGAAGTGAACTTGCTGGACAAAATTACTTCCCATGCGCAGGACCTCAGCAATATTTCCTTTGGCTATGATGAAGCCAACTGCAGCATCCTGGAGATTGGGCAGTATGCTACGCTCAACATCCCTACAAGGGAGGCATTTGGGGACAGGTAGGCTGCCTTCAGGGGGATGGGGTTGGGATGGTGGTGCCCAAAAATCATCTCATGCATGCTTGTTGGGTTGAGGGGTTACTTTAAGACGCCCTTCCATAATGACACAAAGATAGCACATCCACTCTGTAGTCTGAGCTCAGTGCTTCTTCCCTTTCTTCCTTCTTTCTTGGTTGTGTGCAGGGAAGACACGTTAACACAGTGCTTGACTGACCATTTCCAGGAATGTGTTTTCTTGGTGTTCCCATCAGGAAGACCTCTCTGCTCCAGCACATAACTGGAGAGAGCAAGAGAGATGGCACAGCCATATCCATCAGCGTTGCTTGATACTAAAGCACTGGTCTGTGGAGGCATAGACCAAGCTGGACCTTTGCTGTACTTGATATGGGGCTGTAGCTTGCTGTGGACAAGAACACTGGACATGGTGAGAGAAGGCAGCATTGAAGAGCTGCTTGTAACAGGGTTACTATCCAATCTCAGCAGTGGGTAGAGCAGGAGTCCCATGGAAAATCATGCACAGCCACATAAGCATGTCCTGAGATTGCACCTGAGAGGGATGCATGAAAGTTATATGGGCATGGCTAATTTTGGCCTAGCTGCTTCTTTTTGAGTATCTGACCTTACAACCTGAATGATTGTTTGTTCTTGGTTTTCTATTATTTTTGTTCTCAGTTCATTTGTGCTGTGACTTGTTTTTTTTGTCCTAAGAGGGCAGTTCATGGTGATACAGCGGCTGCTGCAGGATGCCATGTGTTGCTTCTTTCTGCTAGGTTTGCAGATGAGCTGAGTGTGCTGATGAAGCTCAGGTACTCGCTGAAGGAGGACACCAGCCTAGTGACCATCCTCAGCCATCGGAGCCACGTCCTCTTCCAGATCAGGATTAACCCATACGCCTTGGTCTTTGTCACTGCAAGGAGGAGACACTATGAGTAAGTTCCAGCTCAGGTGCTTTTTTCTACCTTGTCATGCTTCCTTTTCTGCTCCCAAGGCCAGAGTTAGGGTTTTGAGCAGTGCTGCTCTGACCCCACCTCAGCTGAAACAAGGTTGTGTCCCCCCACCTGGGTGATGGTCCTTCAGACCTGGTAGCATGACTGCACAGGTAATCACTGTCTAACTCCTCTTTCAAAATGATGCAGATCTGGAAAATAAAGCAAAAAACGAAAAAGGTTCAAATACCTGGGGATAAATCAAGTGGGGACACGCACAAAATACCAGTAATTTCCCAAACACCTCAACTGGTTGTAGATGTGCCCAAATCCATTGGATAGAAAGAGCATTCCCATGCTGGGAGAGAAGTGATGGTGCTTACTTGTGACAATAAGGTAGACAATTTCTCTAGTACTGTCCTTTGCATCTGCACTAAGGATGGATATATGAGGGACCCTGGGAGCTGGTAAGGGTGAAGCCTGGTCCTGCATAAGGTGTGGGACCTAAGTTTCATGTTGTGCCTCTTCCCTTTCCCCCTCTGGGGCATGCAGGTTCCCAGTTTCCTTTCTCGGCGATGGGCACTGGCACCAAGTTGCTCTCAGCATCTCCTTGGAGAGGCTGGAGTTGCATGTGGACTGCCGGCTGGTGGACAGAGTGAGCTGGTCCAATTATTTTGGGATGGGAGTGAACACTGAGGGGCTGATCATCGTTGGAGGCCTGATCGAGTCCTTTGAGATCCCCTTTAAGGTGAGAGCTGGGCTGCATTTGAGGACATGATCTGCTCTGGTTGCATGAAGTGAGGTTGCAACTCCCTCTGAAGGAGTCCGTTGCCTTCTCTTCCTAAAACACACCATGTATTTTTACAGTTGGGGAGGGTGAGCTTTGCAAAGGCTTTGATTTGTGCCAAGTGCTTGCTGTTGGCTCAGGACAACACAAGTGCCAGCAGTCAGGTCAGCAGTAGACCTCTAGGTTACAGATGTACACTCATCCTCTCTTGTTGACCATGACTTGCACTGTGTACAGAAGTCATCTGTGCAGTCAGCATGCAAAGCATTTGGCCAGGGAGCTTGACCCATGCATGTGTTGAACATAAAGTCCCTGCTCTGAGGACTTTACAAGCAAAGGATTCCCAGTGGGTCAAAGTAGATGCCTTATTAAAACTCCTGATAAATTCAAAGGCTGTCAGGCTTTGTGTTGAAACATAACTGATGGTTAAACTCATACACAGAAACTGAGGGCATCAAACAGATCTAGCTCTTGCAGAAAAAGCCCAAGTGACATTTCTGAGAGCAGACCCTGGTTTGTGTCATCAACCTGAAGCTCTTCTCCATTTCTGTGATGTAGCTCTCTCCTTGTCCCTGGTGTATAGTGGGCTGCCCGGCTGCCCAGCTGCACCTCCAGCCTAGGGAGGAAGATTTCAGCTCATTTAGTGAAGAGATCAGCTGGCAGGTCAGACATGCTCCTCTGCATTTGCTGCTGCTGGGAGGTAGCAGAGGACCACTGGGTGGACAGAGCTGGCTCAGATGTTCCCTCTGGATAGTTGGGTCATGCAGAAAAGCTGCCCAAGCATCAGTGGTACTGTGTTGGTAACTAATTATTTCAGTCACCATGAGCTTAATGGAGAAAATGTGAAGGCAGCCTAGTAAGGCAGGGAAGCCCTTTTTGAATCAGTTTTGATTTTGACAACTGCAGAACCCTGGAGGTTGACATTTTGCATTATGCAGACAAACGGGCATCTCTGTATATCTACCTCTCTCCCTCCTCTGTCTGGTGGTCTGTGCTGGGAGTCCAGTATCATGCTTTATTCTCTTCTTCCAAGTCCTCTCCTGTACACAATATTTTCCGTTTGGTCTCTCTCCTCATGCACCCTTGTTTTCAGCAGGGTCTTTGCAGTACAAGAGCAGCTCCCTGCTGCCATGCAGCACCCAGTCAAGCAGTCCTTGCTGCCTCGCTTGAGAGCTGGAGGGCCTAGGTCTGCAGGGAGGTGATGTGGAGTTGCAAGCCTTTGCTGCCTGCAAGCATGCAGTTGTCAGCCTGTTGAGGGTTCCCTTTTGGTACTGCCCCTGCACTGGGGTACGGCTCAGGCTGGGCTGGGGAGGATGGTCTTCTGGAGGTGAATAGTAAGGGTCTGATCCTGCAGCATGCTTATCACCTCTGGAATCCACACTGTTATTTAACTCAAGAATAGCTTGCACCTTGCTGGCCCTTAGTCTTTGTTCCCAGGATCTTTGCATCCAGCTCTTGAAGATGTGGACTGAATGTTGATTGCCTAAACCATCCTGTAAAAAAGTCCCTGCATATTGAGATGCTAGATACACCCCACCCCCGCCCCGCTCCCTGCCTCCCAGACCTTTTCCTATCCTCTGGAGGAAGCATGTGGGTAAACTATGGTTTCTGTGTCTCCTCCCCCCCAGGGTGCTCTACAGCAACTGACCTTCATGATGGGAGACCCAGCAGCCGCCAGCGAGCACTGCCACAGCTACAACTCAACGTGCCTGCACTCCTTCAACCTCAGCCGCTTCAGTTCCTCACGGGAGCTTTCACCAGCCTGGCCAGAGGTGTGGCTGAGGGCAGCTGACAAACTTGGGCATTGCTGGCCCATGCTTTGCTTTGGCATAACATGATTCGGATGAAAGGACCAACCCAGGGCATTAATGCAGCCTGGAAGTACTTGGGTCTCCAGTTTGAGTTGAGATGCAAGGAGGCGATGGTGGCCAGCCCCTGGTGGGGTGGTGGTTCTTTCACCCTCCAAACCCTCCCTTCAGATCACAGATGGGTTTAGTGCAAAGGGAGAATGAGTTAAAGGGAGAGTTTCTGAGCCAAAGAAAGCCTGGGTGTGTGTATGACTGTATGTGCTCATATGTTTAAGACAGGAAAGTTTTGAGTAGCTTCTGAGTAATGCTGCAGCTGGAGCTTTGCTTTTGGGAGGGGGTGAAAGCTGTGCTTGGGAATTGTACATCACTTTGAAATCCTTGCTCGCCCCAGCAAGATCGCCGCATTGCACCCCTTGGTGCATTGTCCTTTCAAAGGTTGTCTCCTCTGTTTTGTCAGCATTGCTGGAAAATGGAAGTTTTGTGGATTTTGCCCTTATTACAGTGTTCAGCAATATTTCGTCTGCACCAAAAGGTCCAGATCACATAGTAAATCCCCAAAGACGTGAAGCAGCCAGGCTTTCCTTAGGAGCTGGAGTTGGCCCAGGGAGACACCTCATTTCTCTAGGCCGGGTATCTAGAAGGGCTTTGTAGCTGCCTGGAAAAAGCTTGCTGAAGAGGCAAGTGCCTAATGTCAGCATTTGGCACGAACATCCCATGTGTAATACCCTTTTCTGATGGTTTAGTGAGGAGCTGGGAGAGCTTTTGGGAGAGGGTAGTGTCAGGGGAGGGAACTGGGTGTGGGATGGGGCATCTGCCCTGTCTGGGTCCTGCCCAACGTTTCCTTCCTCCGGCACCCTGGTGCTGGCGTGCCCAGGCAGCAAGGACGGAGTGGTGACACCCAGCTGGTGCTGCTGCCCCTGCCTCTCCCTGCTCCTGGAGCAGCCCAGCGGTAATTTCTCCATTCCCCAGGATGGGCCGCATCAATTTCTGTATTGTTTTAAGAGGAGGATTTTAGGAAAAGCCCTCATGATGAGGAATTAACTAGGAGCTGGCTTTGCCAGGGAGTAAATGCAGAGAAGGCAGAGTATGTAATGCAAAGTGGGTCACGCTGTCTGTCTGCCTGCTCTAAGGGAGATTGGTGTGTCTGAGTTCCCAGCAAGTGTAACCCATGGTCATCCCCAAAATGATAACTGGCATGTCTCATTCTGACAGCTCTTAGGTACTGGCTGTAGCTCTGAAATAAGTTGGACTTGCTCCCTAGAGCTAAGAACAAAAAATCTCTGACTTAAAAGCTATAGGATGTGTCCTCTGAGACTGCAAGGTGACGGGTTCCTCTTAACCTGCTCTTAATATCTGTATTATCCTGTGCTCTGTAGGCCTGGAGCACTCACCTGAATGGCTCCAGTAGCTTACCCAGCAGGGAGGAGGTTTTATTTTAAGCATCGGTAAGTTGACTGCAATTTGGAACCCATGGGATAATTCTGCCCCACATCACACCTGTTTCCATCCCTTACTGGCCTTCCTCAGGACCAGTTAGCTTCAAAACAAGAGAAACTGCAAAAACCACCCCAAACTTGAGAGGTTTAATTAAAAGTTATTCCCTCACATTGCTATGAATGACTGGTTCCCAGTATGTATTCATTCCCTGGATGCTCCCGGTGCAGTGGGGGAGGCAGTGCACTTTTCAATCCTGGAGCCAACAGTAAGCACAGGCTTAAGCCAGTGCAGGTCCTTGGGCAGTGATATTTTTCCTCTTTCTCTCTCCAACTGTCTAGGTGCCAGAAGAAACCAATGAAATCCAGGACTCCTCTGCTCAGGTATGACTCTCCTGCATTGCTGCGGGAGGTACATGCAGGGAACTCCCCTCCCCCTGTCCCTCTGGTATGTCTCACCACCATAATGTCTCCTGGGGAAGGGAGTTGCTCTAATGAGCAATTGGGTAAAAAGCCAAAATACCCAGGCAAGGCTACTATTTATTATTTTCTTTATTGCAATACCTCTCTTTAATGGTTTGAATGTAACCTGACACGTCTCAGAGCTGGTGGAGGCCAAGGTGAGTTTAGATGACCTTCCTGAGCGTTTGCATTGAGCCCAAGAGGGGTGGCTTGGTGAAGGTGGTGATGAGATGGATCAGGCCACTGTATGCCCAGAGGTATTTGTGGACCTGCCTGCAAGCCTGGCTGCAGCTGGATTTTCTTGGAGGGAAGGAAACGGTGATGTTAGCAGGGTGGCAGGTCTCTGCACGGTACAGGAAAAAGGAGGAGGCTGGATGATTGCTGCTTCTGCCCACGCGTGGGACGTGATGCCTGCCTGCGGAGGACTTGCTGCCGCTGCTTGCCATCATTGAGGAGGTGTGGGAAGGGCTGAAGCTCTGCGGTGGGAGGAGGCGGCTGCGATTCTGGGGGTTACAAAGCATCGTGCTTCCTTGGCATGGCTCCCCGGGGAGTCTGGCAGTGGGAGAGGGGTGGCTGCTCCCAAGTCCCACGGGTGCTCATGGTGCTGGGGCTGCCTCTTCCTTGTCAGAGCTGCTCTCACCCAGCAGGAGCTCGGAGCGTGTCTCCGGCTCCTCCGCATGCATCAGAGGGGACGAGTGACTGGTCTGAGCAAGGCAGGCTGCAAGTCCTTTGTGTTTCTGCTTTATTTGGGATTTCTAGCCAAGGTTTGTTGTTAAAGTTCATGCAGACGGACATCCTGAGGGGGAAACCTGCCAGCAAATGTAAATTGAGATTTTTTTGCGTGTGTGACTGAGCAGTAGACTCCTTTCTGTATTCCCCTCACCCTCCCAGGCATTGCTGTTAACCATTTGGGGATAGTCTCTGTTCTCATGCCTGGCTTAAACTGTCTGGCTACACCTTGCTAACGCCTTCATGAAAACTATGCTTCATGTATGGCCAAGTGGCCTTTTGCAGCTGGGTTCAGACCATCTGCTCTGGGGTTTGATCATGACACGAATGTTGCAGCAGCAGGCAGGCTTACAGGTGAGCATACTGCTGGTTTTCTGATGAGGGTGCTTAGGGGATGGGTTTGTAATGAACCGAGGTGGCAAAAATCACTCTTCCTGAGCATGTCTGAAAGGTGATCTCTACCTCCCTACAACTAGTCCTCAAGTCCTGATGGATCCTGTTTAGGATGTGCTCCCCCATCTGATGCTCATTTGCCAGCCAGCTTCGCTGGCAGCGGTTCTCCCAGTGACTGCTGTGAATTGGTGAGATGATGCCATAATAAGAAAAGTGGTGAAATTCATAGGTCTACAGGGGAAGACTAACTATATTCTGGATTTGGGACAAGTTTATTTTTCAAGCACTTAATCAGGACCAGAGATGCCTCAGGATCCTTGACGTTTGGATTTATTAAAAGAAAAAAATGCACTACTAATGTGTTACAGTTTGAAAATAATGAAGACCAGATCAGTTCTGCTGCAGGGACGATCCAAAGCTATACTTTGTAGTTACACTTTCTGTGCCTTTGTTCACTTAGAAGTACATTAGTATAGAAGTATATTAGTATATTGGTGAATTCCTTAATTGCTAATTAGAGCTAAATAATTATGGAGGGCTAGGGTGACAGTGAAGGAAGATGTAAGTGGATGAAGGCAATAGATGAGTTGTTTGTTACCGGCAGCCTAAATTGTACCTGAATTGCAGTCTGCTCCTTTTGCGTTTTGTGGGGTTTTTTTGAGGGGTAGATTGTAATTTATGAGTAATCTTTGAGACGTGGATGTTATTGAGCCACTTCTATCTTTTGTCTTGTCTTTGTCTGCCTGTATTGTACGTGAGCAGGAGGGCTGAGCTGATTACTAAACCACATGGCTTTTTATAAAGCAATTTAATCCAGGATCCTAAAGCCATTCAACCAAAAGTCAGATAAAGCTTAAATTCCACTGATGTCCCAAGAGACAAAATTTCACAGGTTTAATTATCTGGACAGTTCAAACTACTTCTGACATTTCTTCTTGATTCAAAAAATGCTGTGAAAGCTCTATGCAAATGCTCAGTTTGTTCACAGCATGTCTCTTCTTTCATGCTCAGGTTTGTTATTGAACAAAATTGGTGTTGCAATCACTTGTTCGGTCTCATTCTATTCTAAAACTGCTGGTAGCTCCTTAAATAGTAACAGCTCACTAGTAGTCCAACCTGGTCACTGTGCATACAAATATAGCATTTCAGCAGTGGGGACTGCTGCTTCCTCCTCCTTGCCATTCTTTTTGGTCTTCATAACTACAAAACCCAAGGTAGGTCTCTTGTTAACATCTGAGCACTTCTGCAAGGATTTAAAATTTTCAGCCTGGACTCTGCTATTAGAGCTTGGAGAGAGCCTTATTTTGCAGCATGGCATCTTTCCAGTTAGCGGGTGGCCTGAATCCATGGTGATGGGCTGGGTGGGAAGCCTGAGTAGACTTCAGGCTGTCCTTCAGCCTGAAATGGAAATTGTGGGGTGAGGCTGGTATTACTGTTCAAGCTTTATGGTGTGTGTAAACCAGCAGCCAGGGAGCTCCTTGCAAGTAATTTTTCAGAAACACTTCCAGGGAGCAGGAGGCCAAATGAACCAGAAGCGTGTGCTGGGCAAATGCTCATCTCTGCTCCTGATTTTGTATCTGCTTAAGCAGGAGGAGATGGTCCTCTGTGGCACGATTCGTGAGTGCGTACTTCTCCTGGGTCAGGTGATGCTTGGTGGCAGCAGAGAACATGGAGCAAAATGAGCTTGGACATTACTATGACCTAGATGGAAAAAAAAATTGTGAGGTTTTGTTTTTTATTACTAAGTCTGAGTTTTAACTAAAAATTCTTTTTTGTTGTTGTTGAGGAATTTAAATATGCAATATACAGAGTAAAAGAGCTTACTTTACAGGACTTTCTTGCTAGTTTTTGATCATACCAAGAAACATTCCAGTTGAATAAAGCAAATCACAATGTGGTGTTCTCGATGATTAAGAGAATTCATATGCAAAGAAGAGGAGAAAAGCTTGGGGGTTTTATGGCTTTACTTAAAATTTAGGAGGAAGGTCCATCTTAAAGATAATTTTTGAAAACAGTAAATGGAGATTTAGCTGCTAATTTCTTGTTAGCACCTTTGAATGCTTAATGTTGAAGTACTACCAGAGCATCCTTTCTTTAAAATCAGAGCAGTCTGAAGCCTGTGTAAATCAGATGTACATACTCTGGATGTTGGTCTTTAAAATACCTTTCACAGAAGGCTTGTGCTTGGTCCATCCTGCTTAATGAAGACAAGCCCTCATGGGGAAAGGGTCACTCCACCCCACTGCTCCCCTTGACCTTTTGGGCTGCTGACTTCTTGGATCTCCTGGGCTAATACCAAATACCCCTGTGGGTTTGTAGTGAAGGCTGGTGGGGGGAGTATGACCTGCTTGAGCCCAGCACCATCTCCACTGCTGTCGGGTGTTATCTTGAGATGGTTGTTCTTATTTCTGTTAGCTTTAATATCTCAGCCATCTGAGACCTCTGAAACCAGTTTCTCAGGTAGCATAAGGTGTCTATGGATAATTTATTGCACCTCAAATCCATTGTGTGATAAATGTAATGAAAGGAGTATGTTAATCTGAACTGCAGTGGTTTTTAACCACCCCCCCGTGTCAAAGAAATAAAGTGCTATACCACCAAACCAAGCCATGAGGCATCCTCTAGTGAGAATTAGAGCTACTCTTCAACGCTTTGTGATCTGACCTTCTGCCTAGGTTCAGTTTTTGTGCCCTTGCTGACTTTTATGGCTTGCCGTATGCCAGAAGTATTGCAGCAAGAGCTTGGCTCGATCGGCAGCTTCTCTGCTCCTGCTCAAGCAACTTCACGGGGCATTGCGCTTCCCACCAGTGTCTCGTGTCCTGTTGCAGGTTGACGGCTGTGTGCTTGGGGCGGCCACATCTCCTGCGTGCAATGCCAGCAAGGCTGCTCTCTGCCCGAGGGTCTGTTAGAAATGGGGTTTGCTTTGCTTTTGCTTTGGAAAAGGCTGTTGGAGGAGAGGCACTTGTGCTGTTTGAGAGAGTGGCAGGGAGCACAGGGAGTCCTTCAGAGTCTTTCCAGTCTCAATGTGGCCCCTGGATGTGGAGCTTGCAGGGGTGTTCAGCCTTTTGGGTTGTTTCAGTTTGAGTGCCTGGGTAGGATACTAGGGAGCCCTGAACACCCCCCTGTGAAAACAGGGCATTGCTGAGGCATCTCACATGGACCTCTAAAAAGAAATTATTTAGGCTTAGAACGTATTCACTTCTGAAATCAAGCCCCCGGGTGCCATATATGAAACTTGGGAGTAAAAATTTCTGCCCCTGGTTACACAAAGCAGTGATGTGGGGATCACTGGCCTGAGCTATTCCTGTTTCGATCGAGCAAATGTCTCCTGCACACAAGCTCCTGCACTTCTGGCCCAAAACAACTGAGGGAGGAGAGAGCGATGCCCCAGCTGAGGGCTGCAGCCCTGTGCACCTCTGAGGAAACACGGGCTGGTGCAGAGCACCAGAAGGGGTTTCTTTTCCCCACATTCCTGCTGTGGATGCTGCAGATCAAAGGTATAATTATGTCTGACCTATCTACTGCTGAACACAGCCCATAGGTTTTCCTGGCAGTTATTCCTCCTTTAAATCAGTGCAGCTTGCTTAGCAAGGAGTCCAGCCTTGGTTTTCAACTTTCCCATGACTGACCCTCTTCAAGGGGCTTGATGCTAGAATGTACTGGAAAAAAACAGTTTAGAATTTTCTTTCTCTGATCTTGAGCTTGTAAATAATATTGTACTTTGGTCTGTTGGATAAAAGAGGCTTCTATTAACAAACATGCGTTTCCCGAGAGAAGACACTAAGCTTTGAAATACATTTTACCTAGCCTGATCTAGCTGAAAACTAGGGCAGCATGTTACGCTAGTTGTCTGGGCTCCTGTAGACAGATGTGCTCCAAGCTGGGTCTTAACCTGTTTGCCATTTAGGAAGTCGGTTGAGTTTTTGGATCATGGCATCAAGCTGTACTAACTGAAAAGCCCTACAGAAGTCTAGCATCAGTACATCAACACTGTTATCTTTGTCAACAAAACACTCTTCATCTCCTCAGGCAAGATACCAAGTTAGTTACATGGCAACTCTTTTCAAAACCATGGCATTAATTACATTATCTGTGGTTTCTTTATTAATGAGCCCCGTATCAGTTGCTCTCTTATTTTGCTTGGGCTTGGCTTGAGGGAAGAGGTCTGTAATTACTCAAGGCCTCCTGTTTTCTTTTTTGTTTTTCTTTTTTTTCATACTGGCACAACATAAAGCCTTTTCCCAGTCCCTTGGAGCTTCCCCAGCTTTCTGAGCCAAACTGAAAAATCAGTGCTTGTGTTTGGGAGAGCCTGATATTTTAATGCTTTTTAGTTTGAATTATCAGGACGGGATTGAGAAACCCCTCCTCCTTGTCACTTCTGGAATGGAAAGTATTTCATTGTCATCTGGTTATGTCATCTGGCTTTTCCAAAACGTGGACAGAAATGCGGCTTCTCCAGCTCTGTCTTCCCACGCTGCTGCTGGCGGTTCAGCTGCTTCCACGTGGCGGGGGGCCACAATGGGGATCCTGTGTTGCAATGAGGGATGGCTGGGTCAGAGATTTCTCCTATCTTTATTTTGCTTGTCTGAGTTGATTTTCTACAAATCATAGACTCTGCATTGCTTATCACGTGCCAATTCATTTTTTCTTCTCTTTTATCATCCTTAATAGCTGCTTTCAATTTGTGCTCATTCCCCTCTTCCCATATCTAATTTCTGGGGGTTTTAAACCTGCATGCCTTCCTCCTCAACTCTCGTGCTTTTGGACTACTCCTGAGCTGTTTAAAGCAGTTCCCAATTTGTCTTTCTCAGCTGGTTCTTCTCGAAATTTGGCCTATTTAAAGGAGCAAGCATGTATGCTATTGATTTTGGCTTTTTGTTCTGTTTACACAGAACCAATATAATTCAGTCATGATTACTTGTGCCTAAGAGACCAGTAACTCTTAGCTTAGAGACCCATTTCCCCTGAGCTCACCAGATGAGAGTTTCCAGTATAGACCTTTCCCATGCTGGACGTTGAAGTTGAATTAAAAAATGCTTGTCTGCAATGTGTAGGAATTCAACACTGTGTTAGTGCAGGCTGCCAGGGCTGGACCACAGCTTCCCTCTGGGAGTCGGCATCCCCTGGCTGGTGTGTGTCCTATGGATTTGGTCTACACTGACTTCACCTATTGAATACCTGAACGCTTCAGCTCCTGCCCCTGCAGTGCCTCACAGCTTGTGATTAATAAGATCTGGGCATCTGGTAACATAACATTTAAACCTGGTATTTTAGGAAAGTGGGGACTGAACTCAGGCTGTAAACCCTGGCTTTCCACAGTTCTTTTCCTCACCTGATGCCTTCTGCTAGCTGTGCCCAGATGTCTTATCCACAGGTGACTTTCCTTTGAAGAACTGGCTTTTAAATCTTTGGTTTTGCAGAGTTGTTTTCACAAGGCAGGGTCTCCAGCATCTCCTTAAGCCAGGCCTCTCTTTGTCCTCTGCTGTCAAATGATTTCTGGCTATTGTTGCCTGTGGGCTTAATCATCTAGCTGCCACAATGCCCTGTGGAGCAGAGAGTTGCTGATATCTTTCATTAATTTTCCTCTTCAAGATGTACAGAATGAGGCACCAAGTTCTCTTACAAGTACCGTAGCTGAAACTTTTCAATACTGTGGTTTCATTTGTTGCAAAATGTGTTTTATAATTTTGATAAATTGGTTGGAGGGAAAAATACAAGGCGTGTTGGAAAGCTGAAGTACTTCCCCCCCTCCCCCCCCCCCCCCCCCGTGATATTTCAAGACTGTTTTTAATCAGAAAACCCCCCAAAAGCAACAAAAATGTAATATCAAAGCCACACTACTTTGCAATTTAATTTTTGGAAGAAATAACTAAATTCCTTATTTCAACTCAAAGAAATGGCTGTGGTTTTTATCCCCTCCAGGGACTGCTGCACAGAGGAAAAAAATATTCACCTTGCTCCCCTTGAGGGAGCTGCTGTCCTGTGGTGACAGTCAACCAGGTGGTTATGTACCTTTGATAACATTTGTCCCCCTCTTAAGAGCTTGTCTGGGGTGTATAAATGAGGACCAGAGCTGTTTGGGTTCTCTCCAAAGGGGTTCCTCAGACTTTGCAGGAGACCTTGGCAGCAGGGTTTCCTCTGCGGTGCTCAGCACCGGCCACACCAGCACAGCCGGGCAGGGAGGACCATGGTGGTTCTTGTGAGCACCTGCGTGGATGCAGGCTCCAAACCCTGAGCAAAACCTCCTTCCAGCTGAATGAAGCTGGGGTGGGGTGGAAGCCTGGCTTGTAGGATGGCAGGTGATGTCAGGGCAGGCTTGGTTGCATCAGAGACCCAATTTTATTGTACCTTCAGGCAAGCTTTTACAAGCACATGCCAGCATCTTTTGGGGGGGATGGTGTGAGGGTGTCTGCTACTGGTGGGGTGTGGTGGGGTGAAGGGACTGGTTCCCCGAGTGGAGCAATGCCTCTGCCAAATTATTTTAACAAATTTGATGAGACCCTTGCAGCCTCTTTGCCTGGGACTTCAAGATACATTTAGGCATCAGGTGGCTTCTCCTCTTTAGCAGTTTAACAGCAACATTTAAAACCAGACTCCCCTGTAACAGCCCATGGATTCTAAGAGCGTTCTTGCTACAGGCGTTCACACGGCAGCCCGTGGAAACGCGAGCCCAGTCTCCATGGCAGCAGCCAGCGCTGCAGATGAGAAAATGCCCTGGCACACTTGCCAGCACCTCCCCACTGGTGGCCCTGGAGACCAGGACAGGCCACTGCTCACCCCCGAGGTGCTCCTTGTGCGGTGAACACCTGGGTGCCATGCCTTGGTGCTCCTTTTAGAGGTGGACGCGTGGGGGCTGGCTCAACGCGTGACCTCTTCAGCATGTCAGCAGGGAACGTGAAATCAGCCAGCAAGGTTTTTCTCTTGCCATAGCAGCTTGTGCCTTGAACTTGTCCGTCCTTGTCCTTTGTGAAACTGGTGAATCCCTGCAGTGGGAAAGCCTTGAGCTGTTCCTGCCCTCTGCACTTTCCCCCAGCTCTCTGAGCCAGTGCACGCTTCTGATCTAGTGCCCAAATCCTCCCTTTTATGGCTCTGTTGGGCACTTTCATTTCCTTGACTTACTGATGATTATTAGCAAAGGCCTTGGCTACAAGTAAGCTCCAGGTGAGAGCGGGGCTGTCGTGAACCCAGTGGGTCTCCCGCAAGCCCAGGTCTTGGTGGGTGCCTGCTTGGGGGTTTAGGTTGGGAGATGGTGATGATGTCCGTGGCCTACAAGATGGAGCTTGGAAGCGAAAGGCCCCTAAATTCCCCCAAAACATGTCAGTGCCTTATTAAATGTGAAACGAGAAAATGCCTGTTGTGGAGTTTCCTGCGTCTTTGGGTGGCTCAGGTGCTGCGGAGATGGGAGCCAACAGGAGATCCTGGTAGCCAGGTCACAGCAGCCTGAGGCAAGGTTCAGCACTGCTTTTGTTTCATCTCAAATGAAATACTTTCATTTTCATGTTGAAAAGCCCTTTCTTAATGTTCTGCATTGCTGCAGGTCTGTTCATGAACAAAAAGTTTGGTTGCAAAATAATAAAGCCAATAAATTTTCTTTGGGGGTGGCTGAAGAGGTCCTCTGCCCCCCCCCCACCCCCCCCCCACCCCCAAATAGGATTAGAAATAGCAAAACCCAAAGCTAAGCAGGAATGAGTCAATTTTTAAAACTACTTTAACTGGAACTTACAGATAGGCCAAGTCCCTGCCCCCACCAGCTCTCATTTCTTGTTGGATTTACTATGTGCCAAACCCAAAATTGAATCATGCAGCTGGGATTGCAGAGGGTTTAATTACCATGTATGGCTGCACGGCTGCAGGAAGAGGCTTGTGGAGGAGCATCTAAAGCCTGGTCCTCACCTCCAAGCATCCTTTGTGCCAGGAGGAGCGTGAAGAGGTAAATGAACTCCCTCTGCTTCCCCCTGAGATGAATTTTCAGCACCTTTCATATTTCAGATGCTCTTTTCCAGAATCCCAGCTGCTGGAGTTGGAGGTTTACAAATAATGCTAAATATTTTTGCTGGGCAGATGTTGGTGTGTGGTATGGAGCAGCCACAAGTTTTGCTGTGGTTTGCTAAAAAATTATGCAGGCTGTGGACTGCATTGTTCAGGGAGGAAAGTGAGCTAGTGGCTGATAATTATAGTGCATTAATAGAAGTAATTGGCATCTGAGACTACCCAGAAACTCCTCCTGGCCAAGCCATGGGAGCCAGGTGCTGGGAAGGTGGATGGCAGTGGTATTCTTATGCCAAGCATGAGGCCTTCACTCATGCCAATCGTGAGCTTTGTGGGGAGAGCCAAGGGCACCTCAACTGTGCATCTGCAGAGTCTCTGCGTCTATCCCAGGCTCTGCGGTTCCCTTCCCAAGGTGGATGTGGGTCTCCTTGCTGGGGG
Source organism: Astur gentilis (assembly GCF_929443795.1). Classification (NCBI taxonomy): domain Eukaryota; kingdom Metazoa; phylum Chordata; class Aves; order Accipitriformes; family Accipitridae; genus Astur; species Astur gentilis. The sequence goes on from NC_064908.1 coordinate 11,179,466, forward strand.
CATGCAAGGAATCAGTCCCTCAGGGCTAGGCTGGGCTGAGGGGGGTGGACCAGCTGCCTGCAGGTCCCTTCAGTTCCCCTTTGGCTCCTATTGCATCCTCTGTGGGAAGGTGACCTTGCAGGGAATGTGGTTGCTTGTAGTTAATGGCTGAACCGGTTTTAAGATGTACAAATTATGGAGTCGGATTTTAGCCAAAACACTTTTTCTGCAGCTCTCTATTTGATTTCTTGCCCGAAAGTGCTTTGTGAAATAAACTGGGGGGGGGGGGGGGGGGGGGGACAGTTAATGGTATTAGTTTAAAAAAAAAATAAAAATAAAAAAAGAAAGTGCTGCTTTAGAGTCTGTGTGTTACAGCTCTTTACTGACTGCTATCAGCTCACAGTCGTCCTGCTTAAACAGAAACAGGACCACAAACGAAGTTAGTAATGCTAATGACAGGAGGGCTCTTAACCAGATTTGAAATCTGGCTTATATGCTACATTGAAGGAGCCTCTGAAGGGTTTTAACCTCATGTAATTGAATCCATTGATTCTGATGTATTTGGGAAGACTAATTTAATTCAGGGTCTCTGTATCAGCTGGGCGATGTGTGGCTATGTAGTGGTCAGCCTGGACGAATAGTGTCTGCTTTTAATACAAACTGTTATTAATCTCTTGGGGCTCCCTCTCCCTGGCAGTGGGTAGTGCTGTGCAGCAAGGAAAAAGGAAAAAAATGACTACACTGTGTGCAAAGGGGTTGCAAAATGGAGATAGAGGGAGAAAGCCTGTGGTAGCAAGGGCAGATTTCTGCCATCCTTAACTCTAGTTTCACAGCCCTGTTTTGCCTTGGACCCAAGTGCAAGGAGAGGGAAGGCATATGCCTGATAATGTGCGTGATGGGAAAGCACCAAAGGATCCTACCTTGTCCTCCTGAGAGGCTGTACTGCCACAGGGGACTGCAAATCTACCTTGCACTGGGTAAAGCTGATGCCTGGCAGCTCTGTCCTTGCCCTCCCCACATGCTACGTGGCTTCAATCTCTGTTGAGCAACCTTTTGGGGTTCAAAAAAATGCCCAAGGGGTTGATAAGCTGATGCCTCTGGTTTCCTTGGGATTTGAGTCTTCCCTCCATGAGAAAGGCTGTAGGGTTAGAGGAGAATGTGGCTGGCAGGGCTAAGCTGGTTTGCTTTCTAGGCTGTGTGGATGCTATTGCAGGGGAGGAATGCTCTTTCCTTGGTTATTTCCTAACATTCTTGAATGGCTTAACCTAAACCACAGGACCTTCTGCTGGAAAGGTGCTGTGTTCCGGATGGAGCTTGTGATTAGCTGATGCTGATCTAAGGGTAGCAGGGAAAGGGCTTGTCCTGCCCTGAGGTCCCGTTCCCAGCAGTCCCCCACTCAGCGCTGTGCTCTGTGAACCACAGGGGAGGTCAGCGCAGCTCCCTGATCTGCCTGAAAACTACTCTAGCGCGCACACACGCACACACAAATCAGTGCAATTCTAACGCGCTGCAGAGTGTGTCCACGTGGAGAGCTTTGCCCAGCTTGCAAGTGCTTCCTCGGACCAACCGCTGCCAGCAGCTTCCCAGGCTCCCGTGTCTCTGAGCAGAGGGCACGGGCTGGCCAGGACGCTTGGATGAGGGCAGGGACATGCCAGCTGGCCACACTTGAGAGCTTGCTGTGATGCTCCAAGTCCAGCCTGCCTGTGCTGCGGAGGAGCAGCCCTGGCTGCTTCCCTGCTCTCACGATTTGAAGCCTGATTTCCCTCCACCTCGAAGGCAGCAAAACCGCTGTGATTTAATTGGCAGCATGTTTTAATTTGTTCCAAACTCTGCAGGCTCATTCGTTGTACATTAGTGTTTCTCTCGATGAAAACAGCTTCGCTGCAGCCTGTCCCCTTCAGGTGCTTTGCTCTGATGACTTTGTGCAGTGCTTTTGCTGCTTACTTTCCTCAGTCTCCCCGAATTTTACCCAGACACTGCATGCTGTTTAGGAAACGCAGTCTTTATCTTCCTTTGCTCTTCAGGGCTGTGATGGTAACGAGCTCACCTAGAGATTGAACTGCGGGCTGGGTAATGCCCAAGGGAAAATCCGAGAGCATCTAATTGCTAAAGCCATCTAAAAGGAGCTGGCTGGAGATGAATTAGGGTTGTCTTTTCCTTTTCTAAATCACTTCTCCTTTCTCTCCTGAAGGGTAAACCTTCAGTTGCATCCAGTGGTTTTGCCAGTCTGTAAGGCAGGACCACGGGTCCTCATTAGAGGTGTCTGGGGAAATAGGGGCTGGCTGGTCCCCCCTGGTCTTTGCTTTTCCACTTGCCATCTTGGTTTCCTTTGCTTTTTGTCTTTTCTGCCTCATCCTGACCTTTCTCAATCCTTCCTCCTTGGTGTTCAGTTGCCACTTGCCGACTTGACATCTACTGTAGACACCATTCTTTTAAAATATGCTATCGATGCCATTTGGGGCATAAAAATCCTGGTGATAGAGGAATGCTGGCCCTTTGGCTTGGGACATGGCACTGGCCAGAGGAGCAGAGTAACACTGACTGACACACTGAGATCGCCATTGCCTCTCCCTTTGTGGGGGTCAAGTCTCTGTCTGCACGTGGGGTGAAAAATATCGGTTAAGGGCTGAGGAAGTCAGAATATTCCCGTTTTTTAAAAAAAAAAAACCTATACACAGAGACTGTCTTGGCTCAGAAAAATATTGTTTCTTTGTGTGAGTATTATGGTTTCAGGGGGAGTCAGGGGTGGTTGGCTCCAGGCCCCTCTCAGTTGCAGCTGCAGGGATTAGAGAGCAACGGGGGTCAGGTAACGTGAGACCTGGATGTGACCCAGGGTGGGTTCATCTGATATCTACCCGGAGTCTTAGATACATCCCTCGTGTATTTACCCACTGCAACATCAGAGGGACCAATGAAAATGGGTGCGTTGTGGGCCTAGCCATCCTCCTCCTGTGGGTGTGAGGGTGGACATGCTCTGTGGAGGTGGCCAGGGGTTGTGTCCGTGGCTGGTATCAGCAGTAGTTTTTGGCACTCCTAATTCTTTTAGGAGGATGCTTATTTGCCCTAGTTAGAACATCTTGTGGGGAAAGGGTCTGTTTGGGGTAGGTTTTGGAAAGGAAAAAAAGGTTGTCAAAATACTTCTTTTGATATTTAAAAAAAACCAAACTACATTTTTTTCTGATTTGAGATGGGGTTTAGCTTATAAAATCATGTGTGCATGAAAGTTTGAAACCAAAGTAAATTATAAAAAATTATACATAGCAAACAAAGACAGGACCCCCCCCAAAAAAAAAAGTTTTCACAGATAAGAGCAAAGCATTTCAGCTCTTTTTAAAAGATACTCTTCAAACTTGACGTTTGAAAATTGAAAAATGATAATTTTCACTTTTCCTCCCCACTTGGGATGGGAAGAGTTTGGAACTCTCCAATCTGGTGACGTGGCATCCAGCAGCATCCAGCAAAGACTTCAGCAGCTCCTGCTGCCTTTGGAGCTCCTCTACCTCCTAGGGCCATCCAGAAGTGGGGCTTGGCTGGAGACTGCTCCCCTGACCCACCAATACCATGGAGTCCTTACCTGTAGAATCACCAGTTCTGGCAGTGAAACTGTTGGGTTTTTTCTACTGGCTGTTCATGCAAATCCACCTTGGTGCTCCCAAGCACGCATGCATCTTCGGTCTGTGGCGCAGAGCAGAATCAGAGCCAAGTAATGGGTTCAATCAACAGAAGATAGGATGGGAAGGGTGATGGGAAGGATGCTCCATATCTCCTTGTACCTCTGTACTCCCCTTCTGCAGCCCCGCCAAGGCAAGCGTGGGCCTGCATCTCCCTCTAGTGACTTCTCGCAGACTATCTCTTCATCAGCTGCACAGCTCCAGCCCCAAGGAGCCACCAGCCAGGGCTGAGGTCCCACGCAGCTCTTCTCGGCGCCATGCGCCGGGTTGTCCATGCCCCGTGGAGCTGAGTGGGAGCACGGAGCAATCTCTGAGCAGGGGCTGGTGGGCATCCGGGGGCTGATGGAAATGCTGCCAGCTGTTCCAGGAGAGGTGAAGGTCCTTCACAGCCACCAACCAACCCAACCATGGGTCTGTGCACATGTGGCTCAGCGTTCAAGTCTGAGACACTTACACTGGTGCTGGATGTAAGACTGATGTGCGTTTTAAATGCAGGTAGCTCTCTAAAGTTTAACTCCCTTTTCACATTCAGTGCTTTTGTCTTGAGTGTAGATATTTCTATCAACATTTCGGTTTTCCTCCATCCATGGGTGATGCCTGGGCTCCTCTGGTGGTTGTAGGGCTGAAAGAGCCATTGAGACCTGCGCTGTCCTGCAGGGACCATTTAACATGGCAGCTGAAGACAGAGCGAATCTCTTGCAAGCCACTGCCTTAAATCAATTTGCCACAAGTGTCCAGGAGGCTCCACTTGGGCTTGTGTCTGCCTTCCCTTCCTGACCCTCGGCGGTTTGCCAGCAGTGCTGTTGCAGCTGCTTGATTAGGAAGATATGTGGTGGGGGCTGCGAGCTCCCCTCCGACCTGCCTGTACCGTTCCTCCCAGACCACCTGGAGCCTCAAAATACGCAGAAGCAACAAAATCAAAGGCCTATGGGGCAGGCTGATCCCCAGTGTAACTCTATACATTTGCTTTAATTGTTTTAGTAATGCTCTCAAGCTTGGATTTCTGTCATTAGGCTATGGGCCCTTCTCTCGATGCCCCTCCAACATAGAAAATTGCGGGGGGATTACTGAAGCGGGACTGTGAGAGAGAGGTTCATGTTAGAATGGCCCATGCCAACAGCTGGTTTCTGTTCCTTGTGGAGGGTGAGTTTTGTTTTGTAGGTGGATGAACTGACCTGCCTGTTGCTGATGAGCTGCCCTGGAGCTCAGGGGCTCCTGCCTGGAGCTCGCAAGCCGTGAGCTGCCTCGTCCCCACAGCAGCATTCATGCACGTGGGAAATTAAGAAGCACAAGTGTCTTGAGCAGGGAAGGGGGAAAAAAAGTGAAAACTTCAGCTTGCTTTTTTTTTTTTTTTTTTTTTCCTTCTTCCTTTTCAGGACTCCAGATTCACCAATTCAGATTTGACACTGGGGCCACCTTGGACGTGGGAGGATGCCCAGGAGACCCTCCACCTCCAGCCTGATGGGAGCGCCCTGACTTCACTCTCTGCTACTGAGATGCCATCGGCTGAGGAGGAGGAGGAGGAGGAGGGCAGCCTTTCTATTGAGGATGAAGGCTTTGAGCTGTTGAACTCCACCTATAATAAAATTACTGGCCCCGGCAGGCCAGGGCTCGGCAGGAGCAGCCCGTGGGTCGCTGGTAGCTCCGGTGAGTCCATAGATGTGGTTTCCCCCCTTTCTCCTACGCACCGTCGCAATGCCTGGGTACCTGATGGTGCTTTTATCCGCCCAGGACCCTCCATCAAAACACACAGAGCAGCCAAGAAGGAGCGTGCCTCCGACCCCCAGGAGGAGAACGTCACCACGGAGAAGCTGACGGGTGATGCGGGCACCCGGCGGCAGCTCTCGCCTGGCAAACCCAGCAATGCCATCACTGACCTGGACGCGCCTGCCACCTTCACCAAGGTCTCCCCGTTGGCACATCGGGCAGCTGCCCCCAAAGGAAATGTGCCCAAAGGTCCCCTGGGGACAGGGCCAGCGGCGAATGTCCCAGAGCATCCTCTGGTAGCAGCCAGCCCCACCGTCCCAGGGCTCGGGGACAGTGCTGCCCGCCCGGAGCACCCCGTCTCACCGGTGGCACACAGACAGCAGGGTCACATGAAGCCGGGACCACCGGGGCTGCCGGGACCACCGGGGCTGCCGGTGAGTGGCGGAGGTGATGGGATGGGTGGTGGTGCATCTTCCCCTCCGGAGTGGGTGGCGGGCGCAGGCTGTTGAGCTGCAGTTCCAGCAGCTCACTGGGGGAAACTGGGCAGGGAAACCTCCGTTCAGTAGCATGGGCCTGTGCACCAGCCTGGTCCTGCAAGGTGGTTTTTTGATGTTCCTGAAGAAACTTCGCTGGCAACTCTCCCCTGTTCTAGAGATGGTCTCAAGTCATGCAACCACATTGTCGGTTTTCATTTCACCCTGGTCCTGCCCAGAGGCAGGCTGAGGGGCTCAGAGTGAGGCCAAGCCATCTCCTCTAGCCCCTGCCCCACAGCAAACCCCAGGTATCAGCCTGTGGCCCCTGCTGGCATCCCTGTCCTTTGCTTCTCTACCACTGTGACACCTGAAAATTTGTGGTAGTTCGAAGCAGAGCATTGAATTTGTCTTGAAATAAGTTTTCATTATTTTTCAGATTATTGATCCATCGTAGCAGATAAAAAAAAGGGAAATAAAAAAACCTGGTAAACTCAGAATAGATAAATCTTTAGAGAAGTCATCAGTCTTCATTGGGAAGTAGCTGAAAAATGTTTTTACATGTTTTCCCATGTTTATTTCTTCTCCCCAAATGATTTCTCTAATTTGGTTAAATTTTCTTAACAGTTAAAATTAACTTGCATTTCATTTACCCAGTGCCACTGCCAGAAGCAGCCATGGGAATCTTCTCCTCCCCCCTGGGCAGACCCCCACGTGAAAGCTGTCTGGGATGCCCTGAGCTTGGGTCTGCCCTGGGGGTTCATCTGAACGCTGCAGAGCAGGTCTCCACGCACAGCTGTTTTTACAGTTGTGTTTGAGGGATCTGGTGCTAAATTCGTCATCGATGAGCCAGGCTTTGTAGGGTAACAGTTAAATTTAGGTCTGCTAGCTTCCCCCTCAAGCCATCTCCTTGCTGCTGCAGCTATTGCCTGCAAAAATAGAAGAAAATGGCAAAAGGAACAGATGCTGAAGGATGAAAAAATCCCGGGAGTGGAGGAGACGTCACGGCGTTTGACAGCCCTGCTGTCAGCCAGGAGGAGGGGAGGCAGCACGAGAAGGGGACCCAGCAAGGAGGGAATTGCTTTTCCCTCCTGTAGAAAGCATTGAGATGGTTTTTCTTCTTGGTCATGAGCATCCTGGGTGGAAACACGGGTACAAGCCGCTCCAACCCAGCTTAGGAGACCTGGGCACAAGGGTGTCTGAAGATGACATCTCTCATTGTTCTTAGAGGAAAGGTTTGGAAATAATGGAGTTTTAGCATTTACCTTTTCACCTGTAAGGTTTTTCTCCTCCTCTTTCACTGGCAGTGTCAATCAGAGAAATCAGTGGAGCACAGACTTCCAGCCCTGCCCCACCACATGATGGGTCCTCTCCCTTGGTGCAGGTTCACATACATCTGGTTCGTCACCCTCAGAGATTTTTCTGCTTTTGCAAAACCACTTTGAGTAGCTGTTCCAGTCAGGAGGTGTGGATGGATGTTTATTTATCATCCTGCCAAGTCCTGATCATGCTCTAATGTTGTTCAGGGCATTTATGGACTGCAGACCCTGCAGACCACATGCCCTCAGCTCCCATCCCAGTCATCCTCCACTATAAAGACATTGGAGATTGGTGGGAAAAAACCCAACACGTTACAAGAAGCGGAAAGTGTTTCTTTAAAAGCTGCTGATTTTTATGATCTTGCTAATCCTCCTTGCAGGGATTTCATTGTGTTGTCAGTATTCAAAAGCTGCTTGCCTTTCATAGACAGTGTTTCATGGGGGTCCCCAGCTGTCGGTACGTCCCCACAGGCTTTTCTTTTTTCTTTTTTGGTTTCTGTTACTCAAACTTAGCACTGGCTGTTTAGGAGCAGAGATGTGGTTCCTATTGGTAGGCTTAAATTGAATCCTGCTGGAGGCATCTGGTGTCAGGGATGGTGTGAACTTGGGCAACAGGCAAAAGCAAAGCCTTCTCCGTGCTTCCCTCGCAGGAGCCATCCGCTGTTTCACAGCACCCCGGGCCGCAGCCTTTGGGTCACGCTGCAGGAGGAGGGATGGTGCTGCAGAGAGCTGCTGTGTGCAGTTTGCAGGGCAAAACACCCGCTGCTTTCTGGATGAGATCTCTTGGATTGATTTTCATTTTTCTTTCCTGAAATGTTACAGCCCTTGGGTTCATTGTTCCTGATGTTCTGAATTGTTCTTTTTGGTTTGCACAAAATGTTATCAGCTTGGGAGCTGCACAGGGGAGAGAAATAGATGACATCAAATTTCAGAGGGTGCTGTTGTGACCGTGCCTTGGTCCTGTCCCTCCACCCTGCACGTGTTGGCTTTGCAATGCTGGTGTTTGTGCTGGGGGTGGCTGTGGCAAGAGCCGAGGAGCAGGAGGAGGCATGGCTCTTTGGCCATCTCAGAGAGGGTCCTGGTGCATTTAAGGGTCCTCGGTGGAGCACCGTGACCCACTGATGACCATGTTGGAGGAAGGGTTTGTTGGGCACCCCATCAGCTGCTGGTGTATCTCAGCTGCGGACCGAGGGCAGCGGGTGTCCACGCAGCAGCTAAGCTAGGGGCTGCGCCCAGAAGTGACTGGACCCCATAGATCTTTTGAGGGGGATCGGGGGGGAGGCAGGGCTTATTGAAGGATCTAATTGATATCTGCACCCAGGGCAGAGGGGATGAACCTGTCCCCAGGCACCTTGCAACAGGTACGTGGTGCTCGCAGTAAAATCCCAGTGACTCCAAACTGGGCACCTTCCAGCAGAAGTGGTCTCTCAGCAGCACACATACAGTGCCTCAAAGCAGGTGTGCTGGGTGGATAAATAGAGGGGCTGCCTGGCACTGGGAGGGGTCCACCCCCATTCTGGTGCGTGTTTTAATATTGGGTACAGCGGGCAGGAATTTTACCTCCTTCAGCAATGGTGGATTTGGCAGTGTTCTTAAGAGAGATCTTAAGGTCTTAAAGTCTTTTCCAACCTAAATGATTATATGGTTCTACACCCAAGGTTTGAAAATCAGACCAGAGTTGCCAGCATCACTGCCGCTGGGTGTGCCATTTGGCACAAACACGTGCTGTACACAAACCAGGCACGGGGGGCATAGCCCCCAGCCCCCAGGGAGGGGGAACTGAGCCGTGGAGCCCCATGGACTTCAGATCTAGGCACTTTAGGTGATCAAAGGCTCTTTGGTGAAGCATCCCTCAGTGCTAAAGCTGTTTCTGGACATACATCTTGGCCTTTTTATCCATCCCGTTGACACAAGGCAGTGAGGTCAGGGCTGGCTGCTACCCAAGTGGGACTGCCTTGGTGGTCACAGGGATGCAGCCATGTCTATGCCGGGGTTGTGTTAATTCACTGTGGATTCCCAGGCTTGCTACTGGGCTCAGACAAGGCTTTTTGCAAGCTCAGAACTAAAACGGCAGCTGTAATTGAAGCCATCAGAGCTGCAGCTCTGCAGCAGACATGCAGGTAGACGCTCTGCTGCAGCCTGGCATGTTATCAGTCTCTGCTGAGATCTTCCAAGTAGATTTCTTTCATCGAGAAAAGCCAGGATCTCCCATCTGACTTTGTTTCTGTCTAGACAGATGCTTTGGTAAGCCCTGAAGTGAGGTCGCTGCTTGGCCAAAATGCGTACTTTTGATTAGAGATCAGCTAGATTGGTTCTCACACAAGTTAGAAGCCACAGATGTTTGCATCCTCATCCAAACTACTGTTTGAGTGTGTGGCCATGATCCAGCTTTATAGGAGTTTTTCCTAACACACTGCCTTTCCTCACCAGGTGTCAGGAAATGTGCTTCTGCTCCCCAGCCATATGGTCTGGGGCGTTTCTGTGATGGATGCTGCAGGATTATGCTGCTCAGCTGGCCGAGCAGAGCAGCTTTCTGATGCCAGGGCAGGAGAGTGGGAAGGGAGAAACATAAAATAGGGTGCACTTTCCACCCCACCCATCTTTGGGGTGTTTCTTTGGGACTTGGTGCTGCTAGCTGGCTCTGAATAAGCCATTTCGGTTCTTGCTTCCCTGGGGCAGGGATGGCCCTGACCATGGCACTGGTCACCCAGCCACCATGGGATCTCCCCTGATTGCGGGGGGTCCTCCTTCGGGGTGACATAGCTCTCCTCCTTTGCCTTTCAGGGCTGTCCTGGGAGACGTGGACTGGTAGGACCCAAAGGAGACAAAGTGAGTATGCAGGAAAACATGGGAAGGTACGGGATGAGATGTAGGGTCCGGGGCAAATACTACAGATGGTTTGAGTTGGTTTTGGTGGTTTTCATCAAGAGGGCAGTGTGAGCTTCTGAAGCTGTGGTCTGGTGGCCCTTTATGTGTGTCTGGAAGAGGAAAGAACTACTTTTGCTGGGTTTTTTTAAGCCCAGGCTCAGGACTGAGCTGACTGGACAAGCTGGGAGATGAAGCAGTTTTAGCTCAGGTCACCTGGAGGAGGGATGCTGGTGTGTCCCAAAGTCCAGCCCCATACAATATCCACCAGCTCATCTCTGAGGGACATCTGTTCTCCAGCACTGCATTGGTCAGACCCACAGCTGCCCTTTCTGCTCCAGGTACCCGGCACACAGAGCCTGCATGGCACAGCTCAGTCTCCTGCTGCACACAGCATTGCCTAGTGCCCTGACAGATGCTTGGAGACACTCTGGATTAAGGGTGGTGCCTCAGTTTCCCCATCAGTAAAACAGCGAGTGTGCTCCTAACCACCTTTGCACAGCAGTTTCCATATTTCCCAAGCTGTAGAGGGGCAAACTCATTCCCCCACAAGTCTGCGTGCATTAGCTTTAGTATCTGTGACATTTAGATGGGTCTGGGCACAGGAATGTGTATATGAAGCTCAGTTGTTTTGCTTTCCCTGTTGTCAGGGTTATTTAGATCTTAAGAGCTGGTTTGAACCCAGGAATGTGCCTACACCCAGACTCCACTCAGAAGTTGACGTGAACCAGAGCCTGTGTCCAGCCTGTGTTGACTGTTAAACCCCTGGCTGGTTTTAAGGAGCTGCCCTTGTCTTCCTAGGGATACCCTGGAGCCATGGGGCGGACAGGCCCCCCAGGCGACCCAGGCCCTGTGGGCATCCCTGGTGTCCCCACCATCGTTCTCTGGAGGAACTCCAGGGAGGACTGGCAGACGTTCACAGTGAGTTACAGCCGCAGCGGGGAAATGCTCGGGGAGCTCCACTTACACCTCCCCATCGGCTCCCGTGCAGGCACCTCTCTGCTCTGCTGGGATGAGAGCTGGGAAGGCGGGTTTGAAATTCCTAATTTGTTGGGTGGGAGGACAGAGGCAGGGTAGGCAGGTGGTGGCAGAGGGAGGATGCCAAGGAGAATGGTGCATGTTGCTGGAGGTGACTCTGTGGGTAGCTGTCCTTGGGTGAAATGGGATCAGCGTGCACCCATTTTACAGCTGTGCTCACACAGCTATCCCTCTTTTCCCTGTGACTGACTGCGAGATCTTGGGTCCCCATGGTCCACACACATCCATGACTACCCAAGGGTGGTTCATGCCCTACCCCTGTAGGATAGGGGCCAAAGAAGATCCAAGCCATGTGGAAAAAAGCCCTTCTGCTCTGCATCGCCCAGTTACAAAGCACTGCTTCTGTTTTCCACCATATCCCAGTTTTCTGCCATGCCCCAGCTGTGCGCTGTGGCTTTGGATCGCGGGGTTTGTGCCCGTCAAGCTTCTTGCCAAGATGAGATATTTTCTCACTCAAACCCTGCTGCTGTGGGGAGCACAGGAGTGGGGACAGGACCTGCAGGGAAGCAGGAGTGCTTCAGCTGCTGTGTAGCTGGCTACAAAACTCCATGCACCGTGGGAGCAATCACTGCAGCGACCCAGCCGGCCTCCTCCACGTTCCCTGACTCCTGACAGCACAGTCACTGCTGTGATTAAGCTTAATTTCAAACTCCCTCTCCAGCCTTGCCTGAGCCAGGCAGGACAATAGCTGAAGGCATTGGGTTTCTAATTGTCTTAGGCACCTTACCAACCTGGGGCTGGAGCTCCCTGGAGCAGGGATGCTTCCTGTGTTTTGCATCTGTAATGTCCCTCTGATGGGACTGCAACCTGTCTGGATATCAGCTACTCAAAGCAGATGCTGGGCAGGGTGGCTTGCAAGGCATGTTGGTGCAACAGGCAGAGTAATGGGCCAGTGAGAGGCCAGGCTCAATGCTCAGGCTCTCTAAAAGCTTTAATGACCTTGGGGAGGACGTTTGACTTACCTTCAACTCTTTCATTTGTGAAGAGGGGTGATGGCACCTTCTGCTCCAGGGCAAATGCCTTTAATGCTGGCAAGACAATACAGTGAGGAGGACCTCTGCTCTGCCAGCACAGCACACCCTGAGGAAGGGACGATGCTGGCAGGAGGTACAAGGTGGAGAGTGGCCCTGTGTTGGTCTGGCTCCGAGCTTGGATTGACTGACCAGAAGTCCTTGGGCCAGACCTGCCCCTTGTGGTTTTGTGTTGGAATGGATCAAAGCAGCTGCAGAAGATAAATACCTGCCTTAGAGGAGATCATATTCCTCCTGGGAAATGCAGCAGAGCTGATCGTTGGGAGATATCTTGGCTGACCTGGAGGATCTCCATGTTCTCCTGTCCTCCTGCTGCTCTAGAGCAGGTGCTCTGCTGTTATCAATGCTCACAGGACCCGTTGCAGGCAAACACTGTGAGACCAGAGTAAATGGGGATAGGATAGCGAGCTGGAAGTGCTGGCTGGAAGAAGGCTCCAGTGGCAGAGAGCATCTGCATGTCTGTGCCAGGGCAGCTGCCTTCCTCCCAGGGTGTTTGGGGTAGACATCTGCATAATCAATTCCTGTTGTGTCAGGGCATGGCTACAGCACTTTGCAGGGCTGCTGACGCTCTTTGCTCTGCACGCTCAGTCAGAATTGCATTTTTTTTTCCTGCCTGCATTTGGAAAGGGACCATAGGCTTTGTTCTTCTGCAGGCAGAAACGTTCATGCTGATGGATGTTGCCGTAGACCATGATTTCTGTGGTGTACCACCACCTTCAGTGCTTAGGCATTGGGAACGCTGGAGGGAGCAGACAGTCTCGTCTGCGTTTGGGAAGCCGAAGCTGGAGGGCTGCCGGGGCCCTGGCCACAGGCTCCCAGGGGCTTTGCGTCTTGGCACTTGGCCCGGTGCTTTTGGCAAAGTGCCGATCTCGAGGGGAAGGCAGTGTCTAGCAAGGATGACGTGGGGCACCCAAAAGCCTTGCTGGGCTATTGTGTCTGTGGCTGTATGACCCCGGCAGTGCCGGCGTTTTGCTCGGCAGCAGGAAACGGGAGTGCAAAGCCGTGGGCTGGGTTTTGCTAATCTTTGTTGAGATAGCACAGGGGTGAAAAGCCGAGTGCTGGCTGCTGTGAGAATGGGGGGGCTGTCTGCTTCTGCAGCCTCCTACAACTTACCTGGGGGCTGGAGAAATGCTGTGGCTTGGCACAGTGCTGCTCTTGTGAACCGAGTGCTTGTGATTTGGAGGCTGCGGGTGGACATCCTGGCCTGCTGGGGTTTGTTGTTGGCTCAGCTTTTGGAAATGCAAGTTATAGAAGCCACCTCTCAGGCCAGGGGACGCAATGCAGAATGATGGACCGGGAAAGCAAGGGACATCAGTGACTGTTCCAGAGCAGCTATGGCTGTTAGGAGCAGGAAAGGCTATTGAGCATCCTTCCTGGTGAAACAAGCCTTTGCTGTTCACGGCAATTGAGCAAAAACAGCTTAAGACCACCATGATTCTGGCCCAAGCCCCTGTCCCACGTTTTTGTTCATGACATGTTGACAGACATTGGGTTTGCCAAGAAGTTGTCTTGGTGTAATTCAAGGGATAGGACCCATTGGTGTCTTGTTCTGGTAGTGTTGACTTTGGTAGTGGTGGAGTCCCAGAAGCCAGGGAAGGAGGAAGGAGAACCAGCGCTCCCTCAGTTATTAGGGAGCTCAATCTGCAGTGCTAGAGTCCTTTCTCTTTATCTCTCCCAATACCTTTAAAAGCAAGAGGTCAGGCTGGGAAATGAGGGCTGGTAACATTAGAGCAAAAGAAAATATTGTTCCATGCAAAAAGGAGGCAACCTTTAGGGATTTCCTGCTACTGAAAGGTCAGCAGCTAATGCAGCTCCGTGACTGCGTGGCTTTATGGCCCTGTGTTGTGAAATGGAGTGGCTTGGAAAGCTTAAAGAATCACTTCCAATGGTATTAGCAAAAGAAAAATTATTTAATAGGAATTTATATAAAAGCACGACTTCACAGAATTCAACGGCAAGGCTCACTCTTACTTAATACCTGGATGAAACGTGCACACCATTTTGTGACACCCTGGGGAGGGTGGCCAAGACCATGTTGCAAGGCATGACCTGCTCCCTGCAGAGCTGTCGGAAGGGTTTTCTCTGCCTGCTCTCAGGCTGGAGTTTTACAGGAGGACAGATCCATACAGCAGTCACTCCCCATCCTCCATCCCCTCCGTTTTCTTACAATCCCTGTACCCGTCACGCAGCTCCCTGCTGACCAGAGCTGCAGCGAGCAAAGTGCCGACTGTTTCCTGCTGAAATTGCAGAAGGCAATTAATTTCTCTCCCCTCCCCTTGGCATCTGGTGCTCCGAAATACGAGTTCACGTCTCTTATGAGATTCCCCCCCCCCCCCCCCCCCTCCTTTTTAAAAGGTTGGATTATTATTTTTTTTTTTTTGGAAGCCTAATGAAATAATATCCTGTCCCAAGTGAATCTGAGTTCACTGATTCCCAAGACAAGGCAAAAGCATTGGCTGTGCTCCAACAGCCCAGAAAAGTTTTTGTGAGCAGCTTTTGAGGGAAATAAGAACTGGCTGGACAAGAGGACCATGGCCTGGCCCTGGCAGGCTGGCAAGGACTGCACCCGTTCACTTACGGTAATCAATTTGGGATCAACTTGAAAGGAACTGAGATGCCTGGTGCAGCGTTAGAGCTAGTTAAATGCATCCATCCATCATCTGCCCGTGAGAGCCCTGCTCATTATTAGAAATATTTCCATATGTTGAAAGGTCTGTGTTTATTTTCGGTAATGAGTTCCTTGGCTTTTTCCCTTCTCTCTCCTCTGGTATCGGAGGATAGATCTTTGGAGGGGGGAACAGGAGGGGGTTTCCTGGCACCCCTGAGGCTGAAGCTGGGGAGCATGTGGGAATCCTGACCCTCCAGCTGCTTGGGATTGGGATGATGAACAAGGGAGGGGGGCTTTTCTTAGCCTTTGATGCAAACCAGGATTTGGAGGAGCTGCCTGGACCATATGTCTGGGCTCACTGTGGGAAGGAAGAGGAGGAGGAAAGGTGGGGTTTGCCTCCTGAGCGTCTGTGGTTTGTGCTGCTGGGAGGCCAGGAGGATGGCCGGTAGTTGAAGGTAGACATTGTTTTGTTTCCTGGGCATCTCCCACAACTTGGCGAAACGTGGCTTGGACGTGTGCGGAGAGGAGGCTGTCCGTGAGTTTTTAGGACCTTTATGCTGGCTTTGAAATACCGTGGGATTAGCTGTCGCTACAATGGGATTAGCCCACCCTGTGGCTTTTGGTTGGGGTTTTTTCCCTCTTTGTGGTCATCTTGTCTTCTGAAAAATTGGACGTGCATGACAGATATGGCTGGTAGAGGCAGCGAGGAGAAAGCCTGCCAGCCATGACTGCTGGAGGATCTCCTCATCTGGGGTTTCGTATGGGGCTGGTTGGGATGAGGTTTCCCACCTGGGGCAAACTGCAGTGTTGAAACAGCTGGTTTTAGTCCAACCTGGGCTAAATATGATGGTACCTGAGCTCACCAAGAACATATTTCCAACCTCTCCACATGCAAAATGTTTCTGGTGTCCCAAGGCTGCTAGGCCATCCATGGGGGAGCTGAATTTCAACAAACTTCAGAAATGGGGTCTCTGTCTTCATTTGCTAGTGAGGACAGCAGTTCCTTATCTCCTGCGTGTTGTCCTCAGATTAAGCCTTGTCCTGTGACTTGCATACACATAGTATTAAAAAAAAATAATTAATTGGCAGACTGGTTCATTGCTGTGTCTTCCCAAGCAACAGGAAAAAGACTTTGAAGTCGGCAAAAAGGGATTTAGGTGTTTTTTAACATTTTGCTTCCCCCTTCCCATTCTCCTTTCAGCAATCATCTTTTTACCAGCTTCTACATGCAGGCTGGCCGGTGAGTATTGCTGTTAAGCAACTTTCTGTGGTTTGGTTTTTCCTCGGCTTGGTCAACTGGGTTTTCCTCTCTCCAAGCACTTAGTCAGTGAGATTTGTTTTACCAACATTTCTCTTTTTAATCCAGAGAAAACCCGGAGCACCTGGGCCTCCAGGGCATCCAGGGAAAACAGGAGCACCTGTAAGTAAGAAAAGCCCTGGTGTCCCCTCCGTGGCTGGGTGCTGCTTGGCCCTGCTGCCACTCCGGTTGGCCTGGGGCAGCTTGCAGAATTGATGTCCCCAATCACTTGCACAGTCCTGGGCTGCTCAAAAAGTATCTGCTGCCTGGTGGCTTCTGGCATGCTGTAATTAAGGGCCTTGGGATTGGATTTCAAAGAAGCCTAATGGTTTTCTTGTCTGCTTCCCACCGAAACCCGGATGATGTTTGATATCTAACTCCCTGGGTTTCATTGGCAGACACAGCCCCTGCCCCTCTGTCTCTGCCAGCTGAACAGTGCTGGCTTATCTTCCCCAGCGCATCGGGTTCCTGCCCCCGTGTTTGGCTAGGGACCATGTGGATCCCTCCCAGAGGCACAAAACCAAGCCAGAGAACAGCTGATGTAGTACTTGTGTGGGGCCAGCCCCAGGCTGGTGGGTCTGCAGCCCCGTGCCCACACAGCCCCTGGGATTGCTGGGTGATGCTTCCCACCCTGGCTGGCCTCTGCAAACAGGGCAGCGCCATGAAGCAAAGGAAACAAAGGCAAAACGCCTCATCCTGACCTCCCGTAGGATGCCAAAGCAATGGGGAACCAGATCCGTTGCTGCCTCCAAACCTGCCCTGGCCGCTGACCCTGCGAAGGCGGGCAGGGTGACACGTGTGCCGAGGGATGTGAATCCTCCTGCTCTGCCCTTCCCAAGGCTGCCTCTGTGTATTTCTCATTGTCCGGCCCAGTTCAGCCTCTGCAAGGCTCGGGCTGCTCTCAGGATGGGGCAACATGTTTGTTGACTCAATCCCTGTTTGTGTGCAGGGACCCTGCGGAGATCCGGGGGAGCCGGGTGAGAAAGGCCAGCGGGGGTACATGGTGAGTGGGGGTGCTGGCAGGGCTGCCTGCCTGGGGAGGGTAGGGGGCTTGGCTGTGGGGAGAGCCCAGTTTGGAGAGGTTAAGTGTGCCCTTGGGGCTGTTCTGGGGACCCTTGAAGATCCTGCCCCTCTTGGATCAAACCCTGGAGCGCTGGGTGAGGGAGAACTGTAAACAGTCAGGTTTGCCAGTTTGGGAAAGTGCAAGGAAATGCGTGCCTGGTTTGAAGGGTCGTGGGAGGTGATGCCCCAATTCTCTCTCTGGGGACCTTGCTGTGGCTGGCGGGGGTGGCTCTCCACAACAGGCTCGTTCCCTTGACTGAGTCCATGCTGCAGGTCCTCTTGCCCTGTGCTTACAGCACCCTGCTCCGGCAGGTGCCTGAGCTCAGTGACTGCTCAGCACAGCCCCTTTGGGTGCTGGACTCTGCCGTGTGTCACCCAATGCCCTCCCAGGCAGGTGGACACAAGTTGGCATGGTTCTGTCCTTTTGTGACCTTCTGGAAACCACCCACCTCCTTCCCCGCAGCTCTGGCTGAAGGGATGTGTGAGCTCTGCCTGTGCTTCGCAATAGGATCTGCTGTGTGTGTCCTCGTGGGACCCAGCCACCTCCCCTGGGACTAAGCAAGCACAGCTGCCTGTGGGATTTGGATGTCCCGTGGGTAAAAGGAAAGCAGATGTCCCAATCTCCCAGCGTTGCTGGAGCTTTCCACCTGCTCTCCCAACCGTGCTCGCTGGTACCCAGCCCTCGTGGGAAGAGCTGGTGCATCCCAAATCTTGTCCCTCTCAACAGAGCCGATGCACGGGTGTCCCCCCAGCACCTCCCTGCCTTTTGCTCGTTTGTCCTGGTTGCTGCTGGGCTGCTCCAAAGGGACAGCAGCGCTTACCCCTGCTGCTCCTCACCTCCCTGTTCACCCATCTACGGGAGCAATCGTCTTCCTTCAGCCCTCCAGTGTTTCCCATCCTGCATAGCATCTCTCCCCAGAGACCTTAACCACAGCATCGTGGTCCCCTTGGCACCCTCTCAGCAATGATCTTTCTTTCCTTCTGCCATCTTCTTTGTCATTGTGTCTTACTCTCCAAAACGGAGGTAACTTTCCCTCTGGCTTGAGAAGAGAAGCCACGGACAGGCTGGGCTTACATGGATCGATGCTGAAGGAGGATTTGGATGGGCTGGCCAGCAGAACACAGGCTGGTTCCTGGCAGCTGTGTTGAACCTTTGAGTCCCTAAAGCTCATGGCAAAAGTTAGAGTCAGTATCTTGGGCAAGAAACACAGCTACATCATCAGGCGCTGTGTATCTGCTCTCCATCACACGTCCTGCTGCCAGGTGTCCTGTCACCCCTGGCCCCATCCCTTGCAGCAAGGATTCACCCCAGGGATAGTGTTTTACCAGCTGCCAACATCTGGAAGGTGTCACTGACTGTATTAAGCCGGTTGAATGTAAACACTGGACTCTGTCAGCGAAGCTTAGCCAAAAGGTGCCAAAGTTATTCTCTACCTTCATATAAACAGGAACTGTAAGGGGAGTCAGCAGTTCGGGGAAGAGGGGGGAGGTTAGCACAGAAATGGAAAGGAGCAATTTTTTTCCACCCATCACAAGTCCATCTGCAAGCCTGATGTCTTCAGTTTGGGGGGCTGTGTCACGGTGGCAGCCCAGTCCCCAGCCCCCTGCTCTCCTGCTCTTGCTTTGGCATCTGCCAAAGGCTTTGTGTGGCAGGTTTCCACCAGGGAAACCCAACTCAATTTTGGACTCAGCTCTTGACCAGCCTGGGGTGGTTTTTGTTAAGGTTCATGTTTCTACTAGACCTTGGCCCAAGAGGTCTTTGACGCCTGTTCAGGTTCCAGCAGGTCTCCGCTCTCTTCTCTCACTGCCTGCGGAGGCTGACTGGATGACAGCAGGGGTGAGGAAGAAGAGGATGGAGTTCATCCACCTGCATCAGCCCCTGAGCACACGGTTGTGTTGGGTTTGCCCATGATCTGTTTTGCATTTGGCCCATCTGCTCTGGCTTGCCTGCCACAGAGCACAGCCAGAGGTACATCACAGCCCAGGTCTCTTTCTTGCAAAATTGCAAATAATAATAAATATTCCCCAAAGCTGGGACTTGGATGTAGAATGGGGCAAAAATGCTGACTTTTGGGCTGGGTGCCTGTCGTAGTTTTAAGTCCAGCCGGTAACAAAGCACCATGAAGCCACTCACTCACTCCTCCCCCCTACAGCCCTGGTGAGATGAGAAGAAAATATAAAGGCAGGCTCGTTGGTTGAGACAAGGACTGGGAGGGTTCACTCCCCACTTACGGTCACGGGCAAAAGACAGGCTCAGCTTGGGGAAGAGACAAGATCAATTTAATTGACTACCAATCAAATCAAAACAAGGCTAATGGGAAGTAAACCCAAACCTCACAACACCTTCCCCCACCCCTCCCTTCTTCCCAGGCTTAACTTTACTCCCAATTTTCTCTACCTCCTCCCCCCAAGCGGCGCAGGGTGACAGGGAATGGGGGCTGGGGTCGGTTCCTCACCCCTTGTCTCTGCCGCTTCTTCCTCCTCAGGGGGAGGAGGACTCCGCACTCTTCCCCTGCTCGCTGTGGGGTCACTCCCATGGGAGACAGTTCTCTGCAAACTTCTCCGATGTGGGTCCTTTCCGTGGGCTGCAGTTCTTCAGTCACAGACTGCTCCAGCGTGGGCTTTCCCACAGAGTCACAGCCATCTTTGGGGGCATCCCCCTGCTCCAGCGTGGGGTCCTCCCCGGGCTGCAGGTGGAGATCTGCTCCCCCGTGGACCTCCCTGGGCTGCAGAGGGACAGCCTGCCTCACTGTGGGCTTCCCCACCGGCTGCAGGGGCATCCCCTCCTCCGGCGCACCTCCTCCCCTCCTTCTTCACTGACCTCGGTGTCTGCGGGGGGATTTCTCTCACATTCCAATCTCCTCACCCACTGCAGGTTCCCCTTCTTAGCTGGGGAAGCTTCTAGCAACTTTTCACAGGAGCCACCCCTGCAGCCTCTCCCCTGCTACCAAAACCCCACCACACAACCCCAAAACAGTGCCCCAAGCATAGATGGCCACTAATGAGCATGGGGGATGTGTGTGGCTGGCTGTGTGATGCTAAAGCCCTTGGGGGAGGGAGATGGAAAAGCACAGCTCCCCAAAACAAGCTTTTCTACTTTTGCAACCTGATTCTTCACTTGAGAAGTAGCTGAGGTAGATTCTTCGTTCTGCCCTTCCTTCAAACTCTGACTTTACAAACTAAAACAAAGTCCAGTTTTTGAACTTGACCAAATGTTCCAAAATTTTTGAGAAATCCAATCAATCAAAGTGATTTGAAGGGAAATGTCTTTGTTCCAGACTGCTCTTTATCCTGTCTTAATTCAGAATTGCCAGTGAGCTAAGGCATAAAAAAAGCTGCCCCTAAGCTTTAGCTGGTGATGCCCAATCCAGAGGATCTGCTCAGGCTCTTGCATGTGGGAAAGCATCAGAAATGGCTTTACGCGTAAGCCCCAGAATCAAGAAGATGCAGAGGGCTTTCGCTTGACCTCTTCTTAATGCATTGCTTCTTCCCTGCCTTCTGCTTTGTTTCTTGCTGGATGGCCGCTGATTGCGACTGTCCCACGGTTTCAGTCGGAGAGCCCGGGCAGATCCACACGCCCAGTGCTTGCAGCACCTGGATACACAAAGCTTGTCCCCTGCCAGCCTTCCCCGTATCTTGGCAAGTATCCTTGCGAGGTACTTGGTGTTTAGCAGGTGTTGCTGCAAAAGTACGAGGCAGGCAGAGCTCAGCATTTAATTTATTGGTTTCATAATGATGTGGATTTTTTAATTTTCCATGCTTGCCTTTTTTTTCCCCAGGGTGAACCCGGGCTTCAGGGCTTGCCGGGACGTCCAGGCTACCCCGGGTCAGATGGCTTCCCTGGCCTGGATGGCAAACCTGGGCCGTGGGGGCTGCCAGGAGAGCAGGTGAGCCACGGGCAAGCAGGCAGGCAGGGCCATGGCATGGCCAGTGTTGGGGTGGGGAAGCTGCAGCCCCAAGCCCTGGGCAGGAGACAAGGAGCTCCTAATGCCACTGCTCTTTATGTTCACTTGCATCCTTTAACTAAAATATTCCTCCTAAGTTTACAGACCCACGCAGTCCTGGATTCAAGATTCATGTTTCCCAAATAAAAGGGCTTTAGAACATCACACGTGTGTGTTAAGGTGCAGCTGGGATAACCTGGGTGCTGCAGATCCTGTATTGTGGAGCACGAGGGCTGGGCTGCAATTCTGCATCTGAACCTCCTAGTTGCTTTTACAGAATAAAATAACTGGGGGGCAGGGAAAGAAATGAAAGCAATTATGGACTGCCTGGATAGCATTCAAGCTATGAAGCTGGTCACTTGTTGGTGTGATTGGTCCCTGCCCTTTTCCAGACCCCTGGCAACAATCCCTGGGGAATACAGGCAATGCGCCTGAGCTTGGAAGCTTTCTCAGGGGACTTTTGGAGGTTGGTGACAGGGACTGGACCATGCTGAGAGGTTTGGGGCTCTCAGGAGCCCCCCGGGAGTCTGCACAGGGGTGGCTGTGGGCAGGAGGCAGCAGCTGCCAGCGTGGTGGGGAGTGGGGAGCAGGGCTGGAGGCGGGTGGGAAGTGTTGGGCAGCCCCTCACTGTCTGCTTTGCTCCTTCTTCCCTCTCCCCAGGGACTGCAGGGCTTCCAGGGTGACCGGGGGCTGGCTGGAGAGAAGGGAGAAGAGGTAACCTGGCTCTCACTTACTTAGCAGCTCAGTGCTGTGAGCACGATTTGGTGCCAGTTCCAGCACGTACGCTTAACGCCAAGCAGTAAGAGCTTTTCATTACTGGTTTCACTGGTGTAGCACCAGCAGCATCTGGTACCCCGTCCCCCCCCCAGGCTGAGGTTGTGTTACGGTGTGGGATGCCCTATTGCCACCCTCCAGCTGTGCGTTATCCGGCTGGAGGCCGCCCTTACCGCTGTGCTCGCTCAGCCTCCAGCTATGCAAGCGCCCTGTGCTCTGAGCTGCCCCAGCCCAGGGGCAGGGGGGGCTGCTAGTGCATGTCACTGTGGTTCTTCTCCAGGCTGTTCCAGGGGTTGGTCAGCCAAGATACAAAATGTACATAAAAAAGCAAATGCTAGTGGTTTGTCACCTTTTTTTTTTTTTTTTTTTTTTTTCCCCCACCAAGTCTTTTTAAGGCCAGTAATTTTTAGAGCTGCCCAAGAGAATTTGGGGTCCTCTGAGGTCTGATCATACTGGGGTGTTTGAAACCAAATTTATTCTTTTTGAAACAGCAATCCTATATGGTTTATCATATATCTTTTGTGGCCCATACTTTGTACCCTCTTGCCTGTGAGCATGGTCCCAGCATCCAGACAGATGTGCTTGAGCACTCAGCAGCTGCAGACACATGAAGCTTTCCAGTGCTCGCATGGGCCCACGAAGCTTTTCTTTTTCTTCCTTACTGCCTGTCTGTGCAGCTCAGGGCACCACGGTGTCCTCCAAGGCACAGGCGATGGGCATGGCCCTGCCACCTGGTGCAGCCCTGCCGTGGAGAGCCCCGTCCCAGCCCTGCGGGCGCTGGGACACCTCCTTGTCACCATTGCATGCGGCATGGTGCAACACTAGTTTGGGACACAGGAGCAGAGTAGCCACAATGGGGTGGCACTGTGCTGGGGACAAGCAGCCAGGCTTTTCTTCTGGGGCTGCCTCATTCATCATGAGCTTGAGGGTCTCCATCCCCCTGCACCATACCAACAGTCCTTTGGGGCGCAGCAGCCACATTTCAACTTGTGATGGCCCAGCTGTGGCTCACAAGTCCTTGTTGTTCCCATTTCAGGGTTTCTTGGGTGACCCTGGACCAGTTGGGGAGAAAGGAGAGAAGGGAGCAAAGGTGAGGGTGTCTGTCCTTGCTCTTTGCAGCCCTGCCTGGGTCGGGCAGGGGGTTGCTCCTTCCCTGCCACGGTCCCCCAGCCCCAGATCATGTTCTCTTCCATCGCTCAGGCTGCTCTTGGCTTTTCCAGGGGGTGAAGGGAGAAAATGGCCTGCCAGGTCCTGCTGGGCTTCACGTGAGTTAACTGGGAAGGCGGGGGTGTCTCGCCCTGCCGTGCTGGGATTGTTCCTTCCCTCCTTCCCCTTTCCTGGGCCAACCCCTTTGCTTCTCCGCAATGGCCCTGAGCTCCATCCCTGGCTCCAGCTTGCATTCTCCTGGCTTTGGGCAAAGCCCTCGTGGTCTCTGTGTTTTCCCCGATCCTCCTGCAAGGGAAGGGACAAAGGCTGCCGCCACCTTGGGGTGAGCACCTTGGGGCGAGCACCTTGGGGCGGGCACCTCGCTGACACACCGCTCCTGGCTTCTCTCCCAGGGGATGTCGGGTCTGAAGGGTGTGACAGGCTTCCAGGGTCCCGTGGGGCCGGAGGTGAGTGGTTTTGCTTTCTCTGTGTCACCAGCCCTCCCCAGAGAGGTGCAGGAGCGTGCTGCTCCCCACTGGAAAGATGGGTCCAAGGAGGAAGTAGTTGGGCTTTGCAGGTCACTGGCACAGCTTTGTAGTTCACTTACAAAATCCTTGTTTAATTTTATTTTTTTTCTGGGAGCTGGACCTAAACTACAACTGTGCCTTTGTCCTGGAGGTAGCTCTTGTTAATGGGGATACTGCCCCAGAGCAACCAGGCACATTGTCCCTCTGCATGTTGGGGACAGGAGCCTCCCCACACCTCCAACACCTCCCACGTGAATGTCTGCATCCCAGCTCATTCTCCTGGCTGGTGATGAAGAGAAATGAGCCTTTGCAGAGCACATTGCATCGAGGTTTATTTTAGGTGACAGCACCTGGGTTTTTCCATGCTGCTCTCAGCACACTGATAGCTTAACTGCTGCCACATCTTTGGGAGGCATCCCACCCAGGGAAAGGTTTGCAGAGGATTTAAAAGGAAAATTGAAGTGGTTTGGTGGTGGTGCGTGGAAGCGTGCTCCAACACGAAGGGAGTGGGGGAGCCAGGGGCTGGCCAGGTAGCTCTTCAAAGAGACATCAAGTAGCTGATGCTTGAAGAAAAGGGGGAATTTGGGTTGTGAAGACTAAAAGGAGAGAATCAAAGCAAAACAGGCTAGAAAAATGGCATCTGTTCTCTTCTGCTCTAGGGAGAATGTGGCTCAGTGGGTCCCCCAGGCCCTGCCGGCCCTATGGTAAGTTGCAGCTTTTCGGTTCAAACCGCTGCTAAAATGCAGGCGGTGGCTGGGCTGGGGGAGCTGCTGCCGTCTGGCTTGCAGCAAGAGCAGAGCAGGACCACCACGGGCAGGCTGGGACATGCCATGATGTCCTGCCTAGTTTCATCCCTTTTGCTGATTTACACCTGAAAAGGATGTGTCTGCTTACAATGCAGCCTCCTGGTAGCGGCGAAAAAAATGCAAAAGGCCAAGTGGTGTTAAAACTCATGCACACCAGTAAAGCCCTCCCCAGGATCTCCACTAGCCCAGGGCTGCCTCTGCTGCCATGGGAGATGCCAGGGGGACGTCGTCCCATCTCCTGCCTGGTGCATGTGGCCGTAGGGCTGAGCACACTCTCACATTGCAGGGAGAGCCAGGCCAGCCGGGATCTGTCGGATGCCAAGGCGTCAACGGCTCTCAGGTGGGTCTGCCCCGCTTCCCCTCCTTTGCTATTTGGGATTTTCTGGCCACTGCACTCACCCTGTCCCTTCCCTGCTCTCTCCCCAGGGAGAAATGGGCCCTCCTGGCTTGCCCGGGCCCCGGGGCCCCAAGGTACGTTGGTAGGCACCTGCACCGGGGGATGAGCAAACCTCGTGGTCATGGGGTGTCTTGGGAGACTCGGGGAGGGTGCCGGGAGGGGAGGGTGTCCCGAGGGTCACCCAGCCCAGAGGGGTCTCCTGCAGCTGGGCTGTGATCTCAACCCACCCCAAAGTCTGCAAAGAGGCTGAGACGGGGGTGGGAATCCTTTCTGTGTGCCTTGCAGTGGCAGGGGGGGTCCCATCGCACTGGCCAGCTGGGAGCCCTGGAGCTCCTCAGCAGTGCTGTATTTCC
Organism: Astur gentilis; assembly: GCF_929443795.1. NCBI lineage: Eukaryota > Metazoa > Chordata > Aves > Accipitriformes > Accipitridae > Astur > Astur gentilis. The sequence continues at coordinate 11,204,460 of NC_064908.1, forward strand.
CAGGAGAGGTTTTGCACTGCAGGCTTTGCACGATGTGTGCAGGGATTTGATTCTAACAGCAGCTCCTCATCCCCCGCTGCTTTGCAGGGACCGCAGGGCTTGCAGGGGAGACGCGGCCCCCCTGGCCCCAGGGGCACGCAGGTAAGCGGGTGCCGTCCTGGCTCGGAGCCCACCATGTCTCCAAGGTGTGGGTGTCCCCCCCCTCCATGCGCTTGCTGAGCGAGGAAGGAACTGCTGGGACTTGTCCCCCACGTGCTTTGCAAATGGTTGCGATGTCCTTGACCCTGCGGGTCTTTATGGCCACCCAGGAGCTGGTGGGTGGGAAGGGCCGTGTCCCGTGGGCAGGCTGCTGGCTGCAGCCCCTGCTCTGGGCAGGACGTGCAGGTGGGGGGGGGGGGGGGGGGCAAAGGGAAGGGTGAGCTGATGGGGACACAGTCCCTGGGATGTGACAGGCAGCTCCTGGGGGACTGGGCAGGGTTCCTATGGGCTGGGGTCTCACCCGCAGAGCAGGACAGTGAGCAGCATCCCTCTCCTCCCAAACCTCCTCCCACCTTTGCTTTTCCCCAGGGTCCAGCTGGGATGGAGGGATCTGCTGGTCCCAAAGGAGACACCGTAAGAGCTTCTTGCTGGCTCGCTTTGACCTTGGTGGGGATGAAGCCCAGGCTTGAGGGCTTTCCCTGGAGGGACCTGAGAGGTGGGGTGACGAGTCCCTGCCCCTGCTTTCGGAGGGGAGAGGTGGGGGAAGTGCTTGCAGCAGACTTCACAAATGAAGCCTGGAGGTCCCTGGCAGCCCCGGGGAGGGGACACGGTGGGGCTGGGTGGTCTCTGCCCAGTGTGGCACGAACCGATGCCAGCACTCCTCTTGCAGGGTGCAGACGGTGTCCCCGGGCTGAGGGGACTGCCAGGACAGGAGGGTCCTGGGGTAAGTCCATGGGAGTGGGTGGCTGAGTGCGAGGTTCTCTCATCCTTCCCCTCACAGCCCCCCCAAAGCACTGCAGGGGAATGCCCTGCTCCCCCCTGCCACCCCCAGCTTCCCGCGGGGTTTGTGGCACAAGGGCTGGTGGGGATGATGGCCACGTCCCTATGGCCATGCTTACCATCTCCAAACTCCAAAGCTCCTCTGACTCTGCTGCTTGCAGGGACCTTGATTTTATATTTTTTTTTATCAGCAGAGATGCCCCAACCCTGCCAATCCCTTCCCTGGTGCACAACTAGGTGCACCCCTTTTCCCAAGGGGTTTGGGTGCTGAGCTGCCCTTTCCAAAGGGTAAGGAGGCCGGGGCAGCCTCGCCTTCCTCCTGCCTGACCCACAGTGTCCCACCTGAGCACAGCCCTTGGTGCATTTGCTTCTCCTGCTGAAACCCTGACATGCAGAGCTGAAAACTGGTGCTTGCAAAAGGGTTGAGGGATGCAGGGTGGGATGTGGGTGGTGCATTTTGGAAGCTAAGAAGCCTTGGGAGGGCTTAGGCATCCCCTGGTCCCTGCTGGGGAGCAGATCCCACCATGGCATCATCATCAGCAACTCTGTAGAGCTAAACTGGTGTCTGCCATTTATCAGCATCTTCCCGTCCCTGTAGTGTGGGAGGGTCATCAGCCTCCATGAGTGCATGTGATATTTTCCTTTGTGGTTTTTTTGTGTTTTTTTTAACTTGCATTTTGTCTCTCTCTCTGAAGGGGTTTATTGGCCTGCCAGGTTCAAAAGGCACCCAAGGAGAGTGGGTGAGTGACAGCACCCATGCCATCCCTGCTTGGGGTGCAGGAGAGTCATGTTAGAGCAGCCCAAAGCACCAGCTTTATGTTCTTTGCCTGTGTTTGAACTTGACATTTGAATAGGTGGCAACTGCAGTTGTTTGGGAAGGCAGAGCTGCACTTGGGCTCACCTTGCTGTAATAAGAGGAGCTTTCAGACACGGCAGCGTGACCTAAGATATCATCTGCTTTGGGGAGGCACAAGGGAAATGGGAATGCTTTAGCCTGTGTTAAGGAACACAGTAATGAGGACAAGGTGCCGGTTATCATTGTGCTGCTCTCAGGACAGTGCAGCTGGGGTGCCACCACTGGCTGCTGCAGGCACCCTACCTGCCAGGGAGCTGGGGCTGGGATTGGCACGGGGTGCTGGGGGCACTAATGGTTTGGTGGTGGATGAACCCAGATGCTCTGGAGCCCCCTTGCCATGAGGAGCAGATCCAGCATGTACCTGCTCCCAGCTCCAAAAGGCCCACTGGGAGGAAAGCCCTAATCAAAATTGGGCAAAACTAACTTTCTTTGATGCCAAAATCAGATCATAGCATGCTTTGATTGTAGAGTGGCATAACTCTGTTTTTCTGAGCGTACCCTCCACCTCTGCTGCTCTTGCAGGGCTGTCGAGGTCCAGATGGAGCCAAGGGAGACCTGGGAACCAAAGGAGACAAGGTACCATGTACCCTGGCTTGCGGGAAGATTCACTGAGCTCCTTCCTCTTCTGTTGTTCAAATGTGCTATTTTCCAGCTGGTAGATGGGTGGTGTGGATGTCCAGGGACCCAGGAGCATTTGCTTTCAGGGACTGTGACAGCTGGGCAGCTCGGGCTGTGCTTGATCCCACCATGCTGCCAGCCCTGATCCACCCTTCCCTGCTCCATCTTGCTTTGGCTGTTTAAAAATGTTATATCGCTCCATTGTTGGTGCCCCAGGGGTGCTCTCAGAGAGGGGGTCGTGGGGTGTTCACCCAGAGTGGCCCCATGCCAAAGGCTGGGTGTGCAGAGAGCCGGGGCAGCAAGCAATGGGCTCTCCAGGGGGTTCTTGCCTGTGGGTTGGTAAGCCCCAGGCACTGGCTGTCCCTCCTGTTGGCAAGCCCTGCTGTGACGTGCTGCATCTTATTCCTCCAAGGGTCCACGTGGAGCACAAGGAGCAAAAGGGCCCCCAGGGACTCGAGGCCAGGTCGGCTTGCAGGGCTTTCCCGGCCCCCGAGGAGCAGCAGGGCCCCGAGGACCAGATGTAAGTGCCGCTGCTGGTCCAGGGTGTCGTGTGGTGGGATACCTGTGCGCCCAGTGTTATGCCATGAGGTGGGTGGTGTGGGGAAGGGACGGCCCTGAGGGATGCAGGCAGTGTGGGCAGTGCTGTCTTGCCCCGGCCCTGCCCAGGGTGATCACGCATGCCTGCTCCTGAGCCCGGGCGATGGGCGGCATGCCTTGGTGCCTGCCCAAGAGCCATGCGTTGCAGTGTCGCTGGCGCAGGCACCGCAGATTTCCAGGTTCCCTCTCTCCCACTGCCTAATCCCAGCTCCCCTCCAGCATCCCAGGCATCTCTGCCACCCTGTGCTGCCTCTTCCTCCTCCTGCGGGCTGAAGGCACCGGGCTGTCCCCAGCCAAAAGCCCACCTGGCAGCAGTACTGGTATTTCCTCGCTCCTTGGGGCGGTGGGAACTGGTGCGGGCTCAGGGAGCCCTCTAACGGCATCTCCCTCTGCGCTGCTCGGGCTCCGCTGGCCCCTGCTCGGCTGTGGGGAGCTTTGCTCAAAGCCCCCATCCGCGGGGTCACAGGTGCCCCCAGCACCGCAGCACTTGGCACCCACAGAGCTTTGACTCAGCTGCTGCAAACCCCTCCGGCTGTGGCCCCATCAATGACCCAAAATCAGCTGGTGGGTTCAGCGATGCGAGGAGAGAGCGGGTTTAGGCAGGGGGTTTCCAGCAGGTCCGAGGGGAGCCCTCTCCAGCTGCCTCTGCCCAAGCATCTTTGCAGGGTTTCTGCTGAGGTCAGCACCCTTCGCAGGTATTTTGAGAGCACCGGGCTCACAGATCACTCTCTTGAACGGGGCTCTCTGACTCCTGGAGCCTGTGCTGGCAGCTCCAGAGGGCTGCGGTTGCCCAGCCAGCTGCCCTGCTTCTCACCCGCTACGCTGCCCGGCCCCGACCCTCGCCAGCTCCCAAGAGCCGAGCACAGCAGCGCTGAAGGAGCCGCAGAAACAAGGCACAATTTTTAAAGGGCTTTTTCCTGCAGTGTGTGATCTGAGCGAGCTGTCAGGATGGACGAACCCAGCTGCAGATCGATATTTCAACCTGGGAACCGAAGCCAGGCTGGCTGCTTATCTCTAGTGGTTTCCAGCTTCTCGGGAGACGGGATTATATTTTCCCACCGACCTTTCTGCTCTGCAGCATCCCCCTGAGTGTGATGCCCTCCCCCTCGGAGGGCTTTTGGGATGCCTGCCTGGATTTGCTCTCACATTTGCTTTTCAGGATGAGAAACGCATCCTCCCACCTCTCCAAGAGATGGAGACGCAGAACGACTCATCTCGCTGCCAGGCGGTGCCTTTTCCACCCAGCCAAGCAGTGCTGCCGTCACACGCATCGGTCTGGAGCAGGGGTCCAGGCTGTGCCTGCCCTGCTGGGGCTGTAACTGAGCAGGCAGGAGCCTCGGCACATCAGTCCTTTGAATTGCCTTTAATTTGATCAGCAGGACACAGAAATATTCAACTGTGCTGTTTTGGGCCAACACCGAACCCGTCGAGCTTTTATTTTTCTGGCCAATTTTATAATCCTGGGGGATGGGGAAAGTCTCCATCCTCACCCCGAAGTTCGACTGGTGCCCCAGGTCACATTGCCATTTAATGAACATCACCTCCGGCCATGGTCCCTGTGTTTCTCCCCTACTCGAGGCAGGGGGATGGTGGCTGCCGCAGCTGGGGGAGCAGGCAGAGGATCAGAGGCTGCATTTGCCCTGACCGACTCCTCTCCTCTCTCCTGGCAGGGGGAAGAAGGCCAGATCGGCCCAGCAGGGCTGAACAGCAGCGAGGGACCCAAGGTCAGCACCAGCATTTTCTGCTGCGGCCCCTGGTTTCCTACGGGCTGCCCTCATCCTCGTGTGGAGGGCAGGGATGCGGCCACCCTGAGGTCCAGCACGTGTCCCAGCACCCAAGGGACAGCATCGCAATGCCCCCCTGGGGAGGGTCCCCAGCCTCTTGGCCCCCCTCCCCGTCCATGGCATCCCTGCACCCCTTATGGCCGTGCGCTGACCTGCCAACATGGCAGTGGCTGGATGAGTCCCCTCAGTGCTCGCCAGGATGGAGGGGCTGGGGAGACCCGCAGGGTTGCCTAAAATGACTCTGTTTCCCTTTGTGTGAATTTTAGGGAGGCCGAGGACCTGATGGCCTGAAGGGAACCCCAGGACCACGGGGAGCCCGGGTAACTAATGGGGTGCTGGTACTTGTAGCATCTTTGGCCGTGGGAGATTGAAACAACCCTGGAGCCCCCTCGCTGGGTGGCTTTGGATGTGCTGGGGCTAAGCCGTGGCATCTTCAAGCACCAGCTTTGCCTCCAAATCTGCCACTTTATTTCTGGCAGAAGGATGCTTTTCTTAATGCTTGCTCTTTTCCAGGGCCGCGTGGGTCAGCGTGGGCTGGTCGGAGTCCCTGGGCTGCCTGTAAGTAGCAGATGACCTGTGTCCCTGTGCTGGTGCATGGTACCGTCAGCACTGGGATGGGGAAGCCAGCTCTTGGGGGGCAGCATCCCGGGATGCAGCCAGATCGGAGGGTTAGGCTCTGCTTGGGAATTTGCACAGGATAAGTTGGGGACGAGCAGCTCAGGATTTTGCACGTTGCGTGAAGTGTTTTGACAAACCACCTGCCCAACATGACAACTTCCTTCTTAATCCTGAGCATAGAAAATTCAGGAAATAACAACTTTTTAAGAAAACTCTGTTATTCAGAGTCGTGTTTGGTGAAGGAGCCAAGAATAAATAGCTGAGGAAGAGGGGGAAAAAACACGGTCGAGGTGTTCACGGTGGGAACGGGTTTCCTCCCACAGTCATGTTATTTCCCAGCAATTGCATCCAAAGGTGGGATGGAGCAGGGAGGAGCTGCAGGAGCTGTGCAGGGATGAGCTGCGCACTAACAAACCCATGGCTCGATACAGACCAAACGAGCACCCTGGGGACCGTGTCACCGCTGATTTGCCACCTTTTATTACTGGAGGGAGGCTCTGGGGCTGGATGAGCCCTTGATGGGGGCACCCTGCCACTAGGTTCTGCTTTCCTGAGATGAGACTCTCCTTCCAGGGCTCACGGGGCATCCCGGGAGCAGAAGGCGCAGAAGGAAAGCCTGGTACACAGGTTCCCATCCTACACTCTGTACTTGACTGCGGGTGAGGGCTGGGGTGGTGGGTTGTATCGAGAAGGGGAGCTGAGCCCCATGGAGGGGGGGACTTCCCAACCTCACCACCCCCACGGCCATGTGGGTCAAGACCTTGACACCATATTGGGCCTTGCCATGATGTGCATCAGCTGGCTCTGGGCTGGCATGGTGGGACTGGGAGAGGCTGCCTCTGCCTCCCTATCCTCATCATCACCTGCCTTGTCCTGCAGGGTTCCCCAGGGACCATGGGCAGTCCAGGCAGGAGGGGACCACCGGTGAGTAGAGCTGCACAGCTGTCCAATTTCTGTCTTTCTTCCCCTCTGCTTGGCTCTCTACCCTTGGGGATGTGCCTCAAAAGCATGTCCATGGGATGGGGCATAGGCGGTGGGTGGCCCTGATGGAGCGAGACCAGCCAGAGGGTGCTCCTCTGGGTGCAGCTGCAGGCAGGGATCTGCTGAGAATCATGCTGAAGGGTGAAGGACAGGGAATGGGGCAGTGCATTTAAGAACTGGCTATTGCAAAATGATTTCTCATCCCTGGCACTGCTATCCAAAACAGGTCCAGCAGCAAGTCCTGGCCTGGCGGTAAGCTTTCCCTTCTGCAGGATTTCTAATATTTGTTTATCTTTGCTCTGAAATGCAAAAGAAAAAAAAAATCTGGCACTTCCCTCAAAACAAAATATGAAATATATTCTGCTCTGGGTCAAAGAGACGCACCTCTGAATTTACTGTTAGCATTGCACAGCACTGTGTAGATGCAGTGTGGGTGTTGTATGCGTGTACACACACAGCTGCAGTGCTTCAACAACGAGATACCAAAGAGCTGGTTTGAAGTGGAAAGCACCAGCGCTACCTTCAGCAGGCTGAGCCATTCGTCTGCGCCTGGCCCCAGGCGCTGCACTCTGGTTTGGGTTGGTCTCAGACTACGCACTGCCAGGGGAGAGCCTCTCCATGCCTCCTACTTCTGCCTCCCCTCCATCGCTCATCTTCTGCCCTTTTCTTCAGGGTTTTGCTGGCTTGCAGGGGGGCCGCGGGCACGCAGGACCTCCTGGATCGATAGTAAGGAAACAAGAAAAATGTTCCTTCTGCGTGAACTCTGCATTTTCTTAGGCGGGAAGTCAGCAGGGCTGGCCCCACTGGTGGGGGATATGTGAGTTTCCCACCTTGGGAACTGGCAGAGGATCAGGGCGTCTGAGGACCTGATCTTAACTTATTGTTAAAAAGCCATTAAAAAAGCCTCAGTGGCAGAAATAGCTGGGGCTAGGGAAGAGCAGAATAATTTTCCCAAGGAATCGGCCTGCCCAAGGGACTTTGCAGCTTCCCTGACCCTAGTGGGGTCTCTGTGGGGACCCTTCACACCTGGGTGGCTGAAGAGAGTGTGGTCCTGGGTCCTGGGAGGAGATCAAAGTGTTTGCTCAACCCCAGGTGGAAATGGGTGGTACAGGTTCAGAGAGGACAGTCCCATGTCCTTCCCTACTGGGATGGAGACCCAGAGCAGCTCCTGCAGCTGGAAGAGCTCCTCCCTGAGAACCTGCTCGCGGCTGGGCTTGGTGATGACCCCGAGAGCAAGTATCGTCACCTTCCCCAGTGACAGCCCTGCCAGAGAGCCAGCCTTGGGGTGCTGGTGTGCAGGAGCCACCGGGATGGGCCACAGTGGCAGAGTTTGTCCCCAGCAACCCAGTTTGGACCAGGTGATGCCTGTCCATAAGCACACAGGCAGCAGCAGTGGCTCGGAAGGGCTTGTCTCATCTCAGCCTTTTGACTGACACCTCATCCCCAAATATTTCCAAAGGGGTCTCTGGGAAAACCTGGACCTGACGGAGACCCGGGTTCCCTGGGCCCAAAGGTGAGAGTTGGGGCTTGGGGGGGCCATAAGCATGCCAGGGGGGCTGGTTGGAGCAGTGGTGGTGGTAAACAACCCTGAGAGGCTCTTGGCTGCCATGGGGAGACCTGGGGGATCCCGTGGTTTCAGATGTGGACACAAAGGATGGGAAGATGCCTGCCCGCATCCCAGGAGCAGAGGTTTGTTAATGCCCTCGTCTTGCCTGGCAGGGGCTGCCTGGGAAGCCTGGCTCGGAGGGGCCGCAAGGACCTGTTGGCACCTATGTAAGTGATAGACCTGCCTGCGGAGGGGGGTACGGTGCTGCCTGCCCGTAGGCAGCGGCTATCCCAGCTGCCTCCAGCCAGGCACTCAGAGTCCTGCCAGGGCTCCTGTGGTGCCCAGGGTCCTGCCTCTCCTTGGGCAAGAGCTCAGCTTCAGCAGCTGCCTTCTCCCAAAACCCCGGAGCTGTTGGGCAGCCCCAGCTGCCTCCTAACGCTGTGCTCTCCCCAGGGCTACCCAGGACCTGCCGGTGACCGCGGGAGGCCGGGGCGCAGGGGAGACAAGGTAGGGCTGGGAAATCTGGCACAGCAGTTAAGGGATGCGCTGGGGTGGGAAATCCAGGCTTTGGAAACGTTTTTGGGTTGGGCTGTTGAAGCCAGTGGATGGGTTTGGGTGGTGTCTGCGAACGGTCTCCATCAGCCATGCCAGGGAGGTTGCAGGGCTGGCAGGAGGAGAACGGCTAGAGCTGGCTCTCACATTGGGCAAACTGATGGTTCTCCAGCATTTCATCTGCCCAAACTCCTGTGGCTTGTGAGATGCCAGGCAGCTGTTGTTTTGGGGTTTGGGGGCTTTTTTTCCCCCTTTAAGAGGTTATTGCATTAAAACATACAGAGGAAAGGAAATATTTCTTGCCTCCTAACAGGGAGAAATGGGAGCCCAAGGCCCACCGGGATTTCCAGGAAAAGCTGGTCCCAAGGTGAGTGCAGCTCCAGCCCCACTGGAGAAGCACTGAGCAAGTCACCTTTGCTGGGCTGGGTATGGGAAAATGGGAAATCTTTGCCATTGGCATCAAGGGGCTAAACTGGGGAGAGGAGAGCAGTGAGGGCTGCAGCGTGGGGCTCTGATGGTGCTCTCCCCCCCAGGCCCTGCCAGGTCCCCCTGGTCCACGAGGTGCTCCCGGCTCCCAGGTAGGGCTCACCGTGCTCCCCGTGTGCCTGGCTTGCTCTGCTCCCTCTGCTGTGCTCCCCTGCAGATATGCAATACTCCGCAATATATACCATGTGCTATCTACAGCGTTAGCAGCATGGATCCTGGACCCTTTTGCGTGAGCAGGCAGGACCCTGGTCCTGTTTGTTGGTGGCTTGGTTTTGTCCTGATGATGTATGGACACCGTTGAGGTGGCCCACGCTCACAGCGACTGTCCAAGCAAAGCCTCACCCTGCTTGGGGTCCGCTGTGTCTTCTTTCCATGACCACGCTGCTGAGTATCCTTCTTGTTTCAGGGCAGAGTGGGAGACCCAGGTCCTCGAGGGCTTCCAGGGCTGCCTGTAAGTGGGAGAACTGCAGCCTACAGAGATTGCTCTGTAGGCTGAAGCTGGGTGATGTCCGATGGGATGAAAGATAGGTGCCCACTCTGGAGGCAGCTTTGTCCCCTGGCTCGCTATGGGGCAGAGAATGACCCAAACCCTGCATGGGTGGCTGGGTGGTGACAAGTTGGGTACGGAGTGCAGTGCCCTCCTGCACCTGCAGTGTTGAGGCACCGGTACCCACCAGGTGCAGGTGGTAGCTTGCAGACCCTGTGGTGGCCCAACAGCTTCAGGCACAGGGCTTCCACTGGCATTGCCGTCCCTGGAGCTGCACCCTGCACTACGTTTTGGGATGCCTAAGTGGCCTTTTGGCCTTGCAGGGCATTCCCGGCACGCGAGGGCTGGACGGCATCCCTGGGAAGCCTGGGTCGGCAGGAGAAAGAGGGGCTCCTGGAGCGGCTGGTGCTGCTGGCCCAGCAGGGTACCCGGTGAGTGCAGATGCCCAACACAGCCAGCAGGACAGGGTGCAACAATTTTCCTGGTGCAACACTTTTGGGGATCTCCCTAAAGCACCTGCAAGAAGGGAAGGAAAAGAGAAGCTGGTGCAAGGGGCTTGAGAAGCTGGTGCATGGCTTCTCTGCCCGTGGGGATGTGGCATGCAGGGGCATCCCAGACCCCCACTCAGGAGCTGCAAAGGCCTCCTGAGTTAAGGCAAAGCATTGCTGCTGATAAGGGTTGTTTGTTTTCAGGGCCGGGAAGGTCCAAACGGACCTGAAGGGCCTTCAGGGATGAGAGGAGAGAAGGTAAGGACAGAGAAAGTGATTTCGTTCCCCTTGCCAGCACCGTGAGTCAGGCGCTGCCCAGGCAGGTAGAGCCTTGGGCTCGCTCCGCTTGCCCAAAGTGGGGTTTCCTCCCCAGGGCTGTAGGGACAAGGACTCCTCCCAATTTGGCCACTGGCTTTGGCCAGTGGCATAGGGATTTATGTGTCTGGTACGAGATGGGAGAAGAGCCTTGCAAGCCCTCCTGCAAACGCTGGGTGTCCGGGGCAGTGGGGTCTGCGGGGGACCTGCATGGAGGACCACCACGGCTGCCTGTCCTAATGTCTGTGTCCTCTGGCAGGGTGATGTGGGTGATCCCGGGGAAGCTGGCATCAGCGGGCTGGATGGTGAGCAGGTATGTCAGCTGGGGAACCCTGTCCTTCCCTCGGTTGGGGCTGCTCCAGCCTGCCTCTTCCCACGTGCCTTCTCCAGGAATGGGAAATGAAGGGAGGAAGTTGCTGATCCTCAACTAAACCAGAAGGTTTAAGCTGTGTCTGCATTAGCTTAGCCAAAGGCTTTGTGCAACGTGGGGTAAATGAGCTGTACTAGGACTGGGCTATGTGTTTTCTCCCCAGGGACCACCGGGACCACCGGGAGCAGAGGGTCAGCTGGGGCCTAAAGGCGAGCAGGTCAGTTCCTGCTGGGTGCTGGGGGCGATACCGCTGGCAGCACTGGGTTTGCCTGCTGCTGTAGGGCCAGGCGGGCACCTAAATCCACCTGGGGCTTTTTTAAATCATCCCCCAGCACGCTCATGTCTGGGGGATTCATGTTGCTGGGCATGGTTGGGGGGTTCAGGTCCCCTCAAAGCTTGGGTACCTGCTACAAGGAAAACTAGGGTGGCTGTATGGTGAGAAATGATGGAGGGCAGAGCCAGGGTCAGCTGGAAAAGACACCCAAGAATAATCCTGGTTGTCTTCATCCTGTCCAGGGAGAGGCAGGAACCTGCGGAGCTCCGGGCATCAGAGGGGATCCTGGGGAGCCAGGGGACGATGGGCCAGAGGGACTGCTGGGGAGGCCCGGGGAGCAAGGAAAGGAGGTACGTGCGCTGGCTGACACCACGGCGGTCACTGCTGCCCACCGGCATCCTCTGCCAAGGGATGGGGACAAGATGGGGATGGGAAAGGTGTGCTGCCCGGTGCACTGGCTCTGGACCACAGACAGGCTGAGGTGCCCCTGGGGAAGGAGGGGGCTGATGCTTTGGCGTCCCCTTGCTGGGCGAGGTGCTGTTTGGCTGTGCTCAGCATTTTGTCCTCGCTTGCTTTTGGGCTAGCATGGGTCACAGCTGGGGGTAACCTCCCAGCACAGGCGAAGCTGCAGAGCCATCTCTTACCCAGCACCAAAATCCCAGCCAGAGGAGGGTGGAGAAGCCTGTGGAAGTCAGAGCTCAGCTTTTAACCCACCCGAGGATGGGGCTGGGGAGCAGCCACTGCACCTGATGCCAGTATTTCCCCTTTGGGCAGGGTGATGCTGGTGATGCTGGAGACCCAGGCGAGCCAGGATTGCAGGGACAGAAGGTGAGGAGTGCCTCTAACTTTGTCCCTCCTTGCAGCACCTCAGGAACACCCATAGCCTGCTCAGCCTCTGCTGCTCCATTTACCGTGGTGAGGGCAGAAGCAGGACAGGGGTGTCCCCATGGCTGAGGACCACTGGAGATGCAGGGGTCAGACCTGGCATCAGCACCCTTCCTGGGGACCCTAGGGTGAACTTCTGTCCGCAGCACCCAGAGAGAGGGTGAAACACATCGTCTCCGTGCAGAAGCTCATTTAATTGCTATTGCTTTTTCTTATTCTTTGTGGTGACACCTGTGTCTCCATCTCTGAGCAGGGTGACGCTGGCCCCAGGGGCCTTCCTGGAGCGCCTGGCCCGGGAGCTGCTACAGGAGAAATTGGAGAAAAAGGCCATAAAGGAGAGAAGGGCCAAGAAGGTTTGCTGGCAAGTACAGAGAGGGGCTGCCTCAGCCCACCAGGCTCCCAGCATCCCCCCAGGCTGGCAGTTGGGTGCTGGGTGCCGAAGAGGGGGCTCACCACCCCCTGCAGGAAACCTTGGGCTCCAGGAGCTGCTGAAAATACTAGAAATTGGCAAATCCCCATAATTGGAGAGTTTTATGTCTCATGGGCATGACTACAAAATTGGGTCTTGTTTAGCACAAAAGGACAGTTTGGACTGGCAGTGCAGTCTGGGTTAATGGTGCCTGTGGCCAAACTCCAGCCTCCTGTCCCCTGGCCAGGCTGGGACCCTGCTGAGCACGTCTCCCTTTGTGTCCCAGGGTCAGGTTGGTGTCACTGGAGCTGCGGGACCTGCTGGAGCCAGAGGACGGTTTGTAAGTCAGATCATGTCCCTCCTCCCATTTTGGCTGATCACGGACCTGGCGGGGGGATGTGTGTGTGACTGGGAGTACTGGGCAGGGTTGAATCAATGGGGCTCCTTTGCTTGTGCCCTGAACAGGGTGGGACGGGTCTCCGAGGTCCTCCTGGGCTCGATGGTCCTGAGGGAGTGAAGGTATGGTGGAGTGATGGCTCCAACCTTTCATTTCTGTGTGAAATGCCCTTTTCTGGTCTTTTCCCAAGCTCTGCTTTCCGCCTCTGGCTGATGGGGGATGGCGTGGTGTTGGCTGTGGTGGAGGAGCTGGGTCAGACCTGGGCAGGCTGGTGACCTGGGGGACCTGCCATGAGAGACTCCCTGCCTTATTGCCTGAGATCCAAAGTCAACAAGGCAAGGAAGGGGTTTTCTGGGGACAGAGCTGTTTCACCTTCTTCCCCAGGGAGATCCAGGGCCACGAGGCATGGACGGACCCACTGGTGCTGCTGGATTAGAGGTACTGATGCCTGGGATCTTGTATTGCCGGGAGCTGCCAAAGGCTTCCCCAGTGCTTCACCGTTTCCAGTACAAACCAAAGCCAAAGGATTTATTGCCCCTTAACTGCCCAGGCCAGGGGGCTCAGGAGTGAGGAGGGGTTTTTAACACCTCACATCTTGGCACTGACTCCCAGGAGGTACTTACATGCCCCCACCCCAAAGAGCAGACCATTTCAGTCTGGCACCCAGGAGTGCCTTGTAGAAGATCCGCTCCTGCTATCGCATCACATCTACTCCCTTGTGGTACCCGGGTGCTGCCTAGGCACATGCCTTGGTCGGCTGAACGTGGTACAAGGGAGAGGATGCTTAAAATACCTGCAGAGGGCCTGAGCACGAAGCACATGGTGATGACGGGCTTATTCTAAATCCCCAATGTCACCCCAGGGACTCGCTGGAGATGACGGAGTCAAGGGAGATCGTGGCAAGCCTGGTCCAGCGGTGAGTACCGGCCCTGCCCCTGCAAGACTTCCCTGGGAAAGAGGTTTGGTGGCATCTTAAGATGGAGCAGCAGAGCCTGGGGCTGGGGCTGTGTCTCACCCATGGGGTGGCCACAAAGCGAGCTCTGCCAGCCCGAGTGCCGAGCCGTGTCTCCTGGGTCCTGCCTGTGATGGCTTTGTAACTGAGTCATCATTTCCTTGGTTTCCCTAGAGCCAAAGCTCCATAAAGGCATTTTAATACAGCTATTAAAAATTGTGCAAAGGAGCCACAGCAGTTGTGCAATTAACACTCAGCTGTCAGAGTCTGCCTGAGGCAGGTCCGGGGCATTTATTTTCCCCTCCTCTGCTTTCACGGAGCAAGTCTGCAGGTGTCTGTAAGGTCAGAGTGCTTCAGGAACCACCCTGTGCTCCGGAGCACTGACGCTGCCCTGAGATGCATTTTGTGGTCATGGTCCTGACATGCACAGAGCCACAGATGTGTTACTGATGCCCTGCACTCAGCCGCAGGATAAAGTCCATTTGCATCCCAGTTTTCCCATGTTGCAGTCCCACTCTGCGCAGGCAAGACGTCCTTAACTCAGGCGATTGCCTTTGCTGGGAGAAGGCGGGATGCGGAATAAATTCCAGTTAGATGTGCAAAGCGGACAGTGAGAGCTGACGTTCGTTCGGTGTAGTTGAAGCCCCTCAAGGGACGGCTGCTCAGACCCTGCTCCAGATGCGGTTGGGCTGGGATGTAACCAGTGCCCCGTCTCTGTGCACTGCAGGGCGCAGCGGGTGCCCGGGGGCTGGTGGGTGCCCCTGGGCTCTGGGGCTACGCCGGGCACGAAGGAGCCAGAGGAGTGGCGGGCGCCAAGGGAGAGCCAGGCCGGCAGGTAACTCCTCTCTGCCATGGGGAAGGGGACAGGCAGGGGACATCCCTGCAGGGTGACTCTCCTCGGCACAGCTCTGGCACCAGAGGTCCCTGGGGGGGACAACCCCAGTCCAGACCCCAGGGCAAGGCAGCTGGCTTCGTACTCGCCCTCCTGCCTTCCCCCAAATAAGCTGGAGGCGATGCCAGCCTCATGTTTTGTCCCCAAATGAACTCAGGGTCCTCTCGGGCCACCGGGCGAAGCTGGAGCCATGGGGCTGAGCGGCACCGAGGTGAGTGGGTTCCTCTGCTGCCCCGCTTCTCTGTCTCTGGCTTTTCTCACAGCCCGGGTCTGCGCCGCTCTGACAGCCTGCCTGGGATTTGGGTGAATAACCCTGGAGCTCATTTTTCAGAGTTGGGTTGATTTTTGTTTTCCTTCCTAGGGCCTGGCAGGTGCAAAAGGGGAGCCAGGCAAGCCAGGAAAACCAGGGCAAACGGTGAGGAGTGGGATGGAGCCCCACTGGTTCTCCCTGGCACAGGCAGTGGGATGCTGGGATTTCCCAGCTGCAGTGAGGCCCCTCATGGGCAGCATCTCCTGCTCCTGCTGAAACACCCCCATGGCCCTGCTCTGCCCAGCCTGCTCCAGAGAGAGAGAAAAACCTCAAATGAAGACTTCAGCTTAGAGCCTCCTCCTGTGCACACTGTGGCAAGAGCAGGGAGGGAGGCCAGGAGGGGACATCTCTGGTGCAGCATCCTTACAGAGGGGTTTCCTTCTCCTTTGGGATTTTAGGGGTCTCCAGGACAAGCCGGTCCTAAAGGGCGGAAAGGTCACAAAGGAGAAAAGGTACCTCTGAAATCCTCCTCTGCAGATGGCACCTGAAGGTGACCAGCCACCAGGTGTGGGGTGGCCAAGCCTGAGCTGGTCAACCCCATTGTGGTCCATGGAGAGAAATCGGGGGGAATCGCCCCAGGGGGGACCTGTTTCTGTCTCCCTGCTGAAAAGGCAACCGCTCCTTGGTGCTTGGCAAACACAGAGCCCTTAGATGCCCTTGGGCTGCCTTGGCTGGTTTTTGGGTGAGGGGCTGGCAGGTGTCCCCAGCTCAGGCCCCCCGAGCCCCACAGGGCTGCCTCTATCCTGGCTCAGACCCCCCTGAGGGGGGACAGGGGACCTCCCCTTCACTGGCCAGCTCTGCACCATGGCCTTGGTGCCCATGCCCAGGGTCCCACAGTCCCTGGTGAGCTCTGTCCCCATCTCCATGCAGGCAGCAGCCCCTTTTCCCCAGTCCTGGTCTGGGATGTGGCTGGGCTGCTGGTGACCCACATCTCCCATCTCTTCTTCCCCCAGGGCGATGTGGGGCATGAAGGAGAAGAAGGGGTCCCCGGAGAAGCTGGCAGACGGGTAAATGGTAGCGTTTTCCCCATGGAGAGTGGTGGGAGGCATGGGGCTGCTGCTTGGAGCCCACGGAGCCCTTGCAGAGGGGCCCGGGGTTGCTGGGGGCTCAGCATCCCTGGGGGGGGCAGCGAGGGGGATGTGGGGCGGCTGGCTTAGTGCTTTTAACAGGGTTCAATCGCTCGTGAGTCTTTAATCTGTTGTTCCCAGGGCAAGCGAGGCAAGGTGGGCCACCGGCCCCCGAGAGGTCCCCGGGGACCCAAGGTAGGTTGGCTTTGCCCTGCTGGGGTGAGAGCTGCTTTGGCACCCTGGCAGCTCAGGGGCACTCCTGAGCCGGGGGGTGCTCCCACCTGCCCAAGCCCCCGGCTTAGAAAAGGATAAGCCAATATAGGGGTATCGCGTAGCTGAAGGGCTCTGTGTCCCCGTCCCTTCCAGCCCAAGGAGGGGGTCTCCTGCACTCCCAGCCCCTGCGGGCTGTTCTCCCTGCAAGAGGCACCGGGGCATCGCTCCTGCCTTGCTCTCGCACCGCACCGCTGGGCACACCAGCCAGTCTCTTGCTTTTGCATTTCAGGGCTACCCAGGTGATGAGGGGTTGGAAGGACCCCAGGGCCCCCAAGGACCCTACGTGAGTATTAGCTTGGAAGTTTTGGGGTGCCAGCTGCTCGCTGTTTGGCCCCAGCAGGTACCACTGTGCAACCCAGCTCTGCGGACAGCCAAAACAGGGACCCATTTAAAACAAGTGAAGTTTCTAGGTGTTTCATCCACCTCAACTTGCCTTCTCCTCCCAAATTAGCATCCCAGCAGTATGTGTGCAGTCAGGCAAATCACATAATTTCCAATATGTTGTTCTAGAGGCCAAATACTTCCCTTCCAGTTAAGTGTCTGATGCTTGGCAGTGCTGAGCGCTTGTAGAGGACTGTCCCCACGTTCCTAGAGAACTGCCGTGTCTGGAAGGACCAGCTGCGCTGCAGCAGCCAGCATTGGCCAAAAAAACCCTACTCAATTGGTTTTTTTAATTACTAGAAATTTTTTCTCTATTTAAAACAAAAATCCAGGCTTTGGGAACTTCACAAAAGCAAGCCGGGATGTTCTGCGACCTGAACTGCATTTATAATGGGGTTTGCTGAGGGATCCTCCTGAGAGCAAAATTCAAAGATATGATGAGAATATTCCTCAAAGTTTCTGAAACTGCCTGAAATTCTCAGAATCCTGGTGGCACTCGGCTGTGGCAAGGCTCTCCTTGCCAGGGAGCTGGCGGGAGCAGCTCAGCTGCAGAGTGATGTGGTACTGCGTTGTTTCTCTCTTAGGGCATCCCAGGGCTGAAGGGCATGAAAGGAGACCCCGGACCAAAAGGACACAAGGTAGGTGACATGCGCTGGGCACTTGAGCCCTGGGCACAGCAGGGACTCCAGGCACAGCTAGCATTTAATTTGCTGGATGCAATCACTTATTCCTCTCTTCTTGAACCCTGATCATTGCAGCATCCTTCTTTGGGAGGTTGACCACTGTGTCCCCAGGTGCTGGGAGATGGGATCTTTAGACTTTCTCCAAAACCAGGTCCTTTTCCAGGCTCCCCAGCCTCCTGGAGTTGCAAGCAGCAGCGTACAGTCTTTAAATCCCCTGCTTTCAGCATTGATGCTGACGCAGCATGAGCACGTACCTCGTCTGTGCCGTTACTGATGAGCTGATGGATCCAACCTTGGCCCGAGAAGCCAAGCACATCCTCACAGTCCCATCCATCAGCTGCAAGGCTATAAATAAGAGTGACAAGCAGTCCCTGGTGGCGGGTAGTTGCTCGCAGCCTTCAGGAAAATGAAACCCTGGTAATAAATAAAGCTTTAAATTTATTGCGAGCTAAATGAGCAATGGCAGAAGCTAAAGTCCAGGGTGTTCAGCAAGGCCAGAGCCTGGGAGATCAGGCGGAGGGGAGGCTGCGGGCAGCTGCTGTGCTGGGGTTTCTTCTGCTGCTCCACCAGATTTCAGCATGCAAGAAATTGTCTTTATTTTCTCAGCGTTTCCTGGGAACTTCTGAGGTTTTCTTGAATGATATTTTAGTGTGGGATAAAATACTTTCAGTTTTGCCTTTGCAGCTGACAGGAGGCAGACACTCCATCACGCCACCTCCTTCCCCAGCAATGTGCGTACAGTTAATTCTACCAAATCAAAAGGATGGGTGGGGGTTTTTTTCAGAATTTTGGCAGCCAGACATAACTGGGAATTTCCCATTTTCAGCCACTTGCTGGAGGCCAGGAGATGTTTGGCCTTGGGAAATGTCCCCACGTAGGTATCTCCTGCCAGGGTCAGGCAACAAGCAAAACCTCCGTTGCCTACCCGATGAAATACCACCGAGAGAGTAACTAGAGCAGGGTTCCTGACGCCCACCCTCCAGGACAGAGCCCTTCACCTGGGCTGGTGTCCCAGGGGGTTTCTACCCTTCTCTTTGCCACCAAAGTTCTCCCTGACTCTCTCCTAGGGTGAGAAGGGCAGCGTGGGTGACCTGGGCCAGCAAGGGGACGATGGCTTCAAGGTGTGTGAAGGGTTTTGCTCTTTTCCTCCCTCCCCTTGGTCCCTTGTCACCCTGTGTGACACCCTACCACATCTCCTAGGGAAAGCCAGGACCCCATGGTGTCCCTGGGAGGCCGGGACCCAAGGGACAGCAGGTAAGGGCAGGGTGGAGGGGGATGGCAGGAACCGAGATGAGTATTTGGGGTGAATTCCTCATTTTTCCATGCAAAATCCACCTGGGGAAGGGGCTGGGTTGTAGAAGGACAGAAGGCTGGGTTATGCCCTGTGCAGTGCCCTGACCTCCTCCGGTGTCTTTGCAGGGTGACGCTGGCCCCCCCGGCCCGCGGGGATACCCTGGCATACCCGGAACGCCGGTGAGTCCTTCGCCCTCCCGGCAGGTTTGGTGTTCGCTCCTGGCCCCGCGGGGGTTATGCTGGGATGGGGCTTCAGTCCTACCTACCTTCTTAACTGGGTCTTATCCTTCTCTCCCAGGGCTTGTCGGGACCCAAAGTAAGTAGGGGGGAGTGCCTGGAGCCAGGTTCAGCCCTGCTGCGGGGCACCCTCCCCTCTCCCCGGGATGCAGGGTCGCACCGTGGGGCACCCCGGGGTGCAGCTCAGCACAGCAGCATCTCGCCACCCTGCTTTTCTTCCCTCTTCTGCCTCGTCCTTCGGCAGGGGCTGAAAGGCTTCCCAGGGCTGCCAGGACCAAGGGGCACGCCGGGCCTGCCGGTAAGCAGAACTGCTAATGTCCCTCGTGCCAAAATTTGGGTCCCCCAAATTTGGCAGCGAGGTCCCACCGCGCCGTGCCGTGCCGTGCCATGCCATGGGGCCGGACGGCCGCTAGTGCCATCAGAGGAGCTGCAAGTGTGGCGGGACGCTCACGGGCAGTAGCCAGCGTCACCAGCATTGTCATTGTCACCCAGGGTCTCGTTGGCCCCCCTGGTCCCAGTGGACCCACGCTGATGCTGTCCAGGGAGGAGCTGCGGGTGAGTGCATGGGGGCAAGGGCTTCCCATCCCCACTTTGGTGGGTGCCACCCCAGGAGGGAAGGGACTGACAGCGATGCTGTCCCCTGTTCCACTGCTTCTGAGGTCCTCTGTGCACAAGGACCAAGGTCCTCGCACAAAGAGCAAGCAGATATGGTTAATCCCTCTCCCACCATGCTCGTCCTTGTCCTCTGCATGCTCCATCCCCTCCCTGAGCAGCTGATGATGCTCCTGGCCAAAATAAGACGGGGGACACTAAATGTCAGCTTGGTTATATCCCCCTCTTTTTCTTTTAGCACCTCATTTATCCCTCCAACCACCTGAATTACACAGCGGTCTGGGGTTTGCTAGACACCCTGAGCCAGGAGCTGCAAGCCCTCGTCGAGCATCCCAACGGCACCAAAACCAACCCAGCAGCCACCTGCAAGGAGCTGCTGCTGGCTCACCCCAGCCTGCCCGATGGTACTGGGGTGCACATGGGGTGCCCCCACGTTGGCCCTGGATCCAGCCAGCCCTCGCTGCTGGCCAGCGTGGGGGGACGGGCAGCAGTTTGCAATTAGGAGGGGATGAGGATTTGGGGGATAAGCTCAGCTGGGTTTCATGGGCATCCTTGGCGAAATGGGATGGCAGCCAGGCTGCATCCCAGGAGGATGGAGGTTGCAGCCAGGGATGTGCCATGAGCTGAGGTGGGATGGCACCACATGGGATCCTCCCTGTGCCAAAAAACGGGTGCCAGGAGCTCCCCTCTGCCTCCCTCCAGGGCAATACTACATTGACCCCAACCAGGGCAGCCCCCAGGATGCACTGGTGGCCTTCTGCAACTTCACAGCGGGGGGTGAGACCTGCATAGCCCCCGTCCACAACCAGGTATGGTGTGGCTTTCACGGGGCAGCTTCAGCCCTGTGTTACCCCTTGGGGCAGGTGAGGACGGGTTGGTGGGGCTGGAGAAGGACAGTGTGGCCGGTCCCTTGCCGTGGTGACCGCTGCCATCACAGGGAGCTGTTGGAACAGTTTGGGCTGAGGATCCTGGTCACCATGTGTGACCAGACTGCAGGGACAGGTCACGTGCATGGGTTGGTATAGCTGCCGCCTTGTCCTGGCAGTGCCACTGTCCCCTGCTGGGACAGCGTGTCATAGTCCCCGCTCCCTACAGGTCCCCATCAAGGCTTGGCTGAGTGCCTACACCTCCGAGGACACCTTTGAATGGTTCAGTGCCCTGCCTGGGGGCTTCCTGGTGAGTGCCCGGCCAGGACAGATGAGGGGACATGAAGCCCATCTCATGGGGTTGGGGGTCTCCTAGTGCCTGTCGCGCTGTGGTGGGGCAGTGCCCAGGCACAGGGTTCCCCTGGCTGTGCACGGTGGGATGCGGCACCTCCTTCTGCAAGAAAATCCAAACCAGTGCTTTAGCAGAGAGCTGAATCCTGCCTGGTTTTCAACTGGGGAGAGCACAGACCCCTCCAAGCAGCCCCCGCTACCCAGTTTTCTCTCTCGTTGCCCCCGCAGCTGGAGTACGCGGGGGCCAGCCCGGTGCAGCTCCGCTTCCTCCGCCTGCACAGCCGCCTGGCCACCCAGAAGATCTCCTACTCCTGCAGACCAGCCCCCGAGCAGGACCAGCCCCAGCCAGAGAAGGAAATCCGCTTCCTGGCTGACTCCCGGGAGCAGAGCTATGCAGCCAGCCTGCAAGGCTGCGTGGTAAGCCTAGCCATGGCCGGACCCTTTTCTAAGGTTGGAAAAGCCCCCTGACATTTGCAGAACCCCTTGGCACGTGTTTGCACCCCTAGGGTTTAGGATAGACCTGGTGGATGAGGCTTCACGCAGCGGAATGGGGATGGAGAGCATCCTCTCCCTGGGCCCAAGGAGCTTCCCCAGTCTTGGGGAGCGGGTGGGATGTGGCAGGGGACAGGGTGGGCTCCAGGGGACATGGGGGAGGCCACCTCCCCGGAGAAGTCATGCAGGGCTGGGGATGGAGACCTGGCCATGCCCTCAGGGCTGCTGGGTGCATCAAGGAGCAACTGGAGCAGCGAGGGGGACAGTGGGTGCTCCGAGAGGGTCCTTCAGGCCCACCAGCTGAGCGTTTCGGTGCCACTCAGCTGTCCCCGGTGTTTGTTTCAGCTGGACAATGAGTCTTCCATCACCGACACCATCTTCCAGTTCACCACAGAGGAGCTCTCCCTGCTGCCCCTGCGGGACCTGGCTGTCTTTCACAATGGTGACGCCTTGCACCAGTTTGGTTTCACAGTCGGACCAGTTTGCTTCAGCTGAAACCGGTGACACCCAAACCGAGCAGGCTGGTTCCCTCCCCACACAAGAACTGGGGACAAGGGCGGAGGCTGAGGGTGGCACGGAGCTCCCACCCGCTCCCCGGAGCTGCCAGTCCTCTTTTTGAGATACGTGTTTGTAGCTGCATTATGCCGTGGACTACACTTCCTTCTGGAGTAGAACAATATTGTTTACAAAAGTAATTTCTCTATAAATTATATATATTATATATATATATATATGAGAGGAGGTGCTAATTTAATGACTGACTGGGGAGGCTCGTATAATTATAACTACCAGGAACTGTCTGCTAAAGAAAAGAAAACAACAAGAAAAATCCTGCCAGCGTGGGAGAAGGGGAAGGAAAGGGGCTTTTCTTTGCCTCAGTCAAACGCACAAATGCTTGGAGCCTCATCCCCCTGGGACTGGGCTGAGAAGCAGCCCTGGAGAGCCCTGGCAGCCCCGGCGGGAGGTCCGTGCTGTGCTGCCTGCTCTCTGCAGGGCAAAGCGGCTGCAGGCTGCTGCCCTCAGCCGCTGCGAGCCCCAGCAGCTCCAGCCCAGGCAAGCATCAGGGACTGAGAAAGAGTGAAGAATGCAAAACCCCCAAGTCCTGGCTCCGTTTTGGGTCTGCAACTCACATTGGGGTCAGAGGGCCTTTAGTGGTGTGGAGCCAGGTGCTATAGCAAGACCATGCTACAAGGCACTGTTGCTCTGAGCAGGCAGGGGCAGGAATTGAAGCCGTTTGGCTCCCATGCTGCAGCACTGTTACTTATCACTTTATTTTTGTTGTTCCCAGCAGTGTTTCCCTTGCCTCTAACCGTCGTGCTATCACTGGGCTGCTTGGCCCCAGGCGGGTACGGGTGAGTCCTGAGGGCAGAGGGCTTTACGTGTAGCACCTAAGCCATAGCTGTATTAGCAGCACCCCCATTTCTCTGGTGCACAGCACAGAAAAACCCAGATCTCAGCTGGCTTTGTGCTGCACCCCTGGTTTTCTCAGCACCCTTCATCGTTCAGGCCCTAATGCAGAGCTCGCCCGCCTTACCCTGCAGCACGTGTGCCCAGGCTGCCCACGTCATGTCCAGATGCGGGTGGGCATTGATGCCAATGCCAGTGGAACAGTGCGGCAGCCGGGCCGGACCCTGCACCCAGGGGTCAAGGAGAGCAGCGGGTGAAGATTTTTTGGGGGGCACAGTCCCTAGAGAGTGGTTTAAACGATGCCAAATTGTGCGTGCAAGTCGTACTGCTCTTTGCTAGCTCGGTCCTGGGTGTAGCATCGTTTTGTGGGGTGCAGCAGCCATCCCTGCTGTGCCAAGGGGGACACGGGGCAGCACTCGGCCAACAGCCACACTCAGGCAGGGACCGAGCACCTTGAAAAGGGTTTTTCCTCTCCGGCATTTAATTTCTATTTGCTGCATATGCTGGTTGTTGTGGGGCCAGCCCTCTGTTAAACCAGCCCCAGCTCTGCTCTGCGAGGGTGTGATGCCAGCCCTGGCCCTTCTTCGCCCTGGAGCTGCCCCCAGCCCTGCGAGAACCCCCCGGCCATGGCCCCTTGCCTGCAGCCAGCCATGGAGACATGCGGGCGCATCGTCACGGGTGCAGCCGAAACCCCACTCCCTGCCACGCAGAGACTTCCCTTCTCCGTGGGAGATGAAAGGGGAAGAGAAGCCATTTGCGGCCGGGGTGCAGGCGGTTTCTGCTCCTGCCCAGCTGCCCGCAGCGCAGGCAGAGGGGTCAGGCAGCGCCGAGGGTCTGGCACATCCCGGGGGTACTGGGTACGGCTGAGAGGGAGACCCTGTGCAGCAGGTTACAAAGGGAAAATTAAATTCCAACTCAAGGCACGTGTTAGATTCTGGGGAGAGAAGCAGAGCAGACTGTTTTATGACAGCAGACACAACATTATTTCAGGGCAGAATTCCACCCCCCACCCCCCCCAACCAAATTGCTCATTTTAGTAGCATTTTCTGCTGTGTTTTTGCAGAGGAAGAACACACCTCACTGGCCAGCCATTCTGGCCGCAACCCAGAGGCGCTTCAGCTGCCAAAAAAATTGCGTGTCCATTTTTGACGGAAACTTTTGAGGAAAGATTTTAACAAGAAGTAGCATGTCGGTGGGTTCATCCAATAGTTTTTTTCTTAATTGAAGCAGCAAATGCATGCTGAGTAACTCTCCTTCCACCTCTCTGGCTATGAGGAAAAATACACTCAACTGCCAAAAGCAGTGTTTTGCCTGCACCCCTGTATTTCCTTCCCAAGCAGGGAGTTACACCTCTGGCAGGCACTGGGTGCCTCTGTGGGCATCGGCACCCATTTGGATTTGGGGCTACGGAGGCGGGGGCAGCTCCAGCGCTCCTTCCTCCTGCTCCTCGGTGTAATGGAGATGGCCAGAATGTGCCAACGAGGAGCGAGCGCCTGCGTGCTCTGGATAAAGCCGCAGCTGGGAAGCAAGTTCCCCTTCGGTCTGTCCTGCCCCTCTCCGGGAAAGGCTGGGGAAAAAAACCCAAAACCCCCCACCCTTCCGTATTTTGCAGCTGCAGGGCAGCTGGGATTGCAAACACTGGGTGCCACCCCGCTCTCCTGCTGCCGTGGGGAAAACCCCGCAGAAACACCCGCGAAGGCTTTGCGGGGCCCCTGTGCTGGTGCTGGCAGCGCGACCTGGGACCGAGCCCGGGAGGGGGCGAGGGGCGAGCGAAGCCCCAGCGGGCTCAGGCCCCCAGGGAGGCCCGGCCCCCTCCCCGCTGCGGCGCCGGGGCTGACCCGGGGAGGGGGCTGCGGGGGGGACACACACACACAGACACCCCCACGCACCCACGCAGAGAGACACCCACGGCCCGGCCCGCCCCACGCCGCGCGCCCGGCCCGGCCCCGCCGCACTACAACTCCCGGGGAGCCCCGCGCCGCGCGTCAGCGCCCGCGACGGGCCGGGCCGGGACCGGCGGGGCTGGGCCGGGACGGGCCGGGCCGGGCCGGAACCGGC
The DNA here is from genome assembly GCF_929443795.1 of Astur gentilis. Lineage (NCBI taxonomy): Eukaryota > Metazoa > Chordata > Aves > Accipitriformes > Accipitridae > Astur > Astur gentilis. Next base: position 11,228,975 of record NC_064908.1, read on the forward strand.
GGGGCCGGGCTGCACCGGGACGGGCCGGGCTGCACCGGGCCGGGCTGCACCGGGACGGGCCGGGCTGCACCGGGCCGGGCTCCGCACCGCCGCCATGCAGGTAAGCCGAGCCGAGCCGAGCCGAGCCGGGGGGGTCCCAGGCTGGGGTGTGCGCCCCGGGCACGGCCCCGCAGCCTGCTCCGGTGTGGGGCCGGGCGCAGCCCGGCTGGTGCCGTAAATGAGCCCTGAAAGCCCGCACCTCCCTGCGGACAAGCGGCATTTAGCGGCTGCGGTACCGCCATTCGCCCTCCGGCACCGCTTCGCCCCGGTTCCCCGTTCCTTCGCCCCGGGCTTCCCCCCGTGCCTCGGCCGGGCTCCGGCGAGCCGTGCACAGGGCGGGCTGGCCGGCTGCGCCCCGCAGCCCTGTGCCACCGCGTCCTCACCCCAAAGACTGGCCCGTGGCCCGTGGCGGGGCTGTCACGGGCGCGGGCTGACAGCAGGCGCTCGCCGTGGGAGATCGCGGCACGGCACGGCACGGCACGGCACGGGCCTTCGGCCATCACCCTGAAGCGGGTCTGCTTCGTGCTCTCAACTCGGGCGTGGTGTTTCAGGCTGCCAGGTCCCCCCGATTTGCTGGCACAGCATCCCTGTGAGGTCCAGCGGGGGGGTCCAAGGAGCCGTCCCGGTGTGGGACACCTCCCTGGGCCACCGTGTCCCCCGTGGGGGCTGCGGCTTGGGCTGGCTGGGACGGTGGCCTGCTTGTCATGCTATTTTGCAAACCAGGAGTCGGTGTGCTGCAGGAAGGCGGGCTCATCCCGACGTGCGGGGCTGGGTGTCCCAGTTGGACTGGAGCAGCAGGTCGGGATGCGCCGGGCAGCCTGACACTGCTCCGTGCAGGCATCGCTGGTTTTTCACTTAACGGCAAAGAGCAACCCCAAAACTGGAGCGGATTAAGCCACTAAACATGGATGAGCGGAGGCAGCGCAGGATATTTTTCAGCAGCTTTATTTGCATGTGCAAATACCTGTAAGGTGCAGAGGAGGAGCTGGGCGCAGCCTTAGCCTGCTGAATCACTGCTGCGTGGGCAGTGGGTGAGGACAGCACCGTGTCCCTCCATCCAATATCCCGGGGCCTGTTGCATCGCCCCAGCAGCGTAATTCCCCTCTTGCAAAGAGTGGAATTGCCCTCTTGACCGTTAGGACTTGCCCTCTTGACCATCGCACACCACATCTTACCCAGCAAGATGCTGTCTCCAGAGAGATCACACAATAGCATCGCTATAGGAGAGCAGCGAGGGGTCATTGGCCCAGGGAGCATCGTTTTGGCCTCATGTCTGCGCTGGGTACCCAAAGACATGGCTTCACCCCAGGCTGGGAGACCTGATGCAGCGAGGGGATCTTCTGCCAGTCACTTCTGTTCCCCTGGCCCTAAAATAGTTACCTCCTCCTTACACAGCACTGCAGACATGTAGGTGAAACCTGCAAAGGAGAAATATCTTCATTTAAAGGCTAATTATCATTAATCTGTTGCCAAAGGAAGCTTAAAAACATGAGCCAATTACACGTGCTAATGTAACGAGCGGCCGAAGGGTGTAATTAGAGCCTGTCTGCGGTGTGGATGACTGGTTATTGGATGGTATTTCTGGCCAAGGCTGGTCCTGTTGGCTGCATCTGCCTGTGTCAATAACGGCGTGTACGTGTGGCCAAAGCCAGGTCGGTGCAGCAGGGGAGAGGACATGAGCCCCACAAACATTATCTAGAGAGATTCACCAAAGGAAGGAAAAAAAAAATTTCCCATTTTTTGTGGTAAAACGAGCAAGCCTTGGCAGCTGCGGTATTGGCTCTGTAGGTGGGTTCGTTACACAAGAGCAATACTTGCTTCTCCTATTTCAGCGTGATAAAGAAGAGTGTTTGATGCCCTTGTAGGTCCCAGCAGCCCCAGGTCAGACAGACGGGCAGCGCCGGGGACAATGCTCCTCTGCCAGGGAGGCATCCCTGGACCAGCCGCCCTGGCACCCATCGTCAGGTGGTCGCACTTCTGGCTCTGGGTGCCTTGGCCTGTCCCAGCGATGCAAGAGAAACCCCTGGGAGGCAGAGGAAAGCGGAGGGTGGCTGGGCTCTGCCAGCCGGCTTCGCTTCAGCCTGCGGTTAGTGTCCACCAGCCTCCGTCTGTTTCCCACTGACCTTCCCTTCTCAAATCCGGGCTAATAAAGTCCTGGGCTCATCTCTCTTTATCGCAGGGCTAAATTCTGGCTTTTTCTCGCCAGCCCAGACACACACAGGAGCTGCTGCTAGAGGTGAAAATTGTCCTGCTAGAAGTCAAGGGAAGAGTTAAGCCCAGTCAGCGTGACTGATTTTCAGGGCAAGTTCCTCTTCCCGTTTCAGGAGTCAGTGGGAAAAAAATTGCACCATTTGGTAAAATCCCAGCTGAGCATTGGCATCAGGGCTCAGCCCTTCGGGGTGGTGGGTGCATGGACCCGCTGAAGATGCAGGCGCCCCAGCCCCCGTCTGCTCCATCACCCCAAGCCAGTTCCCAGCGCTACCCTTTCCTTGGCCTCTTTTCCAGATGTCCTTCTACTTCTCGGACACGGCAGTGCTGCTTTTTGACTTCTGGAGTGTCCACACGCCCACCGGTAGGCTGCCAGCCCCAGCCCAGTCCCGAGATACCCATCTGTCCGTCTGTCCATCCATCTGCCACCAGCTGTGCTCTCCACCCGGGGAAAAGGATGCGGGGCAGAGAAACAAACAGTGGCTTTGCATTTCTGGCAGGGGCAGTGTTAGTGATGGGCTGGGAGGGGGGAGAGCCGGGCCCCTGCCCAGCACTAATGCTGGGGTACATACTGCATGGGGGGGTCGGGGCAGAGCCGTGATGGGCTCCACACACCACTCACCCCCAGAGCTCGGAGGGCACTGCCTGCTTTTTTTTGGCTGACCCTCTCCTACTCTGATGAGCAGTGCCGTGCCCTGGTAATGCCCCAGGCAGGGGTCAATCCTCCCAAGCCGAGAGCAGCAGGCAGGGAGGTGTGGGAAGCATCCCTCCCCCTTGCCTACCAACCCCTCCAGGTCAGTCAGCAATGGCTCAGCTTCCCATTTTCTTTTACACTCTTTTTTTTTTAAATTACTGTTCCAGCATCGTATTTTAACCCCCACATTTTTGTCGAGTCGATGCAAAGATGCTTATTTTTTTCAGAGCAACCCCCTCCAAAAAATACTCCCTAGGAATTTAGGGGGGGGACTGGGCTAAATACACCATTTCCCAATGCTTCGCAAAACTGCTGCCTGTTGCTCCAGCCCAACCCCGATCCCAGGAGCCCTCCGTTCCCTCCACCTTATCCCATGGATATGCCCAAGCGCTCTGTGCTGGGACCCGCCACGCCCCCCCCCCACCATCACCCCCCTTCTCCCACCGGTGTGCGGCAATGGGCACCGGCAGGGCGTTTCTCATGCAGGGATGGTGCTCTCGGTGCTGGTGATCCTGTTGCTCTCGATGTTTTACGAAGCCATCAAGATGGGCAAGGCCGTGCTGCTGCGGCGGGCGCTGCTGGCTCTGCCCCGCAGCCTCAGCCAGGAGTCGCTGGTGGAGCCGGAGGAGGGGGGCACCGGCCCTGCGCAGGGCAGGTACCGCAGGGTCCCCCTTTGCACCCACCCGGCGGGGGGGGCTCAGGGACGGGTGTATGGCCCCTGGGCCAGCGCAGGAGGGGAGAAAGGCTGTAAAGAGGCAGCTGTGGAGTAATAAGCTGCCAGGAAAGGGGTGTATGTACAGCCTTGGGAGGTGGTCCCGGGGGCTTTCCGGCCCCTTCAGGTACTTTGGGAGATGTCCAGGATGTTTTTCAGCTCTCTTAAATGCTCACGTTCCACCAGGAGCCACCGTGGGTGCAGTAGCATCCTGGTGGTTTGGGGATGGGCACAAGCAGCGGCTTGGGCACCCCAGCAAGGCTGGCCTGGGCATTTCCTTCCCAGTACAAGCCATTGGAGCCAAGCCCTGCGTTTTTCCTCTTGTATTTAATCCCAGACCATGCCCGAGGCTGCTCTTACTGCCAGCCTCTTAATAATATTCTCCCTGTTCCTTTGGAGCAGGATTTCCCTCTGCACTGCTGTTTGCAGCCCCCATCCCTCTCCCCGCTCCCCAAACCTGCTCTGGGATGCTGGCAGCGGGGGAGATGCTGGCTGCCCCGACCCCTCGCTGACAAGGTTTCCCATCTTCTTCCATAGGTGGTTTCGGTACCATGTCGGCCAGACGCTGTTTCACGTGGTGCAGGTGGTGCTGGGCTACATGGTGATGCTGGCCGTCATGTCCTACAACGCCTGGATCTTCCTCGGGGCCATCGCAGGCTCCACATTGGGCTATTTCATGGTGTACCCCCTGCTCGGTCGGGGCTAGGCAACCCCCCGGGACGGTGAGCGATGTGCTCCACACCTCCTGCTACTTTGTCTGGAATAGCTGCTGTCACTTCTGCTGGGTCTGTCCTTGTCCCCGTGCTGTGAGGGACACAGCACCCCAGGGACTTGCTGCGGGGACCCTCAGTGCTGGCCCGACTCAGGTGGGCGGGCGCTGGGGAAGGGGAGCCCCGTGGCCAGCACTCTGCCACGCTGCCATCGCCACCGTCCTCGGCTGGTGGCTGTCCCCCAGCTCTCAGGGAAGCTTTGGCTGGGTGATGATGGCTGCGGGGTGCTGGGCATTTCGTTCCCCCCATGCCTACTTTTCGGGGGGGTTCATCCTGGCTGGAATGGGAATGGTCCAGTGACCTGCTGGGGAAGGGGACTTGCTGGGGACAGGCACCCCTGCCCTCCTGCCCAGAGCTGACCTGCACCAAGCCCCTCTTCACACAGTGCCTTCTGGGGATAAGGGGGGTCCTGCTGCCCCCCTCCCCACCCCCTACTCCTGCGCAGTGCTTCAGGGATGGGGTCGGACCAGCCCCCGAGCTGTCAGTGTGGCCGTGCCAAGGGGAAGCTGCTGCTGTGGGTGCCTCTTGCTGCTTCCTTGGGACGCCCCTTTTAATAAAATCATCGAAGTTGTTTGTCTCCTGGCTTGTGTTGCTGCTGGGTGGTCTCAGGATGCGACATCCCCCAGTCACACTGGGCGTGCGGATCCCCAGCCCCAGCCCTGCCCCTCCAGCACAGCCCCAGGGGGGCGGTTCAGGAATAAGGACACTCTCCTCTGGCTTTAAATAAAGCTTTTCCATTTTATTAATATTATAAGCATATTTTTAAACATTTGTATAACTTTCTCAATAAAATATCCTGGAAGAGACAGGTTTTAAGTTCCCAAAGCAAGGCACTTTGGGGGGCCTCCCCGAGTGGGTTAGGCTGGGCACCCCCCTTCAGAGGCAGAAACAGCGGCACCTAAAATACAGGTGAGTGTTGGGGTGCTGGTCCCTGCTCCATGCACGCACACACGTCTCAACGCTCATGAGTCCTGCCAACCCCCACCAGCTCAGGGGCTTTTAGCATCTCTGCACGGGGGCTGTGCCAGTCCCGTCCCCCTCCCCACGGCAGGCAGGGCCGCTGGGGGTGCCAGCAAACCGCTGCTAAGGCACCAGCTCTTTGCTCGACCATCACTGCAGTTGCCAAAACCTGTAAAGCCCGAGAGCTGGAGAAATCATCCATGCATGGTGCTGGAGAGTTCTGGAGGGCAAGAGCTGGGATCCCTCCACTGCACGGTGAGCCCGAGCCCGGAGGCAGCCCAGTCCTGCCAGGCAAAGCTGGAGGCATCACGTGAATGGCACCCTCCCCTCTAAGTTTTTACTCTGAACTTAAATAGCGGCTAGAAGACCCCGGGGTGAGGGTGGCCGGGGGTAGGTGTTGGGCGTTGTGAGCCCAGCCTGGGTGCTGTGAGCCCACACCTGCCCCACTTCTTGATGCATCGGCAGCAGTTCAAGCCATGCAGCATTGCTGTATCCCTGCCGTGCCCCTGGCTGCCATCGTGTTTTCCGTCATCCCCCATGGCCCCTGTTCCCACTGGCACTCCTGGAGCCGGCTGGGTGGGATGGTGGCGGGCAGGCTCCCAGGAAACCCCCCGGGTTGGGGCAGGGGATGACCCCCAGAGCAGCCGGGACCATCCCACACACCCATCCACAGCGGGGCTAGCGCCAGCCCCCCCAGCAGCCCCAGGCACTTGCGCTGGGGGCAGACAAAGCATCTCTTCAGTAGAAAAGAAGAAAATAAGGCAGAAGAAGGACAGAGCAGAGTGCAGGGGGTGCCCCATGCCAGGCCAGGGGCCTCCCCAGTCCGACCCAGTAGGACCAATTGGCTGTGGCCAGCCCCGTGTAGCAGCAGGGACACCCCCCCCCCGGCTAGGCAATAAGGTCTCGGTGTTTCCCATCCCCTCCCTCTCCCGCGGTGCCGCTCTCCATCCCCGGCAGCGCAGCGGGTCTTATTCCCCCTACCCCAACCCCCGGGGTCACCAGGGCCAGTCCATGGTGAGGGGGGCCTGGGGCTAGAACTCAGTCTGCACCCCCTCACCGCTCTCTGTCGTGCTCATGGGCTGCGGGGGGCTGCACTCGCCACCCGGGGGGGCCACCTCCTCGCCTGTCTCCTTGTCACTGGGCTGGTGGCAAGCCGTCCCGGCAGACGGTGATGAGGTCTCAGCTCCGGGTGCAGGAGATGCTGGTGTGTCATGGGGCACCTTGGCCTCAGATGGGACGTCGGCTCTGGGTTTGGGTGATGCCGGTGCGGCGTGTTGCACTCTGGACTCTGATAGGACATCAGCTCCGGGCACGGGTGATGCCGGCATGGATGATGCTGGTGCGGCATGTTGCACCCCAGCCCCTGATGGGACTTCAGCTCCAGGCGTAGGAGATGCCGGTGTGGCGCGGTGCACCCCGTCCCCCTCACTGGCTGGACTTTGTGGGGGGACATCACCTGGGACAGACCCAGCCGCCGCCGCCACCTCCTCGGTGGCACCGCTCTTCCGCGTGGCATCGGTACCATTCATCAGCCGCTCCTCCGCCTCGACGCCATCCCCGGGGCTCTCCTTCGCCAGCGCCTCCCGGATCTCCTCCACCCCATCCGGGGAGCTTGGCGGTGCCCCAGGGTCTGGCTCCCGTGGCTCCGGGGAGCCGGGCTGCAGCAGTGCCTCGGCACCCACTTCGTAGGGCAGGACCCCCTCGTCGTCTTGGATCACCGACACCACTTGCTTGGCCCTGCGGCGCTTGTCGGTGTCCGGCTCGGCCTCGGGCTGCCCGCTGTACTCCTCCCCCCAGTCGATGGGGATGCCCTCGCCCAGGAGGTGCAGGTTGGGATCGCTGTTGTGCATGACCATGCTGTCACGGTACAGGTTGTGCTTCCGCTGCACGGCTGCTTCCTTCACGGCTGGGGGCACCGAGAGAGATGTCAGATGGGCTTCGAGCACGGGGCAGCACCCACAGGGCTTGGGCACCTCTCCCAGTCTTCCCACGGGGGAGGACTGTAGGGAGAGGTGTCTGAAGCTGGGCAGAGGGTTCAGCATCCCACCCACCACTCAGCCCTGCCAGCAGGAAGGCCAGGTGGGAAAGCTGCTCCTGGTACAGCCCCCAGCACTCCGCACGGGGTCACCCCTCCTCGTACAGCCCCCAGCATTCTGCTCGGGATCACCCCCTCCTCCTATGATCCCCAGCACCCATCACCGGCCCTCAAGGTGCTGCTGAGCCCAGGCTCGGCTTGCACTGACTCCACCCACCACCCACCACCCGCCCCAGGGTGCTGGAGCCCCCCCCGGGGCTCAGAGCTGAGCGGGTCCAGGCTCCACGGCACGGCGGGACCCTACCTTGCATGATGTCTTTCATCACCGACTGTAGCACGACCTCCTCGTAAGTGTTTTCCACCAGGATGTAGCTGGCAAAGTCTTCAAAGATCAGCTCCTGAAACTTGGCTAATTCCTGCCGCAGGGGGAGAGGCTGCTCAGCACGGGGGGACGGGAGGGAGGGATGCCCCAGCCTCTCCATGGGAGGGGTGGTCCTCCCCCCCCCCCCCCACCCCAGACTTTACCCTCTTACCCCCTTGCAAGTTGGCGCCAGCTTTTTCAGCAGGAAGGGGATGGTGATCTGCAGCAGGGCCTCCCTGAAGAACTTCTTCCGCACGGTGCTGCTGTCGTAGTCGTATTTCTGCAGGGCGAGAGAGGGCAGCCCCAGGTCAGTGAGAGCTGGGGGCTGGCAGCTCCCCTGCCGACGGGCACAACCCCCTGCCGTTTGCCCCCCTCCAACCCATTTGCATGGGTCTGAGTAGGTTCCTTTGCCCCTCGCATCTTTCTCTCCAGCCAGTTCCCAGGGTGTCTGAGCCCAGGTTAAGAGCCAGCTCCTCCTCCACTGCTGTCTGCAGAAGGGTTTTTTGGGGGCCGTCTGAAACCCGGGTGGCTTTTACAGCGATGCATGCAGTCAGAAGGGACCTGGCTCTTCCAGGTGGTTTCCCACTCATCTGTCCCACATCCCAGCAAAATGCATGAAAATCTCAATATTTTGTATTTCCCCAGAAGACTTTTGTTAAAATTGGTAAGGTCACTCCTGGCCTCTTCCTTGGGCTGCTGGCCCTTGGAACTGGGAAGGCCACGGAAGGCCCTGACCCACCACCCCTCACCTTGAGCACCCTCTCGAGGATGCGCTGGATGGACTTGCACAAGTCATCTTTGCCCTGCAGCTTCCCCAGCTCCTGATGGAGCAGCGTCTCAAACGTGTACACGGCATCGTCCATTTGCTGTGAGCAGAGGCAGACAGTCAGCGCAGGGTGGGGGGAGGGGGGGGCACCGAAAGGGACTAACCGTGGGGGTGGGCAGGGGACATTTTTGGGGCACTCAGGGGACACCGCGATGAGTCTTCACATTAGCGTGGTCCCCAGCATCCCAGCATGGTATCCACAGACTCCCCCCTGAGGACCAAGGGTGCTGGGGAGGAGGGTGCCCAAAGCTGGTTTGTACCCTCACTTCTAGGCCCTGCTTCAGGTTTGGCTGGATCAGACCCTAGAATTGGGCTACTGGCCTTGCTGGTGTCAGTGGGCTTGGTGGCAAAGGGACAGCTGTGCCATGATGCCCAACTGTAGGTGCTGAGTCTGCACTGGAAGGGTGCTCCATGCTGTCGCCCACCCGTGGGCTCCCTCCCTGCTCAGGCTCCAGACCAAAGGGGATGGCCAGATCCATCACACACCCTTAGCTGGGTGCCAATGACATGAAGGCCCCTAAGACAGGAGAGACATCCCAGCCAAATCCCTGCCTGGGTTGGACCAGCCCAGGCTCCCCGCTCTGCCTCTGCTCCCCAGCCCTCTGTGCTCAGCCCAGGGGGGGCACAGGAGGACCCCAGTCCCTGTCCCACCTGTCTCATGTGGATCTGGGCCCTCTGCTTGAAGACGGACGTGCTGGAGACATCAAACCGCTGCTGAAGGCCCTCCAATTTCAGCTGGTCCATCTTCTCATAGCATGACTGCATCTTGACGGGGTGGAAGGCCAGGTGGGAAAGCTTCTCCATGTACTGGGGATAAAGCCAAGCTCAGCAGGGCAGGACAGCCTCTCTGTGCTCTCGGGGCTGGGACATGCCACCCCACAAGGGCTTCATGCCCATGTATTTTCTCAGCCTGGGGTCCCCCAGTGCTGTCCACATGAAGACAGCAGCAGGACTGGCCCTGCCACCCCCAAGCCCAGCAGCCAGCAAGGAGAATCACCAAGTCTCACCTCCACCAGCTTCTCCAGGCCACCTTCGTTGACGATGTTCATGTTCATGTCCGTCACCTCCTTGAAGAACACCTCTCGCACCTCAGCAAAGCCCTGGCTTGTGGGGGTCATCAGGGCCTCCAGGATGGAGGAGATGTAGGGCTGGACATGGTTACGGACGCAGATCTCCGCTTTGGGGAGGACGAACGCTGGGCAGAGAACAGGGGTAAGCATGGTGAGGCTCCTCCTCTGCCCTTCCAGCTCTGCAAATCAGGTCCTAAACCTACCCGAGGGAGTGGGACCTGCCCCTCTCCCCAAGCTCCTCCAGGAGAGGTCTCCCAGACTTGCAGGACAATACAAGAGGTTCTTGCAGGGAGCCCTGCATCTGTATTGAACCTGTTCCTGCCCCACTGCCTTGCTTGGCGGGGGGTCACTGCCCACCTTATCCCCCACCTCCTGGGACAATGCCAATGAGGACGTGCACCCTGGCATCTCCCCGAGGGTTCCAGGCCACGCTGGCAGGAGCCATGCTGCACCCCAGGAACAGCCACACCTTGGTGAAACAGTGGTGATGCCACACCAGGAGCCCATCACGGACACAGCTACACACATCCATGGCCACGCATGTTCCCGCAGGGCTGTACCTCGGATCTTGCTGGCCAAGTGCTCCTTTGAAGTGATGATCTGGTCCATGTCCGTGCGGATGGTGCTCTCCATCTGTGGCCGCTCCTGTTCGCACTTGGCCGTCACTGCATCGTACTGGGCCTTGGTCTGCTCGTAGACCATCCTATAGACGGCATCTGAGATCTGGCAAGAGAGAGAGATAGGGTGGTCAGCTGCCCCCACGTCTCCTGCTGCCCCCACTAACCACCGCCTCCATCACCAGATGCCTGCAGGACCTGCCAAGCCTTCACTTATGCCCTGACCGGACTCCTCCTCACAGCCTAGCAGTAGGTTTTCCACACCAGGAACCCCCCAGCTGGGTGAGATGGAGCTCCCACGGTGCAGAATCTGCTTCGAAGCAGTGCCTGGGGGGGGCACAGAGCCGAGCACTGCCTCCATCAGCCAACCTGCCCCAGGCAGCTCCGGGGATGCTGCATGTCCAGGGATGCTGCTGGCCTAGGGATGCTGGCGGTCTGGGCAGAAGGGCCCCTGACCCTGTTTGAAAGCTGTTGCCCTGCTCCGCTCAGCCTGCCTGGGGTCTCAGGAGCCAAGCCCATGAGCGGGATGGAGCTGAGGCTTCACGCTCACTTTGCAGCCAAACACCATGATTTTGGGGCCGGCGGGAGGCAGAGCCGTCACACCCACCCCCTCCTTGGGCTTCCCAGCCTTGCAGCTAAGACCGCAGCAACTGAAAAAGCAGCATTTGTGTGTTTTTAGGCTGCTCCAGTGGCACAATATGAGCCTGGTGGTAATTATCTATCAGTTTTTAAGGTTTTAACAGGCAGTTTTGGAGAGCCCTCGGTCTTTCGCAAGGGTTTCGGCTGGATTTAGCCTGGGCAGCTCTAAAAATGTCTTGCTAAATATAGCCAGGACGGGCTTTGCTCCAGGGCTGGGCTTCCTCCTGTTTGCTTCCCGCGCCCCAGGGACGAGGCAGCGCAGGCAGAGATGGGCAGGGCTGCTTGCAGGGGCACAACAAGGAGCTTTAAAAAGCCACAGCGGAGAATAAGGACAGCTTCTTTGGCAGGGGCCGGGAGAGGGGGCGATGCTGGGGGGGTGGGGGTGCTGGCTCTAACAGGCAGGAAAGCCGGTGGGCACCGAGCCCGGCAGGGAATGGAGGTGGCCGTGGCCCCCAAAGCAGAGGCAGTGCAGGCAGGGGGATGGCAGAGGACGATGACACACACACACACACCCCCCCCCACCGCCAGCCCCAGCCCCACACCTGGATCCAGGTCCTCTGGCGCTCCTGGGCCTTGCCCTTCAGCCGGGGGCCGATGGTGGTCCTCAGCTCGGGGAGCAGCTCCTCCATCACCAGGTTGCTCAGGACCTGCGAAGGCAGGAGGCTTTGGGGACCCTGCTCAGCCCACACCGCCCCCACCCCAGCCTGGGAGGGACGGGTCCTCACCTGGGTTTCGTTGCCGCACAGCATGTCCCAGGTGCCGTACTGCTCCTTCGACTGGCGGTACATGCGGACGGCATCCGTGAAGGCTGGAGCCTCCACTTTGGAGTCCTCGGAGATCCCTGGGGAGGGGACAGGGGGGACGAGTGAGCAGCCTGGCACGGGGGGCGAGGGGCAGCCCAGCTCCTTGCAGCATCCCCAGCCCACCTTCACAGGGGGTCCCTCCGTCCCCCCACATCCTCGGACCCACGCGAGTAGCCCAGGGCTGTCACCAGGACTGGGGGATCCCATCCCAAGCCGCTGTCTCTGACTGGGTGGGGGGGGCGGCAGTCTCCCAGACACACCAGTGGCTGGGGGCACTTCCACTCTGTCCACAGCCTGGTCCCCTCCAGAGCCAGACCAAGGGCAGGGAGGCACCCAGGAGCAGGGGCTTGGCAGGCTGGGGGGCTCAGTGACCCCCGATGGTGCACGGGGACCCGGGGGCTCAATGAGCCCAGACAGCACAGCAGGCGCAGGGGACAGCAAGCCCCCATGGTGCATGGGGACTTGGGGGGGCTCAGTGAGCCCTGACAGCAGAGCAGGAGAAGGGGCTTACCAGGACAGGGGGGGCTCAACAAGCCCCCATGGTGCACGGGGCCTGGGGGCTCAGTGAGCCCTAAAGGGACAGCAGAAGCAGGGGCTCAGCAGTCGGGGGGGGGCTCAGTGACCCCTGACACTGCATGGGGCCCAGTGAGCCCACCAGGATGGGGCAGCCGGGGGGGTGTGGAGGAAAGGGGGGCCCTGCAGGGAGCGGCGCAGCTTGGAAGAGGAAAGCGGTGTCGGGGCCGAGTCAGGGCCCCCGTCCCCGAGCCAGCCCCGCGGGAGGGACGCTGGGGTCCGGATGGTTGGGCTGTCCCCGAGATGTCACCGCCACGAGTCACTGCAGCATGGTTTGTGGGGCCACCAGCACGAGGAGGCTCGGATGTCCCCCCCACCCTCCTGCAGCACCCATCAGGAGGAGGTGCAGGGTGCTGGGACCTCGCAGCCACGTCCCACGGGGAGGAGGAAGAGGAGGGAATGGGGGCAGCCGACAGGCAGGACAGCCTGGGAGCCCGCTGACATGTCCCACACACGTCCCTGCCTCGTCCCAGTCTCTCTGGGCTCCAGCTGCAGAGGTGCCTGCCAGCCAAAGAGAAACACTCCTGGGAGAGAACCCCCCCAGCACCCCAACTCCCATTCCCAGACCCCTGGCAGGAGGGAAGCAGGATGGGACCGAGCCCAGGGTGGCCCCGTGGTGAAGGGTCCCCACCCTGCTCGGAGGATCCCAGACTGCGGAGGGTCACGGCACATCCCCGGACCGCCCAGCAAGCCGGCGTGCTGGGGAGATGCAGCCAGGGGTGGTTTCTCCCTTCCCAGGAGGGACAGCCCAGGGTAGTGAGCAGATCTTTTCCAACGCACACAGATTTTTCTAAGATGATTACATTTAACTCCAAGCCTAAGCAGCTTTTCCTAAGGGGCAGCTTAGTATACAGGGGGAAAAAACCACTGAGCAAGTCAAGTCTGACCCTTTCTCAGTGCTCTGTGGGAGCCAGAGCAGGGCTGAGCTTTCAGGGACCGGTGCTTCTCCATCCATGGCTCCTTGCAGCTCAGCATCACCTCCCGGGTGGGACAGCCTGGTACGGGCTTTAGTCCCCTGCCAGAGCCGCTGCAGCCAAACCTCATCCTCCAAACCATGCAGAGAGCGGGGCAGGATTCGCCCCCCGAGAAGCGACCTGGATCTGCTCCACCAGGGTCACTTGTCCCTGGCAGAGCTCAGGGGGGCAGCAGGCTCTGGCTGCAGGGACCCATTCCAGGGACAAGCAGACAGGGCTGGTTGCAAGAAGTCACTGTACCACCTCACAGGGCAAATTTAATGTGTTTGTTTCATTAATTTGCAGCTAATTAAGCAATGATCTGATCTTGCCTTGTCAGGGATGGGAAGCAAATACCCAAGCCTGGACCCTATCCTGGAAAGGCTCCCGGGGTGATGGTGCACTGTGGAATGGGAGTACCTAACACTGGAGAGCGATGCTACGCTATGACTTTTTTCAAAGTCCACCCCGCTGACGGCACAGGATAATCTCCTCTTGCCAGGGGAATGGTGCTAAAGGATAAATGTGAGTTTGAAGCTGCTTTTTTGCCCAAAACAGAGCTGAAAGGGGCAGCCTGCCCACAACAAGGGGTAAAAGCCAGCAGGGTGGGCACTGCTCCAGCCCCATGTGCCACCATACAAGGCAAGGGACATTCTCGGAGCAGCCAAGGACACCCAGGCTCCAGGGAAACCAGGCTGGCCACCTCCTGCATTAGGAACGATGTTACACATCCCCAGTCCTTACAGAAGACCTAGTATTACAAAAATACAGTCTTAAAAAGGGAGGTGAAAATTCCCACACTAATCACAACCGGATGCAGAAACAGAGCCTCTAATTTAGGAAAAAAAAAAAAAAATTGCTGGACAACAACAAAAGAGCTTTCATGGAATTTGAAACAGTATCTCGGACCTTGCAGGAGCAGTGAGGGGCAGAAATGCTGCTCGTGAGGGAAGAACCATCTCACAGAGAAATCCAGGCTGTAGAAATGCAGAAATCCACCAGCACTGAGCCTTCCCTGGGCCACTGCCTACCCCTGTAAGTTTTTTTCGTCACATGCTGAGGATGAGGAGGAGAGGGACGAGAGGATTTAATGGCATGACCCTGGCTGGCAGTGGGGATGGCAGAGCAGCAGCACCTGGCAGCCGGGGAGGGGGGGAAATTAAAGATAAATAAATTGGCTTTTTATTAGTAGGAGAGATCGATTCCTTTTTTCATCAGGAGCTGGTTTTGCTCACAGTGCCCCGGCTTTGTGGGTCCAGCCAGCAAGCACGGGGGCGGGTCTGGGGTGCTGAACTGCATGCAGCAGTGGTGCTGTGGCAGCATCCCGCGGGATGAGCAGCTGGAGGGGTCCCTGCACCCAGTCCCCCGCAAAGAAGCCCAGGGCCCGGGTGGGCTGCGGGGACACGCTCATCCCGATGAGCTCGGACACCCCCAGCTCACCAACAGCACATGGATGTGTTTTGCAGTGAAGAACACCAAAAGGAAGGGAAAGAGCAAAGCTTTCGGGAGATTTAATCCGACATGGGAGGATGGAAACCCCCATTGAAACCCAGGATCCAGATCCAACCCCATTACTCCACTCCCTAAACAGCAGCTCCAGCAAAATGCAGGCTCCACAGAGCTCCCAGGAGTGAAAGAAGCACTTAAAAAATAGGCAGCATCACTCTTTGCCCACTAAAAGACCCGAATTTGAGCAGGATTCAGTGCTGGCACCTCCTTCCCCAGGAAACTTCTTGCCATCCAAGGCACCGCCGGGACCTGGGTCTCAGCCCAGGAGCGCACAAGCCACAGCCAAGCAGGAAAATCGTGTTTTCCTGCCAGAGTATCGCTGACGTGGGAGGCAGGTCCTGCCTCCACCCCGGCCCTTCGTGGCCCAGCACCCCCTCTGCCCGCAGCCGCGGCTGCCCTCGCTCGCCGGAGCCTGGGTGGTGCCGGCGAGGCGGGGAGCAGGACGGTGGGGCTTGGAGTTTTGATGACTTTAACTACCAAATATTTTCTACCTCAGGGTGGAAAATAGGCATCAAGGCGTCTCTTGAGCCAGGCTTCATGCTGGCTCCTGCAAATGCTGCCTGCCCTGGTGCAGGCATCGCATTCCTTATGGGCAGCGGGATGAAGCCGGGCACAGGGATGCCCCAGGCGGCTGGATCCCTCCTGCTCCCCACCCTCGCTCAGAGAGAGGATGAGATGCTCGATGATGCTCAACAACTCCCAGCCAATTCCTCCTCTTCACCTCCAAATCATCCCCTTTGGCCCAAAACCCAACCCAACCACCACAGGTTCCCCAACACCCTCTCTGGAGCAGGAGGACGATGCTCTCCCCACCCCGGAGCCCCCGTGTCCGTGTCCCCCCCCAGCATCGCTCACCATTGTTGCAGTGCCGTACGCAGTCCTGGAAAACTGCCCGCCACTTCTCCTGCTCCTTGCCCGTCATCACGCAGAAGTAATAGTGCCGGGCGTAGGGGTGCCAGAGGATGAGGGGGAAATCCGTGGGGCACTTCAAGATGGGGGACTGCCCTGATTTGGGTGTCACACCTGCGGAGGGGGGGAAGGATACTTTGAGGAGCAGACAGGGCAGGGCAGGGATGGGGATGCAGGGTTGGAGATGTCCATCTCCCCCAGCATTCAGGGCTGGGGGTGCAGCAGGGGAACACAAGACCCCTCAGCTGCTTCCCAGTGCCTTTGCTGTGAGTTCTATCAAAAACATGGGGCAAAAATAGTGCAAAGAAAGAGCCTCGTTCTTCCAAAAAGGAAATCAGAAGTGAAAATTGGAAAGATGGAAAAAAAAAAAAAAAAAAATTATTTCCAGCATGAAACCCTCCCCAGAGCTGCCAGACTGACCCCGCTGCCATTGTGAACATGCCCCAAACTGGCAAAAGGCTGGCTGCCCTACGCAAGCTGTTCCAGCAGCTCCTGCCCCGCTCCCTGGGAGCTGCCCTGGCCCTTAGGGACCCGGGGTGGGAGGATGGTGAGCGGGGTGGTGGCCAGTCCTCCTGGAGGTCTGGATGGAGAAGCAGGAGCCACTGCCTTTGCCCATGCTGCTGGGAAAGGGAGATGGTGGCAGCTTGGGGCAGCTCTCAAGGACCCACAGACACATTTTCCTTCCTTCCCCAGTTGCTGTGGCAGGATGTGAGCAGCAAACACCTCACACTGCACCCTACACCCCACGGAGGAATGGGGCTGTTCTCCTTCCCTACAGCTCCACACCCTGAAACCACCCCTTCCATAAGGTCCAAAAGGATGCCCACATCCCAAAACCACCCCTTCCATAAGGTCCAAAAGGATGCACACATCCCAAAACCACCCCTTCCATAAGGTCCACAAGGATGCCCACATCCCAAACCCACCCCTTCCCAAAGGTGCCTGAGGGATGCCCAGCAGCACCAGGGTGCAGGGGACCCCGAGCATCCCTCCTGACCCCGCAGCCACCAGGACCACTCACCAGGCAGGCTGTTGTTCACCAGCTCCAGATACTGGTCCACGGAGGTGAGGATCTTGTAGCCAGCGCTGTTGACCAGCACGCGGGGTGACAGGTCCCGCTCATAGGCCTGAGCAGAAAAAGATGGTCACGGATGATGGGGAGCACGGCCACAGCACCGCAGTGATGGGGTGTCCCCCTTCGGAGCTGCGCCCACCAGAGATGGGCGAAAGGGTGATGCCCCTCACCAGTTTGTTCTCATAGAGGACCAAGCCGTAGTTGTGCGGGACCACGCAGAAGCGGTTCCTCCACTTCTTGTTCTCCTCGATGTACTGGAAGAGGTTGCCCGAGTAGATGACATGGTCCTCCAGCGGGACCTGTGGGGAGGAGATGTGGTGGGCGGCATGGGGAGGGCAGGGAGGGGGGCAGCTGGGCACCCCTCCATCCTACGGCCGCAGCCTGGCTCGGGGAGCGCAGCAAGGTCTGTTCGTGGTGGTTTGGTTGGGGTTTTCTGCGCTATGGCTGTGTTGAGGGTCTCCAAGTTCACCACTGGATTATCTCCTATAGCAATGCAAATTTTGGAGCCTGAATAGGTGCGTGTGGATGACACCTTTGAGGGATACCACATGCATAGCCCTAGAAAACCTCAGAGGGGCTGCTCATACAGCAGCAAAGTTGCACGTGGTGGTGTTCACCATGGTGGTGGTCACACCTCCGCCCCTGGCATCTCCTCCCTGGGATATAGACCAAGCTCAGCTGAGTGACATGAGCTCACTTGGCCGAGCGGCAGGTTGGAGCAGAGCCCTCCAGCAGCTCTTCCCAACCTCAACTACTGTGATTTCCCTGGCTTGGGGCAGGCGGGAGCGTGCATGGTACTGCTCAGTAGCGGCCATCAACCAGAAGGTCCTGCCAGGGTGCGGGTCAGAGGCAAGCTGCAGATGGCAGGAACCAAGCCCTGCCCTAGCATGGTCTCCAGACGGACATGGAAGGGGAAAAGCAAGAAGCCACCCCGTAGAGCCCAGCACCAGGCGATCCTTAAATGCTCTGGACTTCATGGAGGACCAGCGATGGGAACAGGCTGAAGACATCCCGCGCCCCCGAGTCCCCCCCCCCGAGGCGAAGCAGCCCCTCGCCAGCTCCCCAAGCACCTTTTGGCCTGCACACTGGCAGCATTTACGCCATCTCAAACACAGGCTGGCTGAGCAAGCCAAGAATTTGTCCCAAGAATTTTTATGATCCCAGGAACATAAACAAGAGCCAAGAGCTCTCGTGAGGGCGGGAGCGTGCGGCGGCCGCCTCTCCTGCCATGGCCACCCACCATCCACCACGGTGGCCGTCAGGAGGGAGCAGCCAGGGCTTGGGTCCCACCACGCCCCAGCACCGGGACCCTTCTGCAGGACGTTTCCCTCTCCTCTCCCTGCTCTGTCCATCTCCTGGTTCACAAGAACCCTATTGCCTTCCCCAAGCCGCCCACCGCTCCCCGATCCCACACCCCCTTGTGCGGTAGGGAGCTCTGAGAGCAGCTTGGCTCAGCAAACAGGCTGACAGCACCTCCCTGCTCCTTACTGCTTTCCAAAGGCCTTGGAAGGGGGAGAAGAAAGCAAGAAGCAAGCCCTTCAGGGCTGGGGGACAGAGGGAGGGATGAGAGCCCGAACCCCAAGGCCACCATCAGGGATGGGGACAGAAAGATGGTGCCAGCTCCGGGACTCCCCATCAGCATCTCACCGGGGTGGCTCATCGGAGGAGAATCAGCCCTTATAAACTAGCTTCGAAACCACTGCCCAAGGCAGACGAAGCCGTACAGACCAGCTACTAATGAAATAAAATCCAGGCTGAGCTTTGACATGGCTCCAGGGGACCCTCAGCCAGGGAACAGCTGTTCATGGCCACCAGCATGCTGGGAAGCCCGGCACAGCCGTCCCCTCCTCGCACACCTTCCTCGCCCGGGGGAGGCACCGAGGCAGCACCACCCAACTCCGGCAAATATTTGGGACAGGTACGTATGCACGAAATTGCTAGGCTGGGCAGGGAGGGGACCGGGCAGCACGCAGGCGGAGGGCCGCGCGCTGCCTGCATCCCTGCCATGGGGACAGGGAGCGACGGGGAGTGAGATCAGGGTCCGGATATGTCAGCTCTGGGGCTCAGCCGGGAGAGGCAGGAGGAGAGAGGATGCTCGGGGACAGGTTTTCAGGGGCACTGGCTGGGGACACCTGGGAGGAGAGACCAAAGACAGAAACATTTATTCCTTATTCTCATCGCTGTCGCTTCTTGCTGGCATTTCAGGTGACTGAGCCATGCTTCGGATCCCAGTCCCGCTGTCCCCCTCTGCCCAGAAGGGCCACCAGCCCCTGGTATCACTGCAGGAGCTGCCTCTGAGCACTGCATCCCCACAGAGATCACCAAAAAAAAGGTAATAAATAAATAAAATTTTAAAAAAACAAATGCCACATCCCAGCTGGACCTGCCTGAGGACAGGGAGGACACTACCCTGCATCTTTTTAACATCCACAACTTCTTGGACATATTTAGGGAGCGCAGAGCCCAGCTGGAAGAGATGCTTTCCCCAGCTCGTTGCAGAGCCGCCCCACAGACACGCAGGTCCCTGTGGAGTTTGGAGCCCCTGCACATCCCAGCAGCACTGCCAGGACCCCGGCGGAGGACAGGCAGCAGACGGGACATTGCACAAGAGAAATGTCCTATTTATACACTGGTGTTTTAAAAGATTTGCAAGGCGTCCCTGACCTCCCTGCCTCACTGTCATTCCTCAGACATTCCTGGGCTGCTTCCTGGAGTTTTTTAATGAAGCAACCAAGTTCGAGAGGAAGGTACCTCCCAGTGGGGCTGAAGGCATCTGCCAAATTGCGAGGAACCCAAGGAATGTCTTGCCGAGGATGCCGAGTGCCCTGCTCGGCCCAGGAACATCCACACCTTTATTTTGCTCAAGACACCCAGCACCCAGGCAGCTTTCAGAGGAGATGGGGCACATGCAGGTGCCTGGGCAAGGTGTCACCCTTGTGGGTGGGCCAGGGAGACAACTGCTGTGAGCACCCAGGGCTTGAGTCTGATCTCATGAATGCAATTTCTAGATTTCTTAAAAAAACACGCCTTTAAGCCCCAGACAAAAGCAGAAGCCCATCCCCGTGTGCAATCACATCCCCTCCTGCTTTCAAGGAGCACCCACAGGGCAGCAGCTCCACTGATCAGGCCAGGGAGGAATCCCAGACCCTGAGTGGTGAGAAGCCCTGGCTGGTGCACATCTCCTTTAGCAAAGGCAGGAGGGGAGGCCGGGATCCATCCCCAGGTGCCGAAGCCGCAGGCGACAAGACCCACGGGGGTCCTTTTGCCAAGCAGGAGAAAGGCGGCTGCTGGAGATCAGACTCGGACCCGCCTCCTCTTCCCCCACAGCGTCAGCGATGCCTGCCAGGAGTTTCCCACCCCTCCCCGGGCATTTGCCCAGGCTGGAGCATCGCTTGCACCCAGGAGCAGGAGGATGACAGCCTGGCATGTCCCGCTTGGGGCTTCCCTGGGCACAAGGGGGTCTGGGGAGCTCCTGCCAGCCCTGGCATCAAGCACATTCATCCATGGGGACCGCAGCCAAAAGCCAGCCTTGCCCCTGCTCGCTACATGTGCTCGTTGCACAGGATGGCATAGAAAACCTTCCTGGGGAGCCCCACGTGCTGCACAGATGGTGCACGATACCATGGGGATGGGCTGGACCAGTGGCGCAGGGGCTACATCCCACGCCAGCAGGGAGAGGGGATGTGTCCGGGCTTTGGGGAGGACATCGGACTGGGCTCACCGGGCACAGGGGATGAAGCTCCCTGACAGCTCCAGGCTCCTCATGCGGAGCTGTGCTCTTACCTTGCGGTGGAGCAGCTGGGCCTGCGGCCCTCCGTTGCCTTCGATCTCATAGCGGACGCTGTTGAAGAGCGCTACGCCATACTGCTCCTTGTAGCACCGGCAAAACTCCCCCAGCACCTTCCCCGTCTTCTCTGCAAGGCGAGAACAGAGCCGCGTTAGGCAGGGGCTGGATTCGGGGGTCTCCTTGCTGCAGACCTCCCCGGCACCCTGCTCAGACACCTTCCCCCCACCCTCCCACCCACCCAACACCTCCCGTCACCCTCCCGCCTGCCGGAGCAGCCTTCGGTGCCGGGCCACGGCTGAGCCTGCTGCCCTCTGCCCTCCCCATCCAGCCCAGGGACTAATTTGGGGTCAGGATGATCTTTTTTTGGCCTTTCACGTTAATGTCATGGACTCCTCTCCCCAGCAGGAAATTCCTAACATTAAGCTGATTCCAGTGATGCTGACGGCTTCCCCTGCCTTATGCAGCTCTCCGATCCTGCTCCGACCGCCTCAGATGGCTGAGATTAGGGGGCAACCCCCCATTCCCCAGCCCCAAGCATCACTCACACCCACCTGACCCCACAAGGGCCACCCTACAGAGGGGCTGGGTGGCTCCAGGCTCTGCAGCTGGCAATGCTGGCAGCAGGGAGATTCGAAGGGGAAAGGACAGCCCAGCTCCCACCACGCTCCCCAGGTCACCCTCCCGTGTGAGGCAGGGACCCCCACCAGGACCCCCACCTCCAGACTGGGGTAAGCCCGAGGTGCTGGGAGAGCTTGAACTGCCAGGTGCCCCCCGGCACCCCACATCAGAGGAGATCCCCTCCATCCCCCAGGCAGTCCCAAGGCAGTACCCTGCCCCACACAGCACCCTGCCCCACGTGCGCCCTGCTCCACATAGCACCCTGTCCCACGCAGCACCCTGCCCTCTCCCCTCCCCACCCCAGCTCAACCCCACGTGGGGCTCCTACACCAAAAAAAAAACCATCACAAAGAATCAGGTCCAGGGAGACAATTTCCCCGGAGCTGCCTTTGGCATACGGAGCCGCCTTTGGCATACGGAGCCTCTACTTTGAATTTCACTCTCAACTTTGCCCCAGAGCCTGTGAAAAGGAAAGAATTTGAGTTGCCTCCAACTATTTCTGACGGCTCAGCCTCTGCCAGAGTGCTGGCGATGGGCGCGGGGAGGAACGATGCTGGCTATGCATCCCCAGCGCAGAAGCCAGCACGATGCTGGGGGCACGAACCCAGACAAAACAGACCCTAGCGCCAGGCCCGGCACAGCTTGGCGGGAGCCAAAATCTCCGGCAGCAGCCGCCCCAGAGCCGCGCTCACAGCCAAGCCGGCACGAAGGAGCAGCTTGCTCCAGGGTGCTGCAAATCCCTGTGGAATGAGCAGCTCCAGAGGAAAATGCCACCCGAGGATGGAGGCTGGGGGCAGATAAACCCATCCCCGAGGAGATGCTGGCACTGCCAGCACCGTGACGGGAGCAAATATCGTGGGCCAGTGTCTTGCCGTGCTGGGGCTGAAAATCCCTTTAAATTTAAGCAACCTTTTCTAGCGGCAAAGAATGAGACGCCTGCTCGTCCCAGCAGAGAAATTCCTCACCCCCGATTTTGGCATTTTCTGCTGGAAAAGAAAGAGCTCGCAGCCATGCCGCGCTTGCGTCCACGCCACACCTCTGTTGCAACTCCCGTCTACACAACTATGATTTTGGCCCGGGCTCTGGGCCACGATGCTGACAGCTGAGATTTAAAAGGACATTTTGAGGTTTCATTTCCTTTCAGTTCATGGGAAAAAAAGAGCCCTTGGTCCCGGGCAGGCGAGACGGCTTAGTCACTCATTCTTCCCTGATTAACAACGGCCAATTAGGAGGTCTTAAGTAAATGGAAAAGCAAAAGTCGATTACTTGCAGACATTGAAACAAAAGATTTGCAGTCAAATATCCAAGGTGACTAAATCTCCCCCAGCCCAGCAAGCCCCTCCGGGGTGCAGAGGGGATGCTGGGGGGCCACTGATGCTCCCTGCCCAGTATCCCTGGCTGCCCCACCAGCCACCATGCTCAGCCCCAGGGAAGCGAGAGGGGTAGGGACCCATGGGGGGGCAGGAGGAGGTGGCCAGTGGCGCAGCAAGGAGGTGACACAAGGTGACACCGGATTTGGCAAGATGTGGACCACTAGCAGTGGTACTGCCAGGCTTTGCTTGAGAGCAGAGGATAGGAAGCCCACGCTGATGATGCCAGTGGGTGCCCCAACCCGCCCCACGCCAGTTGCACCCTGCGTGGGACTCACGTATCCCACATGGGAATCAGCAAAGCCACGCACTGTCTCCTTCACCAGGCTGAACAAAACCTCCCAGCAGTGCTGGGGGCTACAGAGAGCATCCTCCCCCCCGTCTGGCTGCATAACCAAGGCCACCCAGGAGCGGCCGTCCCTCTATGAGCAGCTTTGGCTGCGCATCCAGCCAAGAGCTGGCGGGGTTTGGGGACAGGCGGCAGTCCAGGGAGCTGTGTGCCCTGCCTCCCCCCAGCCTCTCACCTGAGCTTCCCCCCCCCCCCTCCCCGGTCATGGCAGGGCGAGGGAGGGATGGGGCTTGGCTGGCTCCCACCCAGCCATCGCCCCGTCCTGGGTGCGGGCTCAGACACCCACGGCAAAGCGCTTCGGCAGGCTGGATGCACACGCAGGGACCTCGCAGGGCGGTGCCGGCTGTCCCCAGCCACCTACTGACGGTGTTTTCCCATGCCTGGTGTTTGCTTTGGGACCAACTGAGCTCCCGGCACTGACACGCTCCAGGTGCCACCACCCCGGTCCCCATCACACCGAGCCCCGCACACCGCGAACAGCACCGTGCAGAGGCACCAGCCCCCAAGCAGCCGGGGTTACCGGGCTGGCACAGGCTCCGGCACATCCCTCTGGTTTCTGGCAAGGGCAGGGCGAAGTCACCAGCTTTGTGGTCGCAGAGGGGTGCCAACAGCACCCACCAATGCCTGGCTCAGCAGGAGCCCCAGCGCCGGCACCTCTGATCACAGACTTCGTCTGTTCCTTGGCCTCCGGGTTCCCCTCCTTCCCTCCCCAGCCGTCCCCATGACTAAGCCGCACGTGGCGGCTGCAGGAGGAGATAAAGGGGCTCTGCAGCAGCTGGCTTCGCACGGGGAACCCCTGAGGCCAGGCTGGACATGGGGCTGGGCGGGATGCAGCGAGCAAGAAGTAGGGTCCGGCTATGTCACAACAGCTCCGCAGCCCCAGCCACGCTCCAGCCCGGTCCCCAGGGACCCACGCAGCCTCCCCATCACCCACCCAGCCAGCGCTGCCACCACAGGCACGGCAGGGCAAGCAGCTCCCATGAGGACACCCTGGCAAGGGGACGGAACAGGCAACGCAGGTTTGCCCTTCTCCCAGATGACACCGGAGGACCGTGGAGCCTGAGGCTCGTCTGGGTGAAACCGGCCAGGAGAGGTGGCTCCTGCTCCTGCCCACCCCCCCGACCGGTCGTGCCACCACAGCCGTCACCAAGCCCAAAGCAGCGCCGGCACAATGGCACAGGCCGGCCAGGAAGGCAACAACCCCGGAACAGCCGGTGCCGCTGGCGATGCAGGTTGCACCCCCAAAGGCATGGGCAGCCCTTGCATATTGAGAGGTCACGGCCCGGCCAGAGCAGCCCTGGTCCAGTTTTAGTCTCTTTGAACCAGGGCAGGAGGTGGATCTCACCCTCAGAAGGACTCCAAAAACCATGGCAAGCTGCCCAAGCTGGTCCAGCAGCCTGGACTGGCTGTGTCCTTCCCTTGGAAGCATCTCCAGCAGCAGCAGCAGCCCCACACGTGCACAGACCAAGGCAGAAGCCAGCTCTTACTCTGACCTCCCATATGACCAGGGCCAGCCCCAGCAGCAGCAGCAGCCCCACACGTGCACAGACCAAGGCAGAAGCCAGCTCTTACTCTGACCTCCCATATGACCAGGGCCAGCCCCAGCTCCAGCACCTCTTAGAGCAAAGCCAAGGGGAAAAAATGAGCCATGAGCTCCAGGTGTAGCCCAGAGACCTTATCACCCATAGAACAGCATGGACAGCTTGACTGTATCCTTCCCTCCAGCTGCTTGTATTTGCTGCCTGCAGTTTGTTTCACTGTGGCGGAGAGACCAAGGCTCCAGAAACACCATCCTGGCAGCCCCTGGCTTGCAGAGAGACCTGCCGGCACAAGTGTGTGGCCAGAGCTCATTTTCCTCACTACCCTTGAAATCATGTGAAAATGAGAGTGATGCTTTAAATAGCGCAGGCTGTGGCCAGCAGAGTCAGCAGATCTGACAGCAGGGAGGTCAGATCCTGCACAGGTTTTGCTGCACAGTTTGCTTGGTTCTCCATCCAACAGCGGTGCCCTTCTTGCTTGCTGAGGATGGAGGAGGAGAAGATGCATCTGGGACCGACGGAGGTATCTGCAGGATCAGGGCTGCCGCAGCATCACAGCACGTCCCAGGTGGGACAGAGCCTGGCAGGGGCAAGGACAGGGATGTGGCTCAGCCCAGGTGGCTCCCTGGGACTGAGAACCAGCTCGGCTTCCCCCAGCACGGGGCTGAGCTGCACGCCGCCAGGCAGGCTCTGCCGGGGATGCTGGGCAAAGCTGCTCTTCAGACAAGCATCCCGCCATGCCCCTTCAAAGATACCCGATAAGCTGAGGTTGGAGATGTCGTTTCCCCTTTCCTGATGTAGCAGGATCTTGGGTGGGCAGCAAAGGGTTAAAGCTGAAAGGGAAAAGGTAGGGGAGGGTGCACTGCTCCTCTGTACCCAAAACTGCCTTCACCCCTCCGTGCCCAGTGTCCTGGCAGTAGCTAGGGCAAGGTCCTGGCAGCCATGCCTCTGGGGATGCAGAGCAGCCTCCTGCTCCCTGGCTCTCCCCGGGCTGGCCACCAGGGCATGGCCACCACGCTCACGGCCCCACGAGGGACAGGGAGCAGGTCCCCGAGTGCTGAGCGGGGCGGCATCGCTGCGAACATGCATGGCCGGGGGGAGCACCCCAGGGCTCTCCCAAACGCACCCCACAGGGCGGTGTGGGGACCAAGGACACGCGGTGCTCTGCGGCTGAGCTGCTCGTGCCCAAAGCAGCACATGTATCCATACACACCCAGGCACAAACATGCACATGCATGCACAAATATGCACACACACGTGCACACACATGAACAAACATCCACGCACACATGCACACCCACCCACGCACAGTCACGCATACCCATGCACACCCACAGTCACGCATACCCATGCACACCCAGACACGCATGCACCCACGCACACCCATGCACATTCACACACTCACACACGCGCAGACACACACGCACACTCCCTGCAGAAGAGGCTGGAGGACGGCATCTGACAAATCCGAGCAGGAACAGTCATCCGCAACCTCCCTTCAGCCCACATCCCGTTTTGCAAGCCCAAAGCCCCACGTCCCTCGCGCCAGACACACCCTCAGATGAGAGACCCTGTCATCCCTCTGCTGCCACTTAAATATAATCGGAGGGGGTGAGGGTGCCTTTGAAATCTCAACCTTCCCCAGAAGCCCCCCTGGGTTTACGTAGCTGAGATGAGTGGGAGCAGGAGCAGCAGCTGGGAGCAGGGATGCCTCACCGGAGGCAGGGAATTTTCCCTCTGGTCCAAAAAAAAAAAAAAAAAAAAGGACAAAAAAGCTCTCTTTGAAGCAGACCCCCAGGCTGGCTGAGCCATGGCCCCCGCACTCATGACGAAACCTCGCCTGGCTCATTTCCCCAGCCCCCCCGGGACAGCCTGACTCAGCGGGCCGCAGGAAAGCCCCAGCTCTCCCTGCCTCCACACAGGCATCCCGTGTCCCCTCGCTGCCAGCTCAGCAAGGGGGTGACAGCACCGGGATGTGTTTGCAGCGCAACGGAGGAGCGGTCACCCAGGGGGCTGTGCCATCATGTCCCTTTGCTGGGTATCCCTACCTTGGTGAAGGTCCCTCTGTGCTGCGGTGGTGATGGCCCATGCCATGGTGGCAATGGCCCATAGGACGTCCCGCTGGCAGGGGACCCGTAAGCAGCGTGTGCTGGCCCAGCCAGGCTTGCCAAGGCTGCCGGCGAAGGAGTTAATCACTAATTTAGCCAGTAAATGATTAGCGAGTGGGGGCGAGTTGCTGCAGGGAGCGCAGGCTCCCAGCAGCCCCAGAACTGGTGGCGCTGACAGGGACATCCATGGGCTGGCACACAGCGCCACCGGCCCGGCCAGCTCGCACCTTGGGGAGGCAAGAATGAATGGAAGCTGATTTCCACCCAGATAAAGGCAGCGAAGAAACCGAAAGGCCCCTCCTCGCCCGGCCACCGGCTCCTGGTGCAAGGCGGTGAGGCCACTGCTCACCGGGACTGCCCCGCGGCATCCCCGGCTGTCCCCAACATACGAGGGAGCGGCTGCCTGGCCCGTGGTTCCCATCGCCGGTGTGCGAGGAGGGTAGCAGAGCCGCTGGCATCCTGCCGCCACCCAGCTGGCAGCAGGGGAGCCGGGAAGGACGGGCACCACCGTGGTGCACACACCGCCTGGAACGTCACCCAAGTGCCGACTTTCCCATGCCGACCCCCTGCCTCGGGCTGCTCCAGTTCCTCCCGGCGGCCCGAGAGGACAAGGAGGGTGGCTCTTCCAGCAAGGGAAACCAAGGACAAGGCCACCACAGGGAGGGTGATGCCACCAGCTGGGTGAAGGGTGCCCAGGTCATCCCTCACAGCGATCCTGCACCACTGCCTGGCCTAAATGCACCTGGGGGGGTTTGCTCGCAGCCCCTCAGCTGCCCTCGCGCGCCCCAGATCCTGGCATTATGCAGACAGCGTGTCTGGATATGCCCCACCGAGGGTGCGCGGCACGCCAGGGACGGGGTGCACAGCATGGCAGGAAGAGGGTGCACAGCATGGTGAGGACAGGGCGCACACGCACGTGGATGGGGTGCACAGCATGCCAAGGAAGGGATGCAGAGCACACCAGGGGCGGGGTGCACAGCATCCCAGGGCTGGGGTGCTGAGCCAGACTTCAAACCAGCAGCACCCTACGAGCCCTGCGCACCACCTGCAGCTGCTGAGCTGGGAACGGCCCATGGACACAGGCTGTCCCCACCGGGCACAGAGCCCCACTGCCGTGCCACCCACCCTGCCCGCCGGCTCACCCCACCGCAGTGCTGGGCCCACCTCAGCGCAGGCTTGTCCCTACAAGATTTTAGGCAAGGCAGCGTGACAGCACGCGATAGCTCCGGGCAGGCTGAGCATCAGCAACACAACAACCAGCAGAAGGGACTGCGCAAGAGGTGCCACCGTCAAGGGGGCACCAAGAAGAACCGAGAGCCGCTGCACCTCCCTGCAGGGAGCCCAGCAAGCATCCCACAGCACCGACGGATGCACCCAAAGGGTTAAGCCCCGGCTGGCAGTTTAGGGTTTTGGGAATTTGAAGCTGAGTTCATTTCCACCCAGAAACACAAACTCCTACATAAGGGCCTGAGTCAGCCCAGCTGAGCATTCCCTGAGCATCCCCCTGGGAGGGGGTTTCCAGTGCGGCTCCCAGGGCGATGCTGGGGCGGGGGGGGGGGGGTGCACGTCAGGCACTGGCTCCCCACCTGGAGGGACACCGTGGCAGAAAAGGGAGCTGAAGGAGGGGTTGTTCCTGATAACAGCAAAACCCAGGAGCTGACCCGGTAGCTGACCTCTCATAAAGACTGAAACAGGGAAAAACAGGGGAGGAAGAGCAAAGACCAGGGACAGTTTCTCTTCTTACCTCCCTGCACCCAAATGCACCCTTCACAAAAATCCACCCAAAACCAGCCCAGGGCATTTCTGCTTCAGGCTGCTATCAGGATTTAGACTGAGCTTATCTGGAACAAACTGGAAGCGGAGGCTGCTCCCAGTGCCTGCCCTGGCTTTTTCTGCACCCCTCTGATGCCTGCACCCAGGGCACAGCTCGGCACCGGGGACCCGGCAGGACAGGGATTGCTGCCTGGCTCTAGCACCACTCCAAAATCCATCGGGAATATTTTCAGCTACAAATCAGCTCAGAGGCATGGTCCGGGTTGAAAGGGGACGCATCCTGCCACCCCCTTGCCAGCAGCCCCGGGGATGAGCGGAGCGGCCGGCTGCCCTCTGACTCACGCCGTTGTGGGGAAGGGTGGGCAGGCCGGGGGCTGAGCGGCAGGAAGGGATGAGGCAGCCTCAGAGCAGAAACCAGATGGGCCCTGGCCTGAACCGGTTCATCCTCTCTCGCCCTGCCTTTGCTGTGCAGGGCTCTGCCCCCGGATGAGTCAGAAGCGCCCATGGTGCCAGCTCAGGGCTGGGGCACCCATCGGGGACGAGGCTCTCTGCTTCGCCGCCTGTAAGGTGCACCCTTCGCCGGCACCCAGCGCTCCGCCGCATCCCCCGTCCCAACTGCTGGCAGCACCCCGTGTCCCCGGGGATGTCCCCAGAGACGCTCCCCAGGGGCTCTGTCCCCACCGTGGCAGCACCCACCCGTCTCCCAGCACCGCGCCCAGCCGCAGCGGTTGCACAACGCTGCTCCCCTCCCAGCCCAGAGCAAACAAACCTGCCGAAGCAGAGCCGTGCCCAGCACGGCCGCAGGAGGATCTAAAGCAGACCGCGAAATCCAAGGGGCCAAAAATGAAGCAGCACATTCAGCAGCAGCTCCTCAACCTAGGAACAGCCAAAAAACCCCCAACGGTGCTCTCACCACGCTTTGGACACCCTTCACCCGTGGCTCCTGCTCCCCAGTCCCAACTGCGAAGCCAGACTCAGCCCCCTGCCCCAGCCCCGCTCCCGCGGCTCGGGGCCGCATCCAGCCCAGCAGACGAGGGATTAGCGTCCGGTTACGTGCCGGCGGGTGTTTTCCCGCGACATGGATGCCGGTCTCCTGCTGCTCCCCGGGAACAGGCTGCTGTGGGGCTGCATGCGAGGAATGTGCGTGTGAATAATAAACAGCATTCGGGGCCTTTGAATATCTCTGGAGAAGCTGGTCAGGGCTGGACTGAGCCCAGCGCGAGATGTCTGCCCTGAACCTCCCTGCCCAAACAGCCTCTGAGGCATGGGGGCAGGAGGAGATCCCCTCCTGCCCACCCAGTCCTGCCTGATCTGGGCAAGACCCTCCTGCCCTATCCCTTCCCCTTTGAGCAGCCTTGCCTTCAGGGGTGATGCTCCAAAGCCACAGGGTGCAGGTGCCCACACAGGCACCCCAGTTGGGCTAAACCCACCCCAGCCCAAAGTGCACCTGCCCAGCGGCACAGGGACCAGGTTCAAGCCCACCAGAAGAGGCGATTGCGCTCGCACGACAGTCAGGATACGTCCCATGGGCAGGGAGGTGGCTGTGGGGAGCTGAAGCATCCCCCCAGGACCAGCTCGGCTCAAGCTGGATACCATCCCCCAAACCCTGTGCCGGACCAGGACCCACTGCCCTCATCCTGGCTGCAGTCACATCACCCCACATGTCCCTTGTGCCCCAGGGTCCCACCAGCACCTGGCCAGGCTGGGGAAGAGCCATCAACCCTTTGGTGCTCACCCCACAGCGGGTGCTGCCCTGCAGCACGGTGGGACCCGGCATCATCCCTC
Source organism: Astur gentilis (assembly GCF_929443795.1). Taxonomy (NCBI): domain Eukaryota; kingdom Metazoa; phylum Chordata; class Aves; order Accipitriformes; family Accipitridae; genus Astur; species Astur gentilis. Next base: position 11,259,056 of record NC_064908.1, read on the forward strand.
CCCACATAAGGCTCCACTCATCCACCAGCACCAGCCCGGCAGCAGTGCGTCCGCTCTGGCGTGGCACAACCACCACCAGGGCTGAGTCAACGCCGGGTCGCAGGCAGTGCCGCTGCGGGGTGCTGCACTGGCAGCAGCGTCCTTTGGGCACCCACGTGGGGCCCCGTAGCACGTGGGAGCTGCGGCATCGGGGGGGGGTCCCCATGGCAAAGGGGACAGATCAAACTTGGGCACCTCCGGGTCTCTCATGGTCCAGGTGCTGGGGACAGCAGGGGGTGGGTGGTCCTTGCCCCGGGATGTTGCAGCAAATGCTTCTGTGCCCGGCAGGGGACGAGCAGCCAGTCCCCTCGTGCCTCCTCCCTGCCCAGCCCCACGGAGAGAGGCTGAACCTGGCACGCTCTTCCACCGCCGAGCTGGCCAGTGCCAGTGGGAAATCCAATCCAGCACCCCAGGAGGAGACCAAACAAAGACTTTTATGTACATCCAAAAAAAAACCCAAGAGCTACTTGAACAAAACAGCCCTGAGCCTGTTCTGGGCTCTGCAGCAGGCCCTGCTGCTGGGGGGGTTCCTGTGCCCAGCTCCTCCATGAGGCCGGGGGAGGACAGAGGGTCCCCACCAGCCCCACAGTGCCCGTCCCACGCCATGCCCCCCATGCCTGCTCCCTCCTCCTGATGAAGGGTGATGCCCTGGCTGAGGGTGGCTACAGGCTCAGTGTCTCCCATGGCCAAGGATGCTCCAGAAGCAGCACAGCCCCTGGTGAGCCATGGACACCCCGGGCTGGTGGGCACCTGCACCGTGGGGCTGGCAGCCAGTGCCTGGCAGCATGGAGCATCACTGGCATCTTCCTTGCTGCAGGAGGGTGGGCGGCAGCCAGAGCGCAAAGCGGGTCCTAGGCAGAGGCAAGGCAGGGATGTTCCCAAAACAGAGATGTTCCCAAGGCAGGGATGTTCCCAGCGTGGGGATGTTCCCAAGGCAAGGCTCTGTCCTGGTCTCAGGTGATGCCCTGCATGCATTGGGAGCAGAGGAAGGGGCTCAGGGTGCTTCCAACGGCTGAGCCACCACTGCTTTGGGTGCCCGGGAACTGGCAGCCCCGCTCTCCTGCCCCACGCAGTGGCACTGAGGTCATCCCAGCTTTGGGACACACCTCTTCATGCAGGGAACCCCCCCAAGGGGCATCTCACCTAGCACTGAGCAGAGCTGGCAGAGGGAGAGAGGAAGCCAGGACAAGCGTCCCGTGCGCCAGGAGCCACCAACCAGGAGGGAAGGGACGTCCTGGCCTGGGTCCCCAGCCAGCTCCAGGGCAGAGCGTCCCATCCCCCTGCCGCATGGGGACATCCCATCCTGGGGACTCCCATAGAGGAGGGGTCCAAGCCCCCCGGGAGCAGGGCTGGGAGCCCAGCTGCAGGCAGGGACAGATCCCTGCTGGGGAAGGGCAGGAGGGCACGGAGAAGGGCACCGTGCTCTACCAGCCGGAGCCAGGACCTGCACCGAACACCACTGCCCTTTCCCTTTGAAAAGGGGGAAAAGGTGGAGTTTTACTCCTTCCTCCCCCTCCGGCCCAGGAGGCTGGGAGGAAGTCCGCTTGCAACGAGCAGCTCTGCTCTACCCCTTCCTCCCCTCCTGGCCCCCCTGACACCGGGCTCTCCATAGAGCTGGTGCGGGCACATCCAGGCATGGGGCAAGGCTCAGGGGCCAGCCAGGGAGCACAGCTGCTGCTTGGGGATCTCACGGCCAGACACCAGCCAGGCTCCGGGTGCTGCAGCCCAAGGACGCAGTGACATCTTCTGCAAACTGGGTGGTGGGACCAAACCTGGGTCCTGCAGGGGCAAAGTGCGTGCTCAGCCTCGTGCTGGAGAGCTGGTGCTCATCTGCCTTCAAACCTCGCCCGGCAAGCTCCTAGGGATAAGCATCCCTGGATCTCTCGAGCCCTTCTGCCCGCCGAAAACTTCTAAGACACGGAGCCCAGTGTCCTGGCAATGTGGGAGGCAAGAGCCCCATCCTGCAAGCAGACAGCTTTCCAGCTTCCCCCCATCTCCCTGCTCGCTGGGAGCAAGGGCAGGGCAGCTGCCGGCTGGGTTGTGAAATAAAGTCTGGTCGTGGGATGCTGCTGTAAGAGGGATGGAAATGGGATGGCTGGGTCTGACACCACTCCTTCCCAAGGGTTGGGACCAGGCTCTTGCCCACGAGGCCGGCTGCAGGGTCTGTCCATGGGACGCACCACCCATTGCATCCCCATGGACCATGGCTGTCCGCACGCCTAACCCTGGGCTCTTTCACTGGCTGTTTTGGTGACTGTCCCCATGCCCACATGGCATCTTTGCTGTTCCCAGCATGGGGCCAAACCGGCAGTGCCGTAGCTGTGGCGAAGCCAGGGGTGGGAGCCAACGGCTTGTTGCAACCTGCCACGGGGCTCAGGCAGAGGGACAGGAGCCCGTCAGTCCCCAGGAGGGTGGGATAGGGCTGACAGGGGATGTGCCAAGAGGTGCCAAGCCTCCCTGGGCTCAGAGCTAGCCTCTGCAGCAATCTGGGGGCAGGAGGGAGGCAAAGGCTTGGGAAATCCCAGCTCTTGGCTGTGCTTCCCTTGCTGGGTCCCTGCAATGGGTTTAGGGGTGTCTGATACTGCAGTGTGGGGGGAATCCTGGTCTGCAGGGTGCTTTTCTCTCCCTGGGCTGACCTGAGGGGCCAAGGAGAGCTCTCAGCTGCAGTGCCGCCTCTGCTCCTCCTGTCCCCAGCCCTCCTCCTCCCCGGCAGAGCAGGGATGCCCTCCACGCGTGCCCCAGCTTGCTCAAGGCAAGGCCTTTGGCTAAGCCCCTGCTGGGGGAGGCAGGGAAAGCCCCCCCAGGAGGGAAGGCAGGCTCTGTCCCCGGGATGAGCACAGGCAGGGCCAGGAGGGCTCCCACCTCCTGCCCACGTGGGAATGCCACCAGCACAAGAGGGCCCTGCAGCCGGTGACGTCCCCTGCCCCAACACGCTGGCTCCGAGCGAGCCCTGTGCCCCGACATGACGGCTGCGGGTAAGCCCTGGCTTGCCAGAACCAGCCCTTCCCCGCTGGCAGGGAGCCCTGACATGCCAGGGGAGTTATTTATTTCACGATGAAAGAAGACACACACTTCGTTACAAGAAACTACTCCACATCTCCAGCACATTGCAGTGCCGATCCCTCAGAGCCTCCCTGCATCGTTCCCGCACCCCGGGGCAGGGTGAGGGTTTCAGCCTCAAGACCAACCCCAGAGCCCGTCAACGGCAGCCACCGCCTCCCGTGCTGGCTGGAGCTGATCTGCGGCCAAGGCTAGGAAATGAGTGTCACGCTTAAGGAAGCCACGGCAAACCTCTTCCCGCTGCTGGCAACCTCCCCCCCTGCGGCACACCGCAGCCAGGCACCCTTCGGCATTTGCCAGGCACCTCCGGACCCGACCCCGCAGCCTGTCCCATCGGCACCCAGACTCCCGGCAGGACAAGGATGCTCCTCAGCGGCATCGGGGATATGCAGCCACCGATGCCTGACAAGGCTCATTGGAGAGGAAAGGCTGTGGGTCTGGCACCAGGGGTGAGGCTCAGTGTCACTTCTGCCACCCTTGTGTGGGCTGGTGTCTGTAGAAAGTCCCGCCCCATATTAACAGCTAGTTTATTCAGCAATTAACGAGCCAGAGACTCCCTGGAGATGCCAGAACAAGGTGTGAGCTCCCAGGGACCCTCCCTGCGCTGCCACTCACCTCCCCACCCCTCTCGCCGCAGAGGCACCCGGCAGCTCCCGCTGCATCCCCGGGCTCTCCCACCTGCCGGGTGCCCAGGACCACCAGCCCCGTGGGGCAGAGCCACCCAGTTCCTGCCAGCCACGCTCCACCTCACCGCCCTAGAGAAGGGGTCCATGGGGCTGGGACGCACTAGGGAAGGAGTTATTCCAGCACGAGGGAAGAGCTTCATCCAGCCCCTTGCTGAGGGCACCTACTGCCCTGGACAGGAAGGGACACTGTGCAAAAACCCAAGGCACCCAGTGACGTCTTGGCTTTCCCGGGAGCCCTGGCAGGACATCCCATGCCTGCCACCCTCGTGTCCCCAGGCGATGGTGCCCATGCTGGGCATCCTTGCGCAAGGAGGGGAAGCCAGTCCCTGCTCCAGCCCGTGGAGCAGGTCAGGAGTAGCTCCCAACCCACATTTGGGAGGAAGAGGAGGAGGGCAGCCAAAGGATGTTGACAAACAAGCTGGGTGACTCAGGCCAGGATGATGTCCAAAGTAGGGCGGCAGAAGGAAGCGCTTACCAGTTGTAGAGACTCTGGAGAAAGGGATGCAGGAGCAGCAGGCAGCACGGCCTGAAAACCACCCCAGTGTAGATCACACCCCCTGGGCTGCCCTTTCAACCCCAGCACAGCGGAGCAGCGCCAGTGCTGGCAGGGATGCTGCCTGCACGCCTGCTCAGGCACCAGGAGAGAGGTCCAGTCCCACCAGCACCACCAGTGGGAGGAAAGACCCTGGTCCTGAGCCACCAACACATAAGTCACGCATGTGTGGCTCGTGACCTCCGGGAGATGTTGGCATCAGCCTCACCGCGTGGACTCGACATGGCACGGGACCTTCGCAGCACAGCTTTGATGACAGAGGTCCCAATGCAGAGAGGACCGTGCCATGCATGACATGGGAAGGCTTTTTGCCACCACCCTCCTGCCCTTAACCCACCTGCAGTGCTCAGAGCTCTACTCCCAGCAGGGGGGAAGGATCTGGCCCAGGCTCTCACGATCTCCCCACAGCCCCAGGGCTTGCTGCATGCCTAGCCGGCACGGTTCTGCTGGTGTATGGGGGCTGAAGCCACGGGGAGCATTGCCAAGCCCAGAGAGCTCCCGTCCCTGCTGCAATTAGGGGTCGTATCAGCCTGGGCAGCTCCTCCAAACTCCCCAAAGTTGGGAGGACAACTGGGAAAAGTTGCCTGGAGAGGGGATGAATCCCTCCCCGGGCACCGGCAGGAGCAGCGGCAGCAGAGAACAGGCCGAGCTAGGCAGGAAAACCCGGAGTTTTCCCCAACGCATTGCTTTGCATGCCTGACAGCAAGTCGTGCCTTGCCTGTTGGGTTACGGCCCCTCCCAGCTCTGGGGGCTTTTCACCCAGCGAAGAGACCGGGCGGAAAGCGGAAAGGTGCTTAGTGACTCCAGTGGGCTCCAGTCTCTCCCAGGGAGGTGTCCCAGTACGGGTGCAGGTCCCCCCTACTAACTCTGAACCTTCAGAGCTGCAGCATGGCACAGGACATGTACCAGCCCAATCTCCATAACCCTATTTCACAGGAATCCTGTTTTCCCCATGAAAACTCATCTGCAGCCCCTGGCCCCCCGGTGTAACAGCTCGGTCCTTGCTAGGGTGCAACCATCCAGCTTGGCCTTGCAAACACCTAATTTCTGGCCCAGCAGAGACAGATTCCTGCATAGGAAACCCAACCAGGCTTTTCCTTGTTATTCTTCAGGATTAAAACCACAGGGCTTGGACAGGGAGCCATCTCTGTACGGAGAACCAGGAAGTTAAACGGAGATTTGGGACGTGCTTTGGACCCGAATGTGCTGCGGTGAGCAGCCATGCGCAGACCCGAGCCGGTACAGCCTCATGGATCAGGCGCATCGAGCTTTAACTATGCAACACGAAAACCCCACAGCGCGTTACAAGCTCTCCTTCAAAGCCTGAAAACCTGCTGGCGTCCTGCTGAGCCGCATACCACGTAAGCATTCCTGCCAGCCGGCCCAGGACGGTGGGGCCTGGCAAGGTGGATGGGCTTTACCATACGCCGCGAGACATCGAGTCCACGTGCCGGTATCGCGGCAGCTGCTCCATCGGTGCCGGACCCGCAGCCGCTTTTTCCCCCAAAGCCATTGGGGAAAAAGGACGTCAGAGCCGCTCCCGTGGCTTTATGGCAGAGATGGAGGAAAGATACGGCAGAGCCACTTCCAAAACCCCAGCACTCCCCGAGCCCTTGAGCTCCCCACAAGGCGTGCAAGGTCCAGCGTGAAGCCACGCTCCTCCGTGCCACCCGACTAGGTGCAGCTTCGCGGGGGGGTTGCTTAACCTGGCGGAGAGGAGGGTTTTTCAGCCTGGGGAGCTGAAACCGAAGCCGGAGCACGAAAGGGCTCGGAGGTCAAGTCCTGCCTCCTCGGGAGCTCCGGGGAGCGAAGCGCCCGCATCACAAATGACGCAAGGTGGCTCGGGGGGGGGCACAGCACCCCGACGGAGGAGTGACCCCACTTGCAGGGGTCAAGCAAGTCACCACAGGCACCAATTAGCAGCCCTGCCCCCCCCCCCCCCCCCGCCCTCCCAGCCATCGCTTGGCACAATCCCCTGCCTGTCCAGAAGCCGTAATCCCACGTTCAGCAATTCCCAGGCGGCACTGACCAGACATCCCGCGCCGGGGGGCAGAGGCACTGCCGGGCAGTCGCCCCGGGACGGCCGGGCTCTCAATGACCACATTGTCACCCTTCCCCGTCCCGCAGCGGTGGCGGGGGGACTGCTGTGTCCTGCCTGTGCTGGGGCAGGCCTGGGGCATCGCAGATGGGTGCAGCCAGTCCTTCCCCCCACCCCAGAGCCCTTGGGGAGGCTTCCCTAGGGATCCCCCAGCACCGCTAAGGGGAAGAAAGTTCATCTGCCGGCCCAGCCCCAGCAAAGCCCGTGTTGACAGCGGTTTCCCTGCGCAGGACCCGACTTGCCAGCATCTCTCCGGAGCCCGGCTTCCCCCCCTTCCCTCCCCACAGCCCGGAGAAGCTCAGCGCATGAACAAGCTCCCCGGTCCCCGGAGCCAACACAAACACCCCCGGCACAACCCAGCCTTTCATTTGGGAAGGCAGACGGGCACTTCGGGTGCCCCCCCGCCCCCGGCTGCGCCCAGCCGAGGGGACAGGCAATAACGCAGGGAAACTGCAACGTGGTGGAAAGAAAAAAACCCAAGAAGTTTAAGGTCCGGGAAGGAGAGGAAGAGCAGGCGCGGGGGGGGGGGGGGGGGGGCTCCCGGGAGCGCGGGGAGGGGGCGGCGTGTGTCCCCCTGCCCGGACTGAAGAGAGGGATGGGGAGAGCCCGCCTGGGCTAAGGGGAGAGGGGGAGGCGCGCCGGGAGCTCACCCGCGATGTGCTGGCGGCGACCCTCGTCCAGGTGCGTGGAGACCACATCTCCCATGGCGAGCGGAGCCGGGCCGGGGCGGGCGGCGGCGGCGGCGGGAGGAGGAGGAGCGGGAGGAGAAGAAGGAGGAGGAGGAGGAGGAGGAGGAGGAGGAGGAAGGCAGCGCCCGGGGCGGTCAGGCAGCGCGGCGCCCCATGGCAGCCCCAGCCCCGCCGGCCTCCCCGGCCACTCCCCCCGCACCGCCCCCCGCCCGCCGCGCCAGCGCCCCGGGGAGAATGTGCGTGTGCGTGTGCGTGTGTGTGTGTGTCTGTGTGCGTGTGTGTGTGTGTGTGTCTGTGTGTGTGTGTGTGTGTGTGTGTGTGTGTCTGTGTGTATGTCTGTGTCTCTGTGTGTGTGTGTGTGTCTGTGTGTGTCTGTGTGTATGTCTGTGTCTGTCTGTGTGTGTGTGTGTCTGTGTGTGTCTGTGTGTATGTCTGTGTCTGTCTGTGTGTGTGTGTCTGTGTGTGTCTGTGTGTCTGTGTGTGCGCGTCCCTCCTCCTTGTAATTAGCTGCTCTAATTTGCTCGCTGGGGGATGGGACAGGCTCAAAGAGAAGGGTTGTGCTGCCCCATCGGGCTGCCCCCCGCTGCCCTCCCCGCCCCGGGGTGCGCTGGGTGCTGGGAAGCACCTCCGCCCGCTCTTCATCCCCGCACGGCACCGGCACCGCCGTGCCCCCCGCCGCACACGCTGCGGGGACCCACGCCAGGTCCCGCGGCCGGCGGCGCCAGGCAAACCGGCTCTGTCTTGGCACCGGCCTCCTCCGCTCCTGCCGTTGCTTCACGGGGCCATTGCAACACCCGCTGCTCCCTTTGTACCTGCGGGCTCACGCCCAGCTCCTCCGCAGCCTCAGCCCTCGGCTCCTCTCGACGCCGAGGATGGAGGGCGGCCGTGGGAGCCGGCCGTGGGAGCCGGCCGGGCAGCGGCACGGAGCGGGAGGCGGGCGAGGGGCCCCTCTGCCTTCCCCACCCTCCGGGCAGCTCTCATCGTGCGGGAGAACGGGATGGAAAAACTCAAGTTGCCTTAAGACGTTCTCCAGCCACAGGGTTTGGACCGAGAGCTGTTTGGCCCCGCTCTCCCGGGGTGGGGGAACCAGGAGGGGGCTGGCATCTCCCAGATCATCCACCGTCACTGGGGAGCTGGAGGACACGCTCCGAGTGGGATACTGGAACCAGAAGCGCTCCACCAGTCCAGCAAAATCCCCTCGCACACGCTCCGCCGGGCCTGAAAATTGCCTGCCTGGATCCGTGGGGTGCTGCTGGGCGGCCGGCGAGCTCCCAGGCCCGGAGCTGCTCGCCCAGGGAGGGAAGCAGCCGGGGCTGGGGAGCTGGAGGAAGCCGTGGAAAAGCTCCTCCTTCCTCTGCTGTAGCTGCAGCTCCTCTGTCGAGAGCAACAGGCGGAAACGGCCCTCGCGGGATCCTCCGCACGCTGCCTGGGCAGGATCCGGCCGGAGGAAAAGCCTTGACTGCATCGTTCCCAGACCCCTGGGCACAGCGAGCAGCCGGGGTGTGACCAAGGGAGGAAGAGGAGGAGGAGGAAGGGGGAGGACGTGGCGGTGTGGCCAGAAAGTTCAGGCTGTTCCCAGCTGCAGGGCGGCTCCGGGGAGTCACTGCCGAGGTGGATCCATGCCTTGGGATCACTCCGGTCCCCGGATGTTTCCAGGCCACTGGGAGCCCGAGCTGGGCAAAGCTCGGCTCAACCGCGGCCAGGTTGCTTGGCTAGGTCCAGGCCAGCCGGCACGGAAAGGGCTCTGAGGTTGTGCCGCAAGTCTTTTCCCGGGCTGGACTGTTTACCCGGCGGCGGGAGGGAGGAGTGGATGGAGGTGGCCAGCCGTGGAGCAAGGCATCCTGTTTATCCTGCCTTAAATAGCTCTTCTCGGCCAGCCGCAGGCTGCTGGCCTGGGGAGGGGGACGAGAGGCTGCTCGCACCTCTCCCTGCCAATTGCCACTGGCCCTGCCCTGAAATGGTGCCCAACACCTGCCTGGCATACCCGTGGGGGGGACACGGATGATGACCACGGGCTTCTTCCCCCCGCCGCCGAGCCCGGATGCTGCCACCCTGGGCCAAGCACCCTCCTGAGGGAGAAGATGCGGGTGCTCCCATGGCAGGCCAGGCTCTCCTAAAGCCAAACACTCAACACGAGGCCAGAGAACATCAGGACATCAACTGGCATCCAGATGCCACCCTGCATCTGCCCCAGCACCCGCGGGAGCGAGGGTGGCTGGGGCTGGGCTGCAGCTGGGGGCTGCTGGGGCAGGGGTATCGCCTGGGCTGGGCTCACCCCTCCGAGGATGCCCACCACACATCAGCCCTTTCCATCTTGACACGTTCCTTAGCCCTGCAAGTCATTTCAAAGGGAAAATTGTTTCAAAGCTGAAATATTTACCTTCTTCTCTTTGCAATGCCCTGTAAGAAGGCTTTACCCTTAGCAGCAGGCTTGTTTGCAGTTTGCCTGGCCAAAACGCTGTTGAAATCAAGGGGTTCTCGTGGGAAATTTAGCTACAGCAAAATCTCATTTCCAATAGAAAATTGTTCCACTGGAGTCTTTTAAACACTTTCCCCAGTGCTGATCCCCGAGGAGTCTGGCTCTGAATTCATTTGAAAGTCTGCCTTAGTGGGGTGATGGTATGTAAAAGGTGGGGAAAATGCATCCACCTCCCTCAAATTGAAAAAAAAATTAATATCTACCCATGGTAATAACTTCATTTAATAATGAAACCAAGCTTCATTCCTTTAGAAGCAACAATGTATGGAATATGATTTAGGCAGTGCACACACAGTCCTGCTAAACAGACCAAGTAAGTGGTATAAAACCCTTCTTTTTGAAAAGTCCGTCCACGTAAGCACTGGAGCACTACATACTGAGCCATTACCTGTCTCTTTTGCCCACTGACGTATTTCTTAAATAAATAAATAAAAAACCCCAACCTCATTAAAAGGCAAAAAATAGAGAGCATTGATATTGTTGATTTGCAAACAGGAAGGTTATATTTGTGGCCTGCAGAAATAGTGTGTCAACAGAGACCGGAGGCCATAACACAGACACAGAGGCCGTTTTCTGGGGCTTGAAAAACCACCTGAAGATGAGCACGACATCCCGGCATCGTTAGTCAGCGCTGTGCAGTGACACAGCGCAGAGCTTTTGCCGCACGCTGGCTGGTGGCAGAGACAGGCTCAGCTGCTAAAGCTTGGGAGGGGGAAAGTAAAAGGAGTTATCTAAAGGGTTTTGTCGTGAGAGGAGGCGTTTGGAAGCTCAGAGCTCAGCAGTGGCATCACATTGAGCGCTTCTCGATGTATTCCCACATGGCCATGTGCAGAGCAGATTGTCCCCGACGTGGTCCTGGTCAGGGTTTCCTCCATCCCTGCCACCCCGCTGGGTGTCCGAGGAGGATGGGGACAGGGATGGGAATGTGGATGGTTTGTCCTTCCTCTCCTGCTGCCAGTTTCTAGCAGCAGCACGGGGCAAAGCCCACCCTGGCCTTGCTCAAGCGCTGAGCCCGTCCCGCCGTGGCCGGGCAAGGGCTGCAGACAGCCCCCCACTGCTTTCCTGCCTCCCCTCCTGGCCCCGTCCTCCCCGAGCTATCTTTAAATTCAGCACACTCTGCACTGCCTGTGTGCAAGGGAGGCTCATTCCTTTGGCACAGAGATGGGCAGCAGCGCCGGCTCAAGCATCACCCCGCTCTCCTTCCCTGCAGCCCTCTACAGAGGCACCTGCTCCGGGTGACACCGCTGCCGAGGCTGGAGCTGAGCCCCGCAGGGTTCAGGAGCCCTCGGCAGCCCTGAGCAGGGGGAAACCAAGCGCAGCAGCTCCTGCACTGCAGATGATGCTCAAATGGGTTTATTAAGCCTGGCCCCGTGTCTGCCCCACGTGCTGGGGCTGCAAGAGGACCCAGCACAGACATCCCTCCCGTTAGAGACTGTGCAGATACGGAGTTTTAAAAAATGACACCGTGATAAAGTCTAATCATCCCAGCTAATTACATCTCACTAAACAGATGGAAATAATGCTTATCTGCCTGGAGCTGGCTGAATTATCCTAGCTTCGAAATGAAGGATTTCCCTCTGAACACAGCCTAGGAGAATAAACGCTCTCGCAGTTTCAAGCAGTTGCCTGGGACCACGGCGATGGCAGCAGCAGCTATCTGAGATAGTCCCCGAATTGGCAAAGCCCTCAAAGCACGTCTGAAGCCTGAGGCTGGTGCAGAAGTCCACCATGACGAGCAAAGTACTCCAGACCTCTCCTTCACCCTCCCAGGGACCCAGCACATCTCCTGAATGGTCCTGACGCCCCAATCCATATCCATGAGTTGATTTCTTGGGATATTTTTATGCTCACAGCAGCCAAACCAAGCCTGCCAGGGTCTGTGTGCTCAGCTCCCTGCCCCTCCTGCCCTTCAGCTGGTCCCCCTGGATTCAGTACCCATGGGGAGGATCACCCCTGCCTTGCTCCGCTTGGATTTTCCATGCAGTCATTACCACAGTGTAAAATCTGACCTCTCAGCAGCAAAGGTGTTTGATGCACCTGCAGAGCGCCCGGAACAGGTTGTTCCCCATCACTTGCTGCCTCCAGGACCTGCTGAATTCCTGCAACCGCCAAATGCTAGAGTATATTGCAGGATCAAGCTTTCAGCCCAGTAAGTATTTATTTCCCTTTCTGTGATATAAGGAGCAATCAGCGGAGTTTACCTTTCACCCTCTTTGACCCTGGGACGAGGATCTGTTTCCACCTTGGCCAGATCACTGGGAAACCTGATCGCTTTGGGGAAAGAGCCTGGGGGTGCTTGCAGGCAGGAGGTGCAGCCCGGGGTGGGGGCGGCGTGTTCAGGGTGGCCCTCACAAATAGAGCTGCATGCATTTCTCTGGTGGCCCTGGCAGCCAGCGCAGCCGGGCTCAGGTCCCCATCCATGGGGAGATGGCCACATGCCAACACACCCAGGGTCAGGGTCACCTCTAAGGCCTCAGAGGTGAATAAGACACGTCCTTGTCCTTGCTAAGGGACTCTGCTGCGGTGTGGGGTCTGAGCAAGCCAAGGCTGGGCAGGAGGGAAAAGCCCCCGGCAAACAAGGGTGTGAACACGTTCCCCGCTCCTGCGCTGGGGGCTGCTCACCTTCGCGGGAACTCGTCTCGGCGCAATGAACAGCTGCATAATCGCAGCAGTAAAGCTTCCTGCTGCTGACAAAGCCGAGGGCAGCTCCGCCCGGCCCCACGGAGCGGCGGTGCCCTGCCCGTGGCTCCGAGGACGAGCCCCGTGGGTAGGTGCACCCTCCGTCCCACTGACTCCAGCGGGATATGGTGTGCCGGGGCAACACTCCGAGATAACGAGGTGATTAAGCAGTGCTGAATCAGGCCTGCCGCCACCCCGGCTTTTGCTGAATCAGGGCTGGAGCCGGGCAGGATCAATAACCTCCAGCTCCAGCCTGGGCACAGAGCCTCTACGCCGAGGGATGCAGGGGACCAGCTCCACGCCTGGCCTCGGCTGGGGAGCCACTCGGGACCCTGCAAAAACCCACAAGCCAGTCCCGCGGGGCTGTGGCAGGCAGCGCAGGGGTCGGCGTGTGCCCGGGAGGGTCACCCCCACCCCCCCACCTCCGTGGGTGAGCGCCCAGCCCGCCGGCGAGCGTCCCGCTGCCGGGAGGGACCGGCAGGGCCGGGGGAGCGCGGCCCCCCGGGGCTTGCAGAGGGCACGGGTGGAGGAGGGTGGCTCATGTGGATCATCATTCCCCTCTGCTGGTCGGCACTGGGATAACTGGTCGCCCCCAGCCAGGCCTTGGCGGGGACCCTGGGCCGGCCGGGTGCAGCCTGCGGAGGGTGCGACAGCCTGGCTGCCCCGGCACCGGCCCCGGCCCCGGCCCCGGCACGGCGTGGCACGGCGTGGCATGGCACGGCGTGTGGGAGCGGGCACTGGCATGGCATGGGCACTGGCACCAGCATGGGCATGGGCACTGGCATGGCGTGGGCACCGGCACGGGAGTGATCCCCGGCATGGCATCGACATAGCAGACAATCTGCCTCAGACAGCGGCACCAAGATGGGCGGGGGGGTGGGAACAGACAGGGGCACTGGCATGGGCATAGGCATGGGCACGGGCACCAGTACTAGCATGGGCATAGGGTACTGGCACCAGCATGGCCACTGGGGTGAGCGCAGGGTATGGGCGTGGGCACCAGCATGGCATGGGACGTGGGAACGGGCACCAGCATGGGCATAGGGCATGTTTGTGGGTACAAGGTGGGGGCACACGATACAGGCGTGGGGCATGGGGATGGGAATGGGGCATGGGCACTGGCACGAGCATGGGGCACAGCATGGGCACGGGCAGTGCCTCCCCAGGCCCTCCAACTGCTTGCAGGCTGCTGCAGGGACCCAGGAGGGGCTGGGGGCTCTGCCAGCTGCCCGGCTTTCCCAAGGAGCCCACACTGACGGGCGCTGGACACCAAGAAACACGGGAATGATGGTCTCAGCCCATTTAGCTCCAGTGACTATTCCCGGTGTGGATCAGGCCAGGATGAGGCCCTGGCTCTGCCCCTTGCTGTAGGATACTGTGAAGAGTGGTTTTCTGACTTGTGGGTTCTACGCCACTTCCAAACCCTGGGCAGGGATGGGGCACCACATCATGCAAGGCCTGGGTGCTGGGTCACAGCAGACACTGCTCTGGGGAAAGGAAAAAAAACCATGTTCGAGCAATGACAGACAGCTGGAAACAGTGGGAAAACCCAAAGCACAAAGCCTGGGCCCTGCTTGCACCCAGAGCAAGTGACTCTGCTCAGCCATCACCCCTCGCTGCCTCCAGCAAAAACAACAGGCACTTGGACATTATTAACCCCAAGCAGCTTGGCCCCAGGCAGCTAATGGGGATGAAAGCAAGGGGTGAAGCTGTGCCCTCCTTGTCTCTGCAGCCACCTTCCCTTGGGACACATTCCCAGCCTGGGGTGAGTCATTTGGCTTCATCGTCACCAGTTTGCCTCTGTCTGCACCGAGGATGGGGGGGGAAGTGGCCTCCCTGTTTCATACCCCCTGACGATGGATGCATCCCCCAGTGGGACAAAGCCTGGGGGGTTTCCCCCTCCCTGGGGCTGTGGAGCAGAGGACATCCCCAGGGCTCACGCAGTTTTGCAGAGACTCACCCTGCCTGCGAGCCAGTGGCCCCAGGGGCATCGAAGAGGGCCCAGAGATATGCTCATGCTCTCACACAGCTGCCCTGTGGGTGCCCCTGGGCTCCCAAATGCACCCAGAGAGTGCCTGGTCCCCAGGGCTGGTTGGCGAGCCAGCAGGAGCTGCTGGTGTTTCCCCTAAGCCCCAGCCCCAGGACTCAGCGGGTTGCGGGACATCTCCTTTTCTCCCAGTTAAACACATTTCCAGCATCTCGATAGTTTTCAACTGAACTTTTGGGTTTGAAAAAGCCCAGAGGACCTGCAAGGAGAGATCAGGATGTGGCCGCAGGGCTGCTCAGGAAAGCGTCTCCCACATCAACTCCCCCTCGGTGCCACAGACATCCTCAAACTTGTCATTCAGGAAAACCAGCTTCAGCCAGCTCCCTCTGATTTCCTGACCCTGAGACCAGTCCCTCGTCTTGCCTCCCAGCTCCGTCCGTTATTTAGGCAGGGTTAAATCACATGCCGACAGTCGCCGCTTGCTGCGGAGGTCCCAGCCCCCCGACCTGGCCACCCCAATTCTCACAACTTGGACCAAAGCAGCACAGGAGGGAGTGAGGGGAGCAGCCACCACCTCTCCCCATCCACCTTGATGTTCCTTGTCAGCCCTACAGTGGAAAGGGGGGTGAGGAAATGCTGCTCCCCTTCCCTTACCTGTGCGTGGTGTCTCACGTGCATCAGGACCACACTCGCTGCAGCTCGGCTGTGCTGGGGGGGTCCGGGCTTCTCGGCTCCGGCTCCCCACCTGGAGCCCCTTGCAGAGGATGGAAAGGCTTCTGGTGGTCTCCAAGGGTCTAAGGTGTGTGGCCAACAGCCCGCAGTCCCTGCTTTGAGGACCCACCATCCTAAGGTATTTTGCACCCCAGCAAATGCCTTTGAGTGGGAACCAGCCTCTAGCCCCGAAGCCAGCAGGCTCCTGGATGTCAGGACTTGGGCTCCCCATATTTGATGGGGCCGAGCCCCTGCTGTCAGGAAGGCAATGCCA
The DNA here is from genome assembly GCF_929443795.1 of Astur gentilis. NCBI lineage: Eukaryota > Metazoa > Chordata > Aves > Accipitriformes > Accipitridae > Astur > Astur gentilis. The sequence continues at coordinate 11,274,311 of NC_064908.1, forward strand.
AAGCATCCTTCCTGGAGGCAGCCCTCTCTCCACCCCACCAGCGGCAGGACTCTTCTGTCCCTGCTCTCCCAGCACTCACCTCCAAGGCCTCCATCCCCAGCCACTATCCCCCCACCTTTGCCCATGCAGCCTGCGGATCGGGGCGGTCAAGGTTTGGTTGCTGATTTTTCAAATGAAGCAAGCTTCACTCTTTCTTTCTTCATTTTTTTCCACCAGATGTGATGGATGCAGGAGAACCACCCGGCTGCCAGGGAGCCGAGTATCCCTGAGGGCAGAGAGGGGGGACACCGCAGGGACCCACAGCAGATGGGTGCCGGCTCACCTGCAGCTCTGTACACGTGCCGTATTTTTGCCTACAGACAAGCGATGCTTGGCCTCACCGGGAAGATTGACAGCAGGATGGGAAAGGAATATAAACACCTCACTCTTAAATAGCCTGCTGGTATTTATAGCCTGTGGTTGGCAGAGAGTCCGGTGGCTCTGGCAAACTCGACTCCAGCTTATTTTTAAGGAAGCATTGAAGAGAACACGTTTTAAAGCAAAGGATCAAGCCGCATATCTGCCTGACCCAGGGATGCTGGGAACCCACGCGGCTGGGCTGGAGCACGGGCCTTCATCACCCCACCGTCCCTCCAGACTCTCCTTTGGTGTCCTGTGTCCCCAGGCACCCCCTGTCCTGCATCGCCTCTGAGTGACGGGGTGAATATTTATACAGCTGTACATATAAATATGTATATATATCCCTCTCTATACCTGCAGGCACAGCCTGTTTCTGGAGCACTCTGCCGTTAGCTCAGGGTCTGTGCGAGCATCGCACTGTTTCCCACCTCCTTTCCCATTTTTCCCTCTTCATCCCATCACGCCCTGCCCAGGTTTGGAAGGGAGAAGCACAGAAACACTCAAATCCCCTCAGCACAACCCCGGGAGCCAGCTTGGGGCCAACCGCAGAGGCCGGCACCCCCGGTACGCACCCCGCACCCCAGCTCGGAGGAGAAGGCACCCTCCTGCAGCGGCACCCGGGTGTGAGGAGCTGCCGTGCCGGGTGCCGGGCGAGCACCCAGCCTTTGCCCCGAGATTTACAGCCCTGGCCGTGCCCAACGCCTGGGGGTGGCCACAGGGTGTCTGCATCCCCTGCGTGGGGCGGGGGCGGGGGGGATATTTTGCTGGAAAATAAGCCTGAGACACCATAGGGACCCCTCCCCACTGCCATCTCCGCTGTCCCGGGCAGGGCCTCTCCCCCCAAGAAGGTGCTGCAGCCCTGGGGGGGGGGGGGGGTCCTACCGCCCTATGGCGGGGGAAGGGGGGGGGCAGTGCTTTGCTTCGGTGCTGGCAAAACAGACCCGGAGGTGCAGAGCTGAGCCCTGGGGGGCACGGGGGGGGATGCTGGGTACGGGGGCGGGATGCTGGTTGCAGGGATATGCTGGGTGCGGGGGGTGGTATGCTGGGTGCGGGGGGGATATGCTGGGTGCGGGGGTATGCTGGGTGTGGGGGAGGGATGCTGGGTGCGGGGTGATGCTGGGTGCCAGGGGGGTGATGCCGGGTGCGGGGAGGGATGCCGGGTGCGGGGGGGAATGCCGTGTGCGGGAGTGGATGCCGGGTGCGGGGGGGATGCCGGGTGCGGGGGTGGATGCCTTGTGCGGGGTGGATGCCGGGTGCGGGGGGGATGCCGGGTGCGGGGTGGATGCCGGGTGCGGGAGTGGATGCCGGGTGCGGGGCGATGCCGGGTGCCAGGGGGCGCTCCGCGGCGGCGGGCGGGCGCTGCGCTGCGGCGCGGGGCGGGGCGGGGGCGGGGCGGAGTGACGCGCGTCCCGCCCCCCCGCCGCCCCTCCCCTCCGCGCAGTCAGCTGAGCCCCGCCGCGGCCGCCGGAGCCCGCTGCCCCCCCCCGCCCGCCCCGGCCCGCCCGTTCTCCCCCCCCCCCCCTTCCCTCCCTCCGCATCCTTGCGCCGCCCGGCGCTGCACCCGCCACCCGCAGCCTCGTCCGGCTGTGTGTGGGTGCCCCCCCCCAATATCCTTCCCCAGCCGCTGCCGACCCCCCCCGGCACGGAGACATGGCCCCCATCGGACTCAAGGCTGTGGTGGGAGAAAGTAAGATCCGCGTCCGGCCGCGCTACTTGAGCACCCCGCGGGGAGGGGGGTGGGGGGGGGCGTGAAACTGGCCAGGCTGCGGCTCCCCTTTTCCGCGGGTGGGGGGATGCTGCGGATGCGCAATACGGACCCTCGGGGCGGCGGGAGGGGGCGACGGGACACCCCCGTGGGGCAGCCGGCAGGACGTGGGGACAAGCCGCCCGGTGGGCTGGGGGGGTCGGGGCTGGCTGTCTTCCTCTGGGTTTTGTTTATTTAATTTTTATTTTTTTGGGGGGGGGGGGGTGTTGAGGCTGTTGGGATTTTTCTGCAGTGCTGAGGGGAGGGGAGGAGAAGGGGGGGCGGTGGAAAAAGGAAGCGAGAGGCTCTCGAGTCTCCCCCCCCCCCCCCGCCTCTGGTTCCTAAATGGCCGAGGGGCGATCGCCTCATCAGAATACAATCAGGAAAGCCCAATCCCCCCCCTCCATGGGGGGGTCTGAGCCCGGGGAGGGGGGCCGGGGGGGGCACAGGGATGTCCGGCTGTGCAGAACCCCCCCAGCGCCGCCGACGGTGACAGGCCGGGCGCCTCTCGGCTTTGTCTGCAGCAAATCCCGCTTTAATGATTTTTTTTTTATTTTTTTTTTCCCGGACGTGACTTCGCTTCCCTGATCTCGGGGCGGCCGTGCCCCCCCCCCCCCCCCCCAACCCACCCACCCGGGCATTTCTGCGCCCTTTGGGGTCGCGATCCACCATGCTATTTTTGGCAGCCGAGCTCCGGGGTGGGGGGAGGAAGGCGGGTGGGAACGGAGCAACCCCGGGTTTGCTTCCTCCTTCCCCCGGCTGTTGCAAGATGATATTTTCAACGTCTTGATGGCGGAGGGGGGGGGGGGGGGGGTGTTCTCCAAAACGCCCGAGGCTTGGGGGGGGGGGGGGGGCGGGTTGCATCTCGTTTCCCCGTAGCAAAATTAAAGCGAAAAACCCCGCATTAAAAAAATAACTAAATGAAGAGCAGCAACGGCAGGAACCGGTGGAAACTTCCCCCGGGCTCCCCGCAGCCATGAAAAGCCCGTCTCGTCCCTCCCCGCTCCTCTTGCAGGATTTATTTCCGTGGCATCGTGGCCAGCCGGGGCCGGGTCTCCTTTCTTTTTCTTTTTTTTTTTTTTTTTTTTTTGGGGGGGGGGTGGTTGGTGTGTAATCTGGGGGGTGTGCGTGGGGGGGTGTGTGGGGGGGGGGGGTGTGTACGTGGGTGAAATCCCCGCGGGTGGGGTGGCTCCGGCAGCCGCCGCGTTGTGCAGCGAATCCCTCCCGCGCAGGCTGCAGATGGTGCGGCCGGGGCTGGTGGTGTGATCGGGTGGGTGGTGATCTGAAGGGGGGGGGGAATATCCCCCTGGATTGATGTTCCTGCTTTGTTCCCAGTGGTTACCTGCCCCGGGGATGGGGGGCTGCGCCATAATCCGCCCCCCCCCCCCCTCCCCCCGGCGCCCTGGGGTGCTGCATTGGGGGTTAGAGCCCAGCCAGCTGCAAAACGAAAGGGAAAAGGCAGGGCAATGCCCCCTTGTTTCTCTGCTGCAGGATCAGCTTTGGGGAGGGGGGAGGTTGGCTCTTCTGCTTTGCTGGGTTTTCTTTTGGAGGGGTTGGTCTCCTCGCCTTCGGGGTGGGGAGAGGGGCTGCTCCCAGCCCAGCCGGGTGTGTGTGTGTGGGGGGGGGGCTGAAGCTGGACCAGCCACCCACGCACCCCCAGGCAGGGCCCCATCCAGCTTATCCAGTGCCCTGGCTAAAGAGGGGACAGAGACCAGTGCCACTGCGCGTCCCTTATTTCCATTCATTGTCTCTGCGCTGAAATAGGCTGGGAGAGAGCACACACACGCAGACACGCACACGGAGGTTCAAGGCAGCATCAGGGAAATCTGGCTCAATCCTTCCCTTCAGGGTTTAGTAACAAACTGCTCTGTTCTTCCCTGAAAAATATCATTCCGGACTGAAAATGATAACTGGCAGCTGGGCATCAGTGCTATAGCGGGGCTATCGGCGGAGCGTGGGTGTTTGGAAGGAGAGAGCAGGGTTCGCGCAGGCAAAATGCTGCATAGGAGCAAGGGACGGGGCCCTTGGAGGAGCACCCTGTGGGGTTCAGCTCTCCCCTCCCACGGGGCTCGAGGTGCTCCTCAGGCTGCCACGGGAAGCTCCTGGTCTTGGTGGGTCAGTTCCTGCCTTGAGGTGCTGTTTTCAGCCGGAGCTGCTCCCCCCAAGTTAGGACCAGTCTGCAGGGTACCCAGACCTCCCCCTTCCCTGGGCACCAATGCGGCTAGCACAAGATTTCCCTGGCTCTCCCTCACTGCGCCAGCCTGCTTTCAGGCAGGGATTCCCCAAAGGTTTACCTGCAGAAGATGCTTGCTCGTAAGGAGCAAGAGGTCCAAGCCTGGGGCTGACCCCAGGGCAGGGTATCCCTGCTGGGCTCCCTCCCGAGGAAGAAGGATGCTGCCGTGTTGCCATGGCTCACTCCGGCAGGCCCCCCCTCCGGAGCTGCATTCTGCCCTGGCTTCCCTCCAGACGCGGATTATTCTTCTGACCAGCTGGTGCCATAACAAGATGGGTTTTGAAGGCCCTTGGAAAGCTGGGAGGAGGTGGGCAGGGGGATGAGGTGGGTGAGTGTTGCAGGAGATCGGCACAACTGGATTGTCGCCCCCCAGAGCCGTGGGGTGCGTGCTAGGGGGGCTGTCCCTGTGCCTCCCTGCGGTAGCCAGCAGCGATGGCTGCATCCCTCCAGGATTTGCTTTCATCTGGCTGGGGTTGGAGCTGAGTGCGCTCAGCCCCGGAGGTGTTGCCCGAGGAGCAGGTCCTCCTGGTGTGTCTTCTGTTCGCTCTGCGGGCACCTCCCAGGGAGCCCCACCAGAGAACCAGTCGCTTTGCTCTGGTGCTGGTTAGAAAAAACTCACCCAAGTGTGGCAGCTGGTCCCACCTCTGAGGACACCCATCCCCAAATCTTCATCTAATTCCCACCACATGAACATTCCTCCCATCCTCTCTTGCCCCAGGGCCTCCTCGGATCTTCTCGGGGCAGCCTGCCCCAAGCTTCTCCTGCACAGCCCGGTCCCCGCTCTCCTGCAGCACCCTGCAGTGGAGAGGAGGAGGAGACTGGGTTTACTTCATTAAACCATCACCAGTGAGGGAAGACGGGCCGTGCTGCAGGGGTGACACCTGTGCAGCGCCTGCCACCATGGTGGGCTGGTGCAAGACACCTAGCGAGAGCATACAGAGGTGATGCCCGTGCTGGATCTGAAAACCCCTGGACCCCTTTACCTGGAAGAGGAGAGAAACCTCCCCGAGGGCTTCCTTTTGCTTGTGTTGCTGTTTGCTCGTGTTGCTGTCGTGGGCAGCAAGACATGGGAGAAGCAGAGCAGCCCCGGGATAAGGGAGCGCCCTGCTCACTTCCAGAGACAGCAAGAAAACACCTTTCCCCCAGGACACCAGCTGATCCTCCCACGGAGCATCCTTGCCTATACAGCCTCCCGCAGAGCTGACCTGTGCCCGGGTGCCTGCCTGCCGGAGCCGCACTGAGGACCCCCACGCTTAAATCCTGCCTAGACGAGGTCTCATGGGCCCTCAGCACCCACGTACTGCACTCCCTGCCGTACCGTCTCAGTCGGTGTCCCCATCTGTACTTCTCAAGGGTCCATCCCTGCCTGTCCAGCGCTGGGGTGTGATGACTCAGGGACACAGGCTCACGCCGAGCTGCACTGGCTGTGCTGCACCTCCGGGTACAGGGAGGAGGCAGGGGCAGGGCTGCCTGCTGCTGCCAGCCTCGGGGCACAGCCAGGGGCCCCGGGGACCTGCTGCCGGGTTGCTGGAGCATGACTCACCCAGGCTGCTTGGGGCACCTCGCTGCTCCCACCACCCCTTTGCCGAGGGCACAGGGAGACTTCAGGGGCCAGGTGCTGCTCCTTGAGGATGCTCCGGGCTCATCTCGGGACCCAGGGTGTGAGGCTTGTGTGCTGCCCCAGAGCCAGGTCTGGCAAGGTGTCTGCCAAGCAGAGGAAGAGGAGGCAGCGAAGGGCACAGGGCTGGCTGGTGCTGGTGGGACCGTTGCAGGGATGCACGTTGCATCCTCCTGCCTGCATGGGGGCAGAGCCTGGTCTCAGTGTGATGGAGAAGTGGATGGGTGAGGAGGAGAGGGTCTCTGCGCCCTGTCCCCCAGGGGTGGGAGCAGACCCTGAAGCCAGTCGCTTCCTGGGCAGCCCACTCTTCCAATCCCCAACTCTGGGGAGTCCCGAGGGCGGCACGGTGCCGCCTGGCCCGTGTTGGTATAGGAACAGGCACCTGGCAAAGCCTCTGCTCAGGCCTTTAGCCCTGTCACCAGGGTCTCTCTAGCCTCCAACATTGGCTCCAGGTTGGAGAAGCTTGAAAAAATATATGCAAAATTCAGGGCTCACCTTCACAGGGTAGAGCAATTTCAGTCTCTAAACCATGGTCTGCTCCAGGGGCTGAGAAATACTTGCCTGTGTGTGACCATGGAAGGTCACCAAGAATGACAAACCTCACTTTGGCAGGTCTACATCCACCCACCAGTGTCTGCATGTGCAAGAAGGTTGAAAAAAGCCACCAATATAGAGGACTTAGACTCTTTCCGTCTTGAAAAGTAAGGTCTGGGTCTCATTCCTCTGCACCTCCCGGGAAAAATGTCCCAGGAGAGATTCCTTCCCTCTTCCCACAAAATCAACACATTTAAAAAGAGAATCATCGTCACATGGCTTTTAGTTGCATGCTGAGAAGCAGATGCTGTGTCCACCAACTCACGGTGCAGGAAGGAACTTGGCTCTAGTGTTTTGGAGAGTGCAAAAATAGATCAAGCTGAAGGTGCATTAATTTATGGGCTTCCACATTGCCCACGTACACGCACAAACACATCAATGTGCATGCCCACATGCATTGAGACATGTGCTATAGGGTCATTTATGGAGCCCATCAGATGGTTTGACGTGTCGCTAAGGGAGCAGCAAAGACCACTCGGAGTTGGACCAGCTCAGGCACACATCAGCTGCCCTCCAGCCTGTCCGCGCTGTCCATGTGGGTGCAGGAGACTAGTCCAGCCTGGATTCCCACCGAGCCAAGCCTGAAGAGCCCCAATTTATTGGCGTTTTGCTCCCTCTTGGTTCAAGGCAGAGAAGAACCAGCTCAGGAAGTCATGGCTGCACACACAGGAGAGCATGACTTACCCCTGGGAGAGGGTCACCTCCCCTCCGGGATGCTGTGACATGCCGTGTGTGCCTTCCTGCTGCAGGAAAGCTCTTGGCTTCTCTTGGCACTGAAGCACTGCCAACATTGGCTACACCAACAGCACCTACAGCCGCTGACAGCCAGGTACAGGGTCTCTGCTGGGGATGGAAACACCTGGTGGAAGAGGACAAGCGTTAGTGAAAGGTGATGCCTTCAAAAGGGATCTGATGTGGTCTGTGGCCCATTGACTCTACCCAGATGAAGAAGCGCTGCTCAACTCTCAGATCCTTGTGCAGACCCGAGGAAACTGTGCCTGGAGTGATCCTGCAGTGAAAATCCTTGTGAATTTTACCCTGTTTCTCCAGTGCAGTCAGTGAGAGCGATTCGTGGGTGCGATCATACATTTCATTTCCCTTATTTCCTTTTAGGTGTGTTATTCAATTTCTAAAGAGTTCAAGACCTCCAGGGCTCTGTCCTCCTTCTCTCTGGGCTATGCAGGTTTCCCATGGCTTTGGCTGGCAGGTATAAATACGTACATCCTTCATGAGAACAGCGCAAATAGGAAAAGGAGGAATTAATCACAGGTTACTATGATGATTACAGTGACTAATCCTTGAAGCTAGAGCCCCAGCAGCAAAGCAGCACTGCACAGCTCCCCAGAGTAGCACAAATACTGCTCGGTGTGGCTTCAACACGTCGCATGTTTCACCAGTGGCCGTGAGGGAGATGTGCGGTGCTGCTCTGGATGTGAAAATATCAAAGTTCACCTCATGCAGGGTTGGGGAGGAAAGGATGAAGTTGAGCCTGGGCAATTCTGCCCATGCAGGACTTGCTGCAGCTGGACGGCACCTGGGCTGCACCATCAGTGTGTTCCTACATGAGGCACATGTCCTCCAGAAAGGCTGAGGTCTTCCAGGTGGGCACCAGAAATAATCCAGTGAGAAAAATAGGTGTTTAGGACATAGACTGCTGGAGGGGAGATGTTTGAGACTTTCTTGGTTTATGGACACAGTGATCTCCAGACTCAAATCATGCCTGAGATGGCTCTTAGCCACACTGAAGGACATCAGCTGGGCTTTGCCTTCTGTAAATGAAGTTATTCTCTATGTCCTGAATGGGGTTGATGCCCTTCCTGCCATCGTCTGGTCCCTGAAGCCTATTTTATTGGGGATGGTACACTGGCACCTAGAGGTCCTCAACTGAGGATGTTCAGAGGCAGATACATGCTCCACTACATTCAAACATGGTTGTATCTATGTAACATTCACACTGTCTTAAGCAATTCGTTAATGAACCAGCAAAAAAGCAGTTGCCAGGCCAACCCAAAGCCAAACATGTTTGTCTTGGAGATGCAGCATGACAGCTTTTTAAGAGAAGTGGGTCTTGAGCAAACCTCACCATGGATTTCTGTGATCTGGCTCTCCAGAGCTGCTCTGGGATTTTGTATCCCGAAACAGAGCATGCATGAGGAGAGTGAAAGGACTGAGCCCTGCCTGTGACAGGGAAAAGGCCCCTGTGGTTAGGACCGCTCGTCTCCTTGGGCAATTCCTACAGCCTGTTGCCCATCCATACAGCAACTCCATCTTCCCTTACCGCATCAGGCCAAGGTGTGCAGCCCATGGAGTCCTGGGACATGGCAGCAAAGGAGCATTTCTGAGCAGCAGGGGTTTGGCCTCCTGCATTGCTCCAGGAGGGAAGGGCTTGGCCATGCTGCTGGCACAGGCCAGGCTTGGGTCAGTGCTGCGGCATCCCTCACCCGTCCTGGTGCTCCAGGGCAGGGTGGTGGCCAGGACAAGGTTTTACTGCTTCCACCGACCAGTGGAGGTCAGGGCTGCTCGTTAGGTTTCAGGCTTGTTCTGAAGGAGGATAGCGGGCTTGGGGCGTCCCAAAATGAGTCCGTCTCAGCACAGGTTGTGCTTGGTCATAGCTTTGTTGGTGTGGGCACAAGCGGTGACAGGGTTGGTCCCTCTTCCCCCAGAACCAGTCGGAGACACAGGGCTGGTTGCTTGTTGCCATGAGCAGGTGAGGCAAGGCAGGCCTGGAGAAAGGCTGCCCAGCCAGCTTGGTATAAATAATGTGGGCTAAGCCTCTTGGAGTGACGTATGGGCTCAAGTCCTACTAGGCTACCGTGTCACAAGCTTCTGGCCCTGCTTGAAAACAATGCGGTGGGTCATTTTCATGCCACGCATCACCACGAGAACAAGCCTAACTGCAGGTGATGGGCCGGGGGAGGAGGTTGCTCTCAAGCATGTCATCTCCATGATTGCACTTTTAAGACCATTTTACTCAAGAGCGCTGGAGGTCTTCCATTCGCAGGTGAGATGCGCTTCATTGTCCATAGGCATTGATGTTGTCTCTACATTGGAGGATAAGTCCAGAGCTGTCTGTATTGTCCGTTCTTGGTAGAAATGGTAATTAAAATTCTTCCAGCCTGAAGGAAACAGATGCAACGTGGTAGGTCCAGACAAGCCAAGTGTTGGAGGCACTGGATGAGATAAGCGTATGCGGTTTTTTTCCCCTGAAACCTGGTTTATCTCCAAGATGAAAAGCTTGACTGTGAGCATCACCAACTGACGTTAGAGCCTAAAAGCTCTGGCTGGCCAGACCATTTGGGGACACAGGCGGCAACATCTGACCTGCTAATATGGGGATGTGAGAGCACTGCTTCCTGGGAGGTGGCCAGGCTTGACTTGAGGACCTTAGGGAATGGAGAAGCTGCCATTTCCCTGGGAGTCTTTTGCTGATCCTGTAACTTCCCCTGAGTGTAGAATTGGCTCTAGGATGCCTTCCCTGGTGTTGCTCATTTTGGATAGCTCGTATGCGCTGGCATCCCTTCTCCTGGTTAGATGTGCCCTTGCCAGAGAGGCTGCTTAGAAATTGCCCTGCTCTGAGGACAGGTCCGGGTGTCTTCTCAGCTCTGGCCTTGGCCAAATCCTCGGTGCCTCATCCATCCCCTTGTGCTCACCTCCCACCTGGCAGCCCCAGCACCGCAGTGAGCAGTGCCCCAGGAGCCCTTCCACCGGTGGGATGCTGGTCAGGAAGGGTGATACATTAGGCTAACTGGGATGTAGATGCAGATGGTGTCACCCAGAGCTGTTCTTACCCACCAAGAGGTGACACGCTGCTGGTGCCCCACAGCAAAGGCAAGGTCCTTGTTCAGAGATGCCTGGGAAGCTCCCTGCTCCTCCCAGGGCTGTAGGCAGTGCTCACCTCCTGCCCAGCTTCCCAGCCACAGCAACACAAACAGCATCCAGCTCCACTGCTAGCAGCCACGTTAGCCAAAACAGCCCCAGGGAGCAGCTGTATCCTCGTACATCTGCACATTTTCACCTCAAAATTCCCACATCTTCCCACTTTCTGTGCCAGACCTGGCCACCCCCAGCATTTAGTGTTGCCCTCTTGGTCCACCCAAGAGCTAACAGACCACTCTTCCCTAACCTGAGGGTTTAGTGGCTGCTGCAAGGACACCCAGGAGGTGCAGGTCATGGCCTCCTCCAAATGTGACACCGTGATCTCAGGCTTTTGCTCAGGTTTGTGCCCTGTACCCACCCGGAGCCTCTGGAGGGTGCTCTGTGGATCTGCCTCTTTCCCAGCCTTGCCCAGGCTCTGAGCTGGCTTTGGCAGCCGGTGGAAAAGCAGACCTTTGGAGCCAGATCTGACCCGTGGTCAAAGGCAGGAGAGGACATCGGTTTAGGGAATGGCTGTGCCAGTCTGCAGCCCAGGCACAGGGCAGCTCTGCAGCAGGCTGGGAGCAGGGCTGGTCCCCGGTGCTGATGGGGGCCCACCTCTGACCAGGGCATGGATGCCCTAAAACAACAAAGCTCAGAGCAATCACCCTCAGAGGTGCCCAGTTTCTGCTCTGGGAGGCCCATCTTGGTGCCAGGATCAGGCCAGGGGACATGACAGCACTTTGCACCGGGAGATGCACAGCCAGATGCTCCCCCCATCGCACACATCCAGCTCAGCCCATACACATGAAAAAGAGAGAGAGTTCCCACAAAGCCAGGTGCTGAAGACGGAATGTCTTCTGCAGCAGCTGCCACAGCAAGGACAAGCTTGGGGGTGGATGAGGCAGCTCTTTGGGGAGCCCTTTTTGGGCTCTCCTGCCCTGGATTCCCGTCCACCTGCCTTGCTGCAGCAAACGGAGGGTGCCGGGAGTACTGAGCCAGCCGAGCCACAAGAACCTTTGCACCGACAGCACCTTCCCCTGGGCCCCAGGATGTTCATTCCCAGCCTCCTTCCTTCCTTCCCTTCCCGGTCCTGGAGCAAAGCGGTGTTTTCACCATAGGTGCAGGATTTCTTTCTGCCTGCTCACAGCCAGACCCTGACCACTTCCTAGCCAGTATCGCCGCCTGGCACATGGTGCACTGCCACGGCCCTCCGTGTTTTACTCCCCGTCATTTCTGATTGAGGCTGTTGGTGTGGGATGGAGAGCGCGTGCGTGCTGCCTTGTAAACAGCACTGTTATTCCTGGATCCTTGCTCCGGGGAAGGAGCCAAACGTGAGTAATGAAAGGAAGAGGGGGGATGCGCTGGCATCCCTCCTTCCCGGCTCCGCTTCTGCGCCAGCAGAGGACCAGAGGGCAGGACCGGGGACACACGGGCAGCCCTCGCTGCCAGCTCCTGCCCACGGTAGAGGACAATTCCTGGTTCGCTTTTTTGCTGCGTGGGTGACCTGGATGCGGGTGGGCAGCGCGCATGGGTGCAGGCAGCAGCTTTTCCCCCCCAGGCAGTGTCCAGCTCAGGGGTACAGAGCATCTGTACCCAGTTACCCTCCATCCCCTCTTCCCCGGTCTGGACGTGCCCTGCACCCCCGGTACTGGTGGCGAGGCTAAAGGATGTGACCACGGGCAGGCAGGACCCCGAGTTCATGGCCAGCACCCTTCTGGGGCTCTCCCGAGGCAGATGTTGCTGGGAAGAACATGGATGTGCGGTGGTGGGAACTGCTGCCTCCAGGTTTTACAGCAGGACAGACACCAGCAGCGCTCAGGGCCTCCCGTTTTATCCCTGGTGGCACCAGTTGTCATCCCTGTGCTGCGGCTCTGAGCCTTGCAGGCAGCCCAGGCAGTGTTACAGCCTCACTGAGCCTGGGAAATCACCACGGAGTGTTTGGATGGTGGCACAGTGAATGAGCCCAACAGTGTGGGGAAACCACAGGGAGCATCCCCTTGGGGGGCCGGGGCCGAGCCGAGCCTGGCAGGGACCCTCTGCTCTCCCGGTGAGGATGTTCCATGCAGCGCAGGGCGGCTGTGAGGCCCCGGCCGGCCCCAAGCCGCTTGTACCTGTGCAAACCGCCAGTGGGGGTGGGGGCTGGGAAAATGGGGTGTTTTGTCCAAATTCAGCATCACCCAAAAGCAGGAGTTTCTAGGGGTAGGTGCTCCCAGAGCAGTCCCCTCTGCATACATCCCTCAAGCCTTATTCTAAAAAAGGGACAAATTTAGGCCCCCAAACTGCCCCATATAAACCCAAATTGAACTTTACCCAGGGGACTGGCACCACTGAGGTCAGTCCCACAGGGGAAGGGTCCCAAGGCTGTGGCTGGCAGGGTGACACCCTCAGCAATGGGCTCCCCACACTTTGCACGTTTTCTAGTTTAGAAACATTTCCTAATTGGGTTTTAACCTGGCGTTTCCATCCCTTTCCCTGTGACCAGAGGGTCAGAGCAAAACCCTCCAGGGGAGAAAGCCAGGGAGAAGCACCATGCAGAGGACATGGTGCAGCCGCTCTCAAACACAGACTCTTTTCCCCAGCATGTCCCTGCTCTGCAAGTGGTGATGGTTCATACACAAGGGTAAAAAAAGGACCTTCAGGGTTTTGGGGGCACCTCATGGCCCCCAACACAGATGTTCAGGCAGCACATGTGTCTGGCAGGAGGGCAAGTACTTACTCTGGCAAGGCTTGAAACCCCCTTCCTGCAGCCCAGCCCTGAAAGGTGACATTCCCATCCCACTCCCAGGGCCACCTCCTCAGATGTCCTTAGCCTGCACCCCACGGGGAGCAGCCCTGCAGGCTGGCCCACGGTATCTGTGCCCGGGAATATGGGCGTGGGCTGGCCCCAGCCCCGAGGGGTCCCTGGGGTGCAGGGGGACCCGCGGGTGCTGCCGTCCTGGCTGGTTGTGTAAGCCTGGCGGCCACGGGAGACAAAATGAGATTGTGGGGGATTACAAGGAACAGGCTCAGGCTGCTTGATTCTTGTTTCTAAAAGGAGCTCTTAAGCCGCTGTTGTTTTCCCGGTGCTTCGGATTAGGGCTGAGATGTGTGGGGTGGCCCCCAGGCTCCCCCAAGGGACCCCCAACCCTCTGTCAGCCCACGGCTCCCCACCGGAGTGGGCTCCATCTGTTAGTGCCAAGCACGAGATAAAAACAGGGCTGGGAT